>NW_006408591.1:1591319-1640946 GCF_000296735.1 Chrysochloris asiatica
TCTCTCTCTCTCTCTCTCTCTCTCTCTCTCTCTCTCTCTCTCTCTCTCTCTCTCTCTCAGGTTAAGTGAGAGGCAGAAAGAGGAAGCGCTTAAATATTTAATAAATGATTCTGCAAAGACTTTTGAGCCCTGGCTTGAAGGGTTTGAAGTTACTATCTGCTCTACATCCACTGAGGCCACCACCAAAATGGCTATGACCCAGATTACAAGGGACACCAGAAACAAGTTTTCTTTTCCTTTTTCTTCTTCTAAAGCTGAGTTGGCAAGGCTATCTTGAAATCTTTCTGAATTGCTTTGATCTTTCCATTTTAGTTTTGCTCAAGCCACACAGAATGTGTCCACCTTTTGGTGCCCTAGGGGTCACCAGGCAGCAAGTTCCTCAAAAACAGAGAATGCATCCTGGGAGAAATGCAGAGAGCCAGAATGAAGAAAAGACGGCAATGACACGCCCATGTATTTTTAATACAGCCAAGTTTAACTACAATGGGATCCCTGGCAGTGCTTTTAACTAACAAGCAGGCAATATATTGCACTGTAAAATGTTTCATTTTAACACCTTACAGTTTTTGGTTCTGTGGCTGTTGCAGGTATATCCATTAAAAGCAACACAGACTATAAATCAGAATTCCATACCTTTTCACAGCATATGATTCTATTTCTCCTGCTGGTAAGCACACAGCTTTCATTGATGCTGATGGGGGTGACATATATTTATGTAGGGGAGAAGAGACTATTGTATACATGGGGATTTATATTATTAGACAGGTAGCTGTATGTAGACAAGACACCAATAAAAAAATTTTATTGTGGCTGTTTAGAAACAGATTCTGTGCTACATATCTACAGGGGAATAGTCATTTTTCAAAGGGGGATACATAGGGAAACCCTTAGCAGAGTCATAATCTACAAGTTCTCTGTACTATAATGTGGTACCCATCCTTGTTTACATTCATGGTCATTTGAACTGAGCTTGACCAATCCCTGATGCCATAATAAACTAAGCTAACTGTTTATCTAAAATTACAGTTGCATGGAATCTAATTGCAATATTCCTCATCCCTGCCATGAAAACATAGCAAGTACTGCAGGACAGATAGCGAGGTAAAGACTAACTTTTCAATGCTCTGTGCAATGCACATAGCTACACAAACACAAGGTAAAGAGCTTCCCAGAGGAATACACTTTTCATGAAGGTCAAATCTTTTACATCACAGCTAAAGGTACCAATGCATTGGTTTTAAGGAAATAAACTTCTCATGTTTAGAAAATAAACACTAAAATAATCTGTGTTGCATGTGGATGATTACTCTGTGTGATTATGTTTATATATTTCTTTTCTTTCAACAATATTTACTTTGATATTCTCCTGCATATTAGTCACCTCCATAAAGAGAACCCAGGAATAACGCATATTACAAAAACAGATGTAGAAGTTTTTATTTTTTAAAGGCAGCCTAAGTGCCATCATTTATCACAGATATTCACACCTGCACAGAGAAGTTGACATTTGGCATATGCATCTAACTGTGTGTGATGAACAGAGGGCTTTTACCAGGATAAAATACCAATTTCCAGAGAAGTGCATACACTAGACACAAACCAGCTCCTCTTCAGCATCTTCCTGTACTTTAATTTAGAGACAGCTTCCTAGAAGATATGGGAAGGGTCGGTTCACTTTTATTTACTGCACCAAATACGGCTTACGACTAGCACTGTCATGTCCATGTATTGCCGTGTAAAGGCCATGACAGTATTTAACTACTCACTTCTGCTTGCATGGATGTGGTGGAGGGAACCGCAGAATACTGATCTATCCAAAAGAGAAAAAAAATTAGAGAGTGGCACAGTGGAATTTATGAATGAGAGTGCTTTGGCTGCAACGCATCCCTATTATAGCCCTCAGCAACCACAAAACTGCTGTGTAATTGGAAGAGAACTTTTTCCCATGCAAAGAAGCTTGCTGTCGGCGCCAACCCATCACAGACAGCATGCTGGCATTAGGAATGAGCACACCTGCAGCCTCTCACTGTCTTGGAAGCCTGGCCCTTGCAGCATCTTCTGCCCGCAAAGGGACCTGAGAATACCACAGATCACAGAGGCATGAGGCATGTGCTGAAGGACTGTAGAACCTTGGCAGTCATTTCATCGTTGAATTTAGAGGTGAGGAAGCAGAAGCCCAGAAAAGCAAATTAAGCAAGTCTCAGGTGCTCAGCTAGTCAATCAGTGGCAAAATCAGAACCAAAACTCAGTCTCTCCCCAGCATCCCTGCCCAGAATCTCTCTCCTCTATCCATCTAAAACCTGACCCTACCTCAGAGCCTGTTTACCTAACAACAAGATCAACTAATTCAAACAGTATCCTCAATGTCATCTGAGTCGGGAAACAATCAACTTCCTCAAACCCACCTTAGGTATAGTACTGTTTTCTCAAATGAAAACAAAAATTATGTTTTCTTTGTGTGTGTGTGTGTGTGTGTGTGTGTGTGTGTGTGTGTGTGTGTGTGTTTTAGTTCCCCAGCAACAAAAAAACTACATAAAGGCTTAAAATAATGACCATCCCTTTTAGTTTTCTTTAAAAACAAAACAAAACACTTCCTAAATAGAATTTTGCCATATATGTCATATTTATTAATATCTTCAATTTCAAAATAACAATGCTCTTAACCTCAATAGAGGATTCATAGGTTTTAATTTAATATGCTGTCTCACAGTATAAACTTTAAATATACTATTTCTTTATCGATCAAATATTGATAGTAAAAAAAAAACAAAAAACAAAAAAATAATACTGTAGAAAGGAGTTATTTGGTAACTGCTTTAGGTTGGTGGTTATGTGCCATGGAGTCGGTTCCAACTCATAGCGACCCTGTACAGGGTTTCCGAGACTATAAATCTTTACAGGAGCAGAAAGCCTCATCTTTCTCCCACAGAACAACTGGTGGCTTTGAACTGCTGACCCTGAGGTCAGTAGCCCTATTCGTAACCACTAGGCTACCAGAGCTCCTTAACTGCTTTAGGTTAGGTGGTAAGGAAAGGTTTTCACAAAGATCTCGCCGGGAAGGATAAAGTCTGAGTTATATAGATCACATCTTATAATAGATGAGCTAATAATAGTAGCAGATATTTTTTGAGCACCTACTATAAGGAGCTCTAGTAGCATAGTGGTTACGAATGGGACTGCAAACCTTAAGGTCAGCAATTCGAAACTACCAGCCACTCCACAGGAGAAAGATGAGGCTTTCTGCTCCCGTAAAGCTTTACAGCCTCGGAAACCCTGTACAGGGTCACTATGGGTCAAACCAACTCAACAGGACTTAACAACAACTATAGAACTGCTGCCAACCTTAAGGTCAGCAGTTTGAAACTACCAGCTGTTCCATGGGAGAAAGATGAGACTTTCTGCTCCTGTAAAGATTTACAGTCTTGGAAATCCTGTACAGAGTTGCTATGAGTTGGAATCGACTCCCCGGCACATAACCACCACCACTATAGAACTGGAAGTCCTGGTGTGGCGCTGTGGATTAATGCACCACACTGAAAAGCCCTTTGAACTTCAAGGTTGGTGGTTCAAGCTCATCAGCTGCTCCTCGAAAACCCTATACAAGGTAGCTATGGGTCGGAACCGACTCAATGGTGCTAAGTAGAACTGAATAATGCATTTAAAGAATGAATGATTTGTACCATAAAAAATAATCCAGCAGGATACGTGGTATGCTGTCTATTTTGCAGCTATATAAACTTAAGTTTCAAAAAGATATGGACAAAAAAAAGAAGGAAAAAAAAAAGATGAGGACATTTGCCTAAGACCACATGTCTCTCTAGTAGCACCATCTAATGCCAGCATCCATGCTATTTTACTGGGTCACATTGGGCTCATGAAAAGGAAAATGCAGTCCTAAGAGATTTCCTCTCAGCTTGATCATCACTTTCTTGGGAAGACATTAAGTTTAGAAAGTCAGTTCCTCTCCTGGTAAACCCACTCATATCACCCTGCTGCTCTTTCCTGCACAGTGCCTAACACTATTTTACTTCCACCCTTATTTATGTGATTCTTTAAGTGCCTGACCCTCCCATTAGACTGTAAAGTTTATGCAAGGTCTAAAACTACATAACAGTTTTTGCTTGGCACATAGTAGGTGCTCATTGAATGAATGAGTGAGCCACTCCTTTAAACTAACCTTCCTTGGGAGTAATTCAGCACAAAATACACAGCCAGGAGAGCCCAAACTGTTATCACTGTCTCATTGTTCTAGCAAGATCTGATAACTACCACAATTTAGATTCAAATTATGTCTTTCATTTAAACATCTCAAAGCAAGATAAAAATAAACAGCTGGAAATAGCTAACAAAAAAGGGGGGTAGGAAAAGGGGAGAAGAGAGACCAAAATAAGTTACAACTCTGCCAAAGGTCCCCATGGTAGCAACAGAACCATAAATGTCTCACGGCACTTCATACGTCATGAGGGCTTGCAGATGGAAATGATATCAGTATCCATTCTCTGTTTCTGCTTCTCCTCCCCCAGACACCAGTCTAGGAATAGGTGAGCTGATTTATCCTGCATTCTATCATTCTGAATTCTCTATTAACCAGCACTTGTGTAGTCATAGTACAATGATAAATGATGGTCATAATTATGACCCTAATTCAGAGCAAGTCACCAAAGTATTCTCTGAATTACAGAAAAATGACAGTAGGTGAGAAGTTCTTTGAGAGCAGAGACCACTTTATGTAATTCCCCCAGGGGCTTTATACAACACATAATTGTTGAACACAACTATATTGATCAGAAGGAGCTCTGGTAGCGTAGTGGTTACAAATCGGGCTGCTAATCTCATGGTCAGCAGTTCGAAACTACCAGCTGTTCCTCAGGAGAAAGATGAGGCTTTCTGCTCCCGTAAAGATTTACAGCCTCGGAAACCCTATACAGGGTCACTATGAGTCAGAAGCGACTCCACGGCACATAACAACAACAACAAACCCTGTACAGGGACGCTATGAGTCGGAACTGACTCCATGGCACACAACAACAACAACATATTCATCAAAACTGTTTTACCGTAACTGAAAGTGATATTCTCCAGAGACCATATGAAGAAATGATCTACAAACCAGAATGCTTGATTACATCGAATTCTCATTTGTGCTTGTTAAGAGAAATTTCATTCATGCTCAATGCAAAGTGATAATAATCTCAATAGAGGGTATTTGGTCCCAAATTCATACTTGATAAAAAAAAAATGACAATATTCAGAATTTGAAACTTTCAAAGAGCCCCAAGTTAATCAAGATGTTATGATTTCTGGGGTGGTACTGTTTTGGAAGAAGTGCAGCCAGAGTGCTCCTTGGAGGCCAGGATGGCTAAGCTTCGTCTCTCATACTTTGGACATATTGTCCGGAGGAAACAATCACTGGAGAAGGATGTCATGCTGGGTAGGGTGGAGGGTCAGAGAAAAAGAGGAAGACCCCCAACGAGATGGATCAGCCAGGTGGCATCATTGATGGACTCAAGGGTGGCAGCGGTAGTGAGGTTGGCCCAGGATCGAACCTTGTTTCGTTCTGCTGTGCATGGGGTCGCTATGAGTCGGTTCCGACTCAATGGCACCTGACAACAACAACAACAACTTTCAATCCTAAGAAACTGCCTGCCTGGATACTTGAATTGTATTATAATCATTGTTGCTGTTATATGTCATAAAGTCAATTCCTACTTGTAGCAACTTTGTATGAATCAGCTCCCGCATGTTACAATCTTTTAGGGTGCAGATCATCAAGTTTTATCCCCTGGGAAGCTTCTGGGAGGTTCAAATTGCTGACCTTTCAGTTAGCAACCAAGTACTCAGTCACTGTGCCACCAAAACGCCTTAGTATCTAATTAAGAAAATCAAAATCATGAAGAAAAGTTTGGGCTGTTTCACAAGAAGGTCCTAGCTGGGGTGCAGGAGAGTGAAGAAGTTAACAGAACAAGGCCAATAGAAATCCACTGTATTCATCATTTCCTTCCCTTTCCCAGTTTAAGTCACATGGGAGAAAATATACATAAGCATACCTATTACCACAGAGAAAGAAGAACCAAATAATTTAAAATTTTATTTCAGAGTATGGGTCAATAAAATGTGTATCAATAGGTCCAATAAGTAGTCTATATTTTTTTTCTTATAATTTTGTCATTTATCCAATAACACCCATGTTAACTAAGCAATACAATATAAAGAGCATGGTAATTGTGAAAATATTTCTTTTATCTCCCTACACCCTATCTCTTCCTCTTATTCATTTGAATTTGAACAGTTCTAAAGTAATTTCTACCAGGATCATAAAGGAATTAATTCACTTCTATAAACAAAACCTCTGGAAAGACATCCTCCACGTGCCTGAGCTAAAAACAACGACTCAAAGGAGGGGAAAATACTAAATAACCTTAAGACCTTATCAAATACATTTCATCCTTTGACTAACTATATAAATATTTGAGTGTCTTTCATTTATGTTTTCCTCCTTTTCATTATAAAATAAGATAGGCTTCTTCATAAGTAGTCCTCTCTTAAGAAAGAAAAAAAAAAAAAAAAAAGCCAGGGGAGGGGCAAGAAACTGTGGTTTATTATTTAACTTCCGAAAAGCCAGATTTGTGGCCTTCAAGACCAGATCATTTGTAATTTCTCCTTTTTAGAGTTTTTTTATTATTATTATTATTTTTCTGTGTAGAAGAGTCAAAGATCTCAAGAATTCTTATCTTGAGGCCTCTCTCAGCCAAACTGAGTTGATGGGAATTACTCTTTTTTGCCAAAATGCAAAAGAGAAGCTATATGCATTCCCCCCCTTCCCCTCTTCTGCCTCAAAGAAAAATATTTTTATTCTTTTTTTTCTCCTTGTCTTTAAAGGGGGACGGGGGCTGGGACACTTCTAGATGAATTGCAAGTGTAGTGCTACAGCTTCATTACATAAAAGGAATGATTTCAAACTCCCAAATTTATTTAAACAAATACACAATGTATATTTAGGATGGAGGGGGGCGAGAGGGCAGCCCCCCCCCCACATTATTATTTGCATATGCTATCCTGTGGAGTCTGGTGTGACGATGTGGATTAATGTACCAGACTGCAAAACTATTTGAACTGCAAGGTTGGCAGTTCAAGCTCACTAGCTGCTCCTCGGAAACCCTATACAGGGTCGCTATGAGTCAGAATCGACTCAGTGGCACAACAACAATCCTGTGAATTTACCACATACATAATTTTAAGGTATTTAATGAGTGATTCAAATAGAAATGGAATTAAGTTGCAGGCAATGACAGTAATGAAACTCAGAGACAATGAAATGCGGTGTAAGTCCAAAGCTATTTGGCTAAATCAAAGTGTGCATCCTACAATCCAATTTCTATTGAAATTACAGAGGCTTGAAATAAAGTTGTCATAAAGTCTTATGAAGATTGGTCAAGATAACACAACCATTAAGAAACCATATTTATATCATTTCAATTGCTTCATCTTCCCAGAACATTCCCCACCCACCCACACACACACACAAAAAAAACACAAAAACAAAAAAGGAGGGAATAGAGGAGAAAAATCATTCAGGAAGTTCACTTTCCTTCCCCTTCCGATAGCCAACCAGAACCTTTGCACATTGCCCCTTCCCTCTGATCCTGTCACCAATACTGACTAGGATTTCTTCGCCATTTCCATCACAGCAACTGCCTAACTTGTTCTCCGTATCTCTGCACTATGCTGCCTACAGCATTCCTCATCCCGCCAAGTCCAATCAAATATCCCTTCTTCTAGTTTTGCCCAACCCCTACACAGAATGAATGAGTCCCTGATACAGGCTAGTATTCTACCTCATTCTATCCCACCCTCCACCCAATATGTTTTATTGGTTAGCTATCTGTTTGTACGTGTCTGTACCTCTCAATGGAATATGTGCCCTTATGAGCAGGAAATACCTGGTTCACTAGTATATGCACACAGGGTGTTCTTCACAACAGGCCCTCAATTATCTTGCTGAATTGAACCAGTGAGCTTAACTGATGGAGCTCAGCTATCACTTATCTGTGGATTTGACGATGATGATAAGAATCAGGCTTATTAATAGGAATACTTCTATAACACATGTAGAATGCGTAAGAGCTATTGGCCCACAAGTGGAGTGGTAGATGGAAAGATGCTCAAAGTGAACCAAAGCATCATTTCAAAATCCCTTTCCTAAAGAGCATGTCAAGAGTTCTGGTGTGGCACTGTAGGCTAATGCGCTAGACTGCAAAGTTGTTTGAACCACAAGGTTTCCAAGTTCACCAGTCGCTCCTTGGAAACCCTACACAGGGTTCACTATGGGTCAGAATCTACTCGACAGCACAGCATTGAGCATGTCAGGTAGGCCAGACACTGCAGCCTGCCTGCAGATTTAAGCTACTGATTAGCATCTTTTTTTAAAAACCAATGCTTTTTGAATTGCATATTGTGCTCTGTGTTGATGACTCAGAATCTAATAAGATGTGGTCTCTACCCTCCACAAACTAGTGACAAGGATTGATTATGAAATGAAAGTTTGAGAAACATAAGATTTCATAGAAATCAAGACTTAACAAGATTAATTGTACTCTGGTAAATGGGGCAGAGGGAGCCCTGCTTTGGACTGTTTGCCAATTTCCATGGTGTAAACACGCCTCTCCTGCCATGAACAATTTCAAGTTACCAATACCATATCACTTCTGTGATGTCACTGAATTATGAAATGATGTGCCCAGTCAGTTCTCATGAGCCTATGCAAGCCAGCTTCAGCACCTACTGGACATGATCTCTACCTCCCCTCCACACCCATAGCCATAAGTCAGATTTCTCTTCACCCAACCTATTTTTCAATAGATAATGAGTACCTTCTGAGTTTCAGGCACTGTACTAATCAGTAGGAACAAAATAGTAAGCAATCAGTCACTCCCTTGCCCTCCTGGAGCTCACAGCATATTAGGGTGGGAATTGACGGAGACAGGGAGGTCAGTGAAGGTGTCTCTAAGAAGGGAGGGGAGGGGAGCTACAATACAATGGATGAAATGGACTTGAGTTATCAAAGAGGTATGTCCCTGAAAGAGGCAATGGGTACAACGCATGGGAAAGAAATCTGGCCTTAATCCTATGGGAAGGCATGATCCAATTTGAAATCAGAAAAGCTTACTCTGTCCCTGTTTGGAGAGAATGGATTCTAAATAAGTTAAATGGATACCAATCCACCTTGCAGAGTTATGGCAAGAGTTTTTGTGAGAAGTGGTGGTGGAAGCAGTGGGAAGGGTGTATTGATCACACTGGGTTGAGAGCTATCTGCTGAGTCCATGGGGGAGGAAGGAGAGGGCAGGGGCAATGTTAATTATTCAGATTTCTACAACTAGATGGAGGGATAGAGGAAGAAGTCTATAAAATGAAGAAGAGGATCAGACTCCGGAAGCAGAATTGAGAATTCAAGTTTAGATAGTAAATTATTCAATATGAATTTTATGTTCCCCAATTATGTATGGTATGGCACTGTAGGATAAGCACTGGACTGAAAACCAAAAGGTTGGCAGTTCAAATTCACCAGCTGCTCCTTGGGATCCTGTAAAGGGTCCCTATGAGTCAAAATAGATTTGACGGCATTTAACAACACAACAGTGATGTCAAAGGGGAGTGTGGTGGCGCTGTTATCTAAACACTAGACTACAAACCACAATGTCAGTGGTTCAAGTCCACCAGCTACTTCATAGGAGAAAGATTTGGCAAAGATGTACAGCCTCAGAAAGCTAATATAGGGCCACTATGAGTCAGAACCAACTCAATGGCATTTAACAATAACAATTATGTAAAATGTTGATGTTGTTGTTAAGTGCTGTTGCGTCAGTTCTAACTCATAGCAACCCTGTATAAGGTTTCTGAGGAGCAGCTGGTGGATCTGAACTGCTGACCTTGGCTCCCTATAAAAGAACACGTGTTTAACTCTTACTGGGGGGCCCTGGTATGGTGCTGTAGTATCAGCACTGGACTGCTAACCACAATGTTGGTGGCTTAAACCCACCAGCTGTTCCTTGGAACCCTATACAATGTCACTATGAGTCAGAACTGACTCAACAGCACTTAACAACAACAACAACATAACTCTTACTGTGGTCTTCAAGGGCCCTCACTCACTGGTCTTGACCTTCTTCCCAGCCTTCCTTTCACAAGTTGCCAAGCATTCCATGCACTGTTATTTCCTTGCCTCGGCAATAACCCTCTCCAAGATTTTTGAGACCCCAACAGAGCTTTATACACATTTTTTTCCCACTAATCTGGTACTATTAAACTCTGGTGTGGAACTGTAGACTACACATTTGACTGGTAAGCACAAAGTTGACAGTTCAAAGCCACCAGCCACTCTCAGAAACAGGGTTTCTATGAACTGGAACCAACTCAACGACATACAACATCAATAATCTGGTGCTGTGGGTTAAGACTGTGCTGCTAACTGAAAGGTCAACAGTTCAAACCCACCAGCTGCTCCTTATGAGAAAGATAAGGAAGCCTGTTCCTATAAAGATATGTTGTTGTTGTTATGTGCCATGAAGTCGGTTCCAACTCATAGTGACCCTGTACAGGGGTTCCGAGTCTGTAAATATCTACAGGAGCAGAAAGCCTCAACCTTCTCCCACAGAACAGCTGGTAGTCTTGAACTGCTGACCATGAGATTAGCAGCCCGATTCATAACTACTATACAGACTCAAAAAACGTAAATGGAGGCTGACAGAAGAACAAACAAATCTGTCTTGGAAGAAGTACAGCCAGACTGCTCCTTAGAATCAAGGATGGAGAGACTTGATCTCACATATTTTGGGGGCATATTATCAGGAGGAGCCAGTTCCTGGAAAACAACTTCATGGTTGGTAAAGTAGCAGGTCAGTGAAACAGGAGAAGACCTCGACAAGATGGACTGATACAGTGGCCGCAACATGGGCTTAAACATAGCAGTGATTATCATGATGACAGGGAACAAGGCAGTATCACTGTGGTACATGGGGCTGCTATGAGCTGTAACTGACTCAATGGCACCTAACAAGAATCTGAGTTGGAACTGACTTGATAGTGGTGAATTTGGTTTTGAATTAATCCCCCATCAAAACCTACTTTTGAGTCCTTGGTTTTTAGTGTGGTGTGAGTGTTGAACTAACACCCCCAAATTGTCTGCATTTCAGGCTACAGACATGAAGCCATATTGCATCTCATTTTTCTTTCTACCTCCAGCACCTGTCACAGGGCCTGCCACATGGTTAACATATTTTTAAAAACAAAATCACAGTAACTGATCTGACTACAAAAGCACACTTAGAAGAGGAAGATAGACTTGGTCTCCAGAATATACCGGCACTCAGCAAACATGTGCTATGTATGAATTTGTGCAGTCATTGATTAATTTCACAAAAATTCACCGAGTGCCTGCTATGTCCCAGCACTGAGTTGTTGTTGTTGTTGTTGTTAAGTGCCATAGAGTCAGTACCGACCCATAGCAACCTTATGCACAGCAGAACAAAACACTGCCCACTTCTGGGCCAACCTCACTACTGTTGCCACACTTGAGTCCATCAATGCTGCCACTTAGCCAATCCATCTCATTGGGGGTCTTCCTTTTTTTCTCTGACACTCCACCTTACCAAAAATGATATCCTTCTCCAGTTACTGGTCCCTCCTGACAATATGTCCAAAGTATGAGAGACCAAGTTTGTCCATCTTGGCCTCCAAGAAGCATTCTGGCTGCACTTCTTCCAAAATGGATCTATTGGTTCTTTTGGCAGCCCATGGCACTTTCAACATTCTCCTCCAACACCATAACTTAAAAGCATCAATTCTTCTACGGTCTTCCTTATTCACTGTCCAGCTTTCGCATGCATATGAGGTTATTGACAATACCATGGTTTGGGTCAGGCGCACCTTAGTCTTCACGCTGACATCTTTGCTCTTCAGCACTTTAAAAAGGTCTTGTGGATCGGATTTGCCTAATGCAATACATAGTTTGATTTCATGACTGCTGCTTCCATGAGTGTTGATAGTTGATCCAAGAAAAATGAAGTATTTAAAACTTCAATCTTTTCTCCATTGATAAGAATGTTGTTTATTGGTCCAGTGGTGAGGACTTTTGTTTTCTTGACATTGAGATGTAATCCATATCTAAGGCTGTGCTCTTTGATCTTCATCAGTGAATGTTTTAAGTTCTCTTCACTTTCAGCAAGCAAGGTTGTATCATCTGCATATCGCAGGTTGTTAATGAGTCTTCCTCCAATCCTGATATTACATTTTTCTTCATAGAACCCAGCTTCTCGTATTATTTGCTCAGCATACAGGTTGAATAAGTATGGTGAAAGAATACAACCTTGTGACGCACCTTTCTTCATTTTAAACCATTCAGCACTGAGTAGGTGCTTGGAAAGAAGAGAGGAAAGACTCTCAGGCATCAGAAGCTTCCCTCCACAAAGGAGCTTAGTGCTCAGCTCAGCATCTGTATTTAACACAACCACCTCCCATGACTCACCTCTTATTTCAGCCACTTATGTCACCTAACTATATCCCACCTGAAGAATGCTTTCTTATGCATTATGCCAACTCTGTGGGAGCTGCCCAATCTGCACATCAGCACAGCCTGGCGGTCCCAAGGATTCAATGCCTCCAGGAACAACCTTTAACCCATGGAGAAGAGGAGACAGGAAACAAATGCTCTCACCTTCAGGAGAACAATTCTGGGAGGTATTTTTAACTCTAGGTCTTAGGAGAATCTAATGGGATTTGACACCCTATTGCCTTAGGAACAACTTCAGTAATGGAAGTCATTACCATACTTTTTCCAGGCAGTTCAGTATAGAAGGCACCTTATACAGGAGAGCTGGGTTCAATTACCGACAAGGCATCTCATGTGCACTCACCACCCATGTATCTTTGGATGTCATGAAACTGAACACTTTCAGTGGAGCTTCCCAACTAAGATGGACTAAGAAGACAGAACCAGCAATCTGCTTCCAAAAATCAACCAATGAAAACATGGATCTCAGTAACCTGATGCCATTGTGCATGAGGTCAATAGGACTCAAGGGGACTCAACCACAGCTAATGATTAAGGCTTAGTTTTTCTTCTGTACCTGTTCTCCCAGTCCTCACTCCTTACTCCTGCCTCCTAGAATCATTACCACATTAACTATCTGCATTCAGATAGATCCCTGTCTCAGGCTGGACTTTCAGAGGCTCATCAAACTAAGGCAGCCTCCGACTGAAACCAGTCACTTTAGTAGGTACGAGAGAGTATTTCATCATGGCTAATGAGTTCCACACTGACAATGAAGAGAAGTCCCATCCAGAAACAATTTCATTTCTGTTTTTTGTATGAGGATATCCATGGAATGTTGCAATGGAACCAGTACACAGTAAGTGCATATCATCTGAACCAGGTAAAAAAAAATCCAGTTTCTTCACGTGTAGTCAAAAGGAAAAAATTTGTATGGCTTCCAAAATTAATGGTTTTGTCATACCATCCCCTTGCATTCTTTTGAGTTTGATTTGGTTCTTTTTCCAGTCTTGGCCCAGCAAGTTAAAATATATTTATCAGTATAACAAAAGCTACTTAAAACTTCCTAAAATAATCTCAGAACTGTGAAGAAAAAAAAAAGTTTGTTTTAAAGTTAAACATACTCAGCTATACATTAGCATGACAAAGTCCACATTTTATTTAGACATTGCCATTAATAATGAAATGATGTATGATTTCCACTCCTGCGGCTCTTCCTTCCTCACGCAATCAATTATACATTTAAGAAAACACTTAGTGGATAGAAGGTTTCTCTAATTAAGCTTCACTTGAGGAAGCCTGTGAAATTCTTAAAACCAGAAATGATCTCCCAAGTATGCAGGATGGTAGAAGAGAAAAAAAAAAAAAAACACTCAAAATGTTTGTGAGTCTTGATTTAAAAAACAAAAACAAAAAAAATTCTTCATGCAATTTTGTACTGCTAAATAAGGAAAAAGTCACATTCACACACATTTTTTTAACTCAATAAAAAGTTTTGAGAACAAAATATCCTGCAAAATATAAATTCTTTCTCTCTTTGTTTCAGTTAAGAATAAAAGCACTAAATTGAAATTAACTATTTTGGGTGAGACAGCCCCAAAGTAGCTGTCCCTTAGACAAAACAGTCTTCTCTGTCAAAATCATTGAAGATTTAAGATAGTTGGTTCTTGAGAATTCTGGTAAATTTCCCAAGTTAGAATCAAACAGAGATAGCTAGCATATGATTTCCCAGAAGTCAAAATGAGGATGGTTTTTCTCACTAAAATCATTACATATCACATCCTGTCGTGGGGAGGGGCGAGAAGGCTGATTGCCTTAAGATAATCCCCAATATGAATTTGCATCCTGGTTGTCCTGGATTGTCTCTCTGACATGCCACAGCAAATTCACCGTTTGGTGGGCCCTAACGCTTTCTCTCCCTCTAGAGGCAGAAAATGAAGCACTAAATAAGGCTTGATTTCCAGCCATTAGAAATAAAACAGGATAAGCCACCAACAAGAACTGAACAAAGGGCTAGAAAGAAGTCAGGGAGTGTGTCAGGAAAGGTTTTGGAGGAGAAGTGGGGACGAGGGCAGAGGGTGAGGGGGTACAAAAAGTGAGGCACAGAGCACTGAATCTCTCCCTCTACCCTTCTCTGTCTCAGTCTACCTCTACTCTCTCTCCCCTCCTCACTTCCCCCTCCTTTTCTCTGTCCCTGTGTCTCTGTGTCCCTCTTTCTCTCCTTTGTGCTCTTGTTCTTGCTCCTGTCTTCCACTCCGCTGGATATGCCCCATCCATCTAACTATTGCAGTCCCAAGGGACAAGCCATACTCCAGATCAGCTCCTGGGACTGACCTCCCTTCCTGCCTAGGTGAGCCTTCCAACAAGGAAGGATCCATGAGCTTCAGAACAGGCTCTACACATGGAATGGGTGAGATGATTTATCACCAAAGGCAGCTGATGTCCTAGGATGGCTTGGTCTTCAGAACCCCCCTCCCAGGGTGTGTCCTCCTTTCTCGGAACCCCTTGGTCCCACAGGCCTCAGTCACCACTTCTCAGACCTTTAGTCTTTTGGTGGGGCAAGAGTGATTGCTCCCCATATGGCATATACATATTTTTAAATACTTGAGCTTGAACTAATTTCTAACTATTCGCTCCACTGCTCTTGCCTCCCAGTTAGCCGGAGACGTTGGGCCCTCCATTCAGCTAGGAACGCTCTGCCCTGCCAGGTCCCAGAAGGTTCTGAAGGAAACTGAGAAACTCTACTGCAAGAAAGAAGTCACTCGGGTGGGAAAGACAAAGCTGGGTGCCTGCACTTTTTAAGTCCACATGCTGGCAAAAAACAAAAAAAAACAAACCTCAGGTCTGACTTTAGAGCCTTTGACACATAATTGGTAGCCAATTTTCCTAAGTGGTGAGTCAATTTTCTGCTTGTGAAATGTAACTTTACCCTGGTGAACACCAGGCCCCAGGGTTTTCAATGTGGCTTAACAGCAATTATATGAATGTTAGGATGGGGGGAAGTGTTAAAGTTCCTACAGCTACATTTCTTCATCTTTTTACCTCTTAAAGGGATAGAAGACATGGCCTCTCTAAAACAATCCACGAAAAACCCACCCAGAGACAGACACAGGATATCCTGAGAAAGAAAGCAATTTTAAAGCCACATTACAAAGGGTACATTTTTTAATTCTCTCAAGTATTCCAACAAGCAGAGGGATGTAGTGGGGAGGTGCAAAACATTCAAGGGTCAAGGCATCTTTTTCCTAGTTTCCTTCTAGCTATTTTCTTTGCTCCCACCCTACCCCCATCCCTTTCTGCCTCCCACCTCCTTACCCGGGGCGGGCGGGCGCTGGGACTGCCGCAGGCACGCTGCCCCCACCCACCCCACCCACCCCAGGCGGCCCGCCGACTCCCGCTCCACATGTGCGACTCATGTATCTGCTTTCACTGGCGACAAACTGGAGCCGGGGCCTTTCCGTTTAGGAGGAACTCGCTACGTGTCGCTAAGAACAACACAAACACCGCCTACCCCTGCTCTGTGCTCCGCTGCCCGCAGTGCGCTCGGCACCACTGCCGGATTTATAGCAAGGAGTCTCTACTGTAAGAAGTAATTCATGAAACCCCACAATGCCACCACTGAGAGGGGGCAAAGAAACACCGTTGTGTTCCCACACCCAGGCCTCCATCCGTAGTGCGTCCTGATTGGAGGTTGTGTACAATCACAGGACAGCACTCACAGTGTATTCTCATTAATTTTGTTGTTGTTGTTGTTGTTTTTAATCAGCAAAAAAAAGCAATCTCCAACAACCCCCTACTATCATAATTTGCTGAAAATGTAACAGGCTTAAAATATGTTGTTTTGCAATTAATAATTGCAAGAGAAAGTCATACTGCATATATGTGTTTACACACACAGCACACATACATACCCATACTTGTGCTTAACAATATACTCATGTGCAAAAAGAAACTGTATCAGTTAAATGGAATTCCTTGGAAGATTTAGTATGTTTGTTTCCCAAACACATAATGATTTTAATAAAACTAAATTTGATTTGGGAGACCCATGAATGAAGGTTTGGAAAGATATGTAGAAAACAAACTGATGATAAAAAAGAATCATTGAAGGGGGGGGTGGTGGAATACGCAACCTAACTTCCCAACAACAAAGAAATGAAATTGTGTGGCTACACAAACCCAGAAAACCAAGTAACTACCTCAGAGAGAAAAATATTGCAAGTGAAAGCTACACTCTAGACTATCAGACTCAATTCCAAAAGATACAGAAACTACCCACAGCAAAAACACACACATGAAACTTTGTACCTGATTCTATATTGAAAGTAGGCTTGTCATGGCTCATGAATACCTTCCCAAAACCTGTCTGTGGTTACAAGATTCAGTGTTCAGTCTTCAGCAAATCAGTTTGGGGTTTCTCTAAACCTGAGGCACAGCCTGTCAGGATGATCCCTGAAACACCAGCCTTTAAATCCCATCCCTTTCTATTTCTTCCTAACACTCAGCAAAATGCTTTAAGTTCCTGCCTAGGTCATCCACTCCAAGTGAGAAGTAAGAGATGGACAGCTCTCCACAAACCTTCAGGAGAGGCCTGGGAAGGATAATTGCTTTAGTGACACTCACTACCTCCTCAGTGGTCCCTGAGACCCTGCTGAGAGTGGCTGCTTGCTTTTATAGCAACAACCCAGGGCAGGTTCAGGAAACAGTTTTGTGTTCCTGCCCTCAGCCTTGTGTCAATGAAGCCTGGCACATCTTTTTTGTGGTTGTAATTTAAATGAGGCAACCAACTGCACAGCTGTCTCGGTCAAATTATGCAGGGCCATGTGGCCTTTCTTCCATCTTTAAAAAGTCCAGGGCACCTCTGACCATGTTTGAGGAAAGCCCAGGGGAGCAATGACCAACAAAAGGAATAGTGATTACACCAGCAAAGGATGGAAATTTGCCTAAATGAATATATTAAAGGCTGCGCTCAGAAAATGGGAAATGTTAGTTTATAAATAGAGGTAGAATAGTGTCATGGTTAAGGTCCTGATCCTTGGGGTCCCATACAGTGGGCTGTGAGACCCAGGTCCCCCACTTCATTGCTCTGGTCACCTTGGGGAAGTTACTTAACCGCTATGAGCCCCGATTTCCTCATCTAGAAAGTAGGGTAATAGGAATACTCACCATATAAAGGTGATATAAGAATTAAATGAGAGAATACTTAGCAAATGTGTGGGTTAATACATGTTACCTGTTATTATTACTGCCATCAACTGTAATTACAGCAATAACATGTAGAACTTGTAAACATGTAAACTTGTAAAGCCTCCTCCATGCCACAGTCATCTGTACTCTTAAGAAAAGAATCATTTGACTCTGCCTCCTATACCCTTGTTTTCCATATTACAGAATTAGGTATTTGCCAAGCCATGAGTGAAACTAATGTGAATGCAATCTACACAATACAAATCTTATTTATTTTGTTTACAATGCATTGAGTGTTTTAGCACCTATATATCAACACACACACACCCTAGACACTGAAGTGTGCGTGTAAGTACGTATAGGGATATATTGTATACAGCCAGCAGATATGTGGGGGCAGGGAGATTAGTACATACAACCTTAAATGAAAAAAATATATATATCAACTTTATTTTGACAACTCTATTTGATGATACTCAGTTATGAATGGAGTAGCAAAAAATAAACTCAAATGATCCATTGTATCTTTAGCTCCTCAGGGCCTGCTAAATGCTAAGGTTAGATTATAATCGGAAGGCAAAAGGATAAATTCCTCACTTCAGGGTACTTCCTTAGGATAAATGGCCAGTTCTTGTCCATGTTGGAAGGAGCTGTTGGCCCAAAGCACCATGGGGCCAGTGACCCCTTGCTGGTCATTAATCGTTTCCCAATTCCCTGGAACCAAGGTCGTTATTGCTAATATAAGTGTAAATAAAAATTCCAAGGACATATGGGTTTCTTTTAATGGTTAATCTTAGTTCTTTGGGTTTTTATAAGGTATTTCTAAAGAATTAATGTTCTGTATGTAAGCTCTGTAGTTGGTTTGTCTTAGCACTTGATCCTGCTTAAAGTAGAGGTTTATTAGACATAAAACAAACTAAGAAAGCACACACACACACAAAAATAAATAAATAAATAAATAAATAAAAATCCAGGAAATATTGAGTGCCTATTCAGCTCTGGTAGCGTAGTGGTTACGAATCGGGCTGCAAACCTTAAGGTCAGCAGTTCGAAACTACCAGCTGCTCCGCGGAAGAAAGATGAGGCTTTCTACTGCCGTAAAGATTTACACCCTCAGAAACCCTGTACAGGGTTGCTATGGGTCGGAACCAACTCGACGGCACTTAACAACAACATTCTGTACCTGGAATTCTCAGAATCTCATTAGATGTGTGACTCACAATTTTGTTACTTTGGAGATCTGTCAAAACATTATGTTTATTATGTATGGGTATGGAAATTTTAAATTAGATATATATTTATATATACACATATATATGTGTATGCGTGGTATGTGCATGTGTGTATTTTGTTCCCATCCTTGGTAAGGTTTTGATTTTAAGGCTATCATCTCCGCACATTTAAAAAAAAAAATGCTTTTGAAATTGTATGAGATGCAAATTTCTTTAACTTAATACACAATCTCTTCTTACACACAAGCTCAGGATACTAGTGTACCTCTCCAGATAGCAACATTTAAACAAGTCTATGCCCAAGAAACCTAGTAGGTAGACAACCCTGAGATTGAGCGCATGAAGCCTCTGTTGATGGTGTTTGGCGTTCCTATCACACAAGATGGATTGGCACAGTGGCTGCAACAATGGGTTCAAATAAAACAATTGAGAGGATGGTGCAAGACCAAGCAGTGCTTTGTTCTGTTGTATGTAGGATCACAGTGAGTCGGAACCAACTCAATGGCACGTATCAGCAATCTCACACAGATGAATGAGGTAGCCTACGTGCCTCATTCTTCACACGTTTACAATTTTCTTTCTAATGGATCCCTTCCTCATCTTGCCTAAGTTATCAATAAATTCAAATGTTGTTGCTGTTGTGAAGTGCCATTGAGTTGGTTCATACTCATAGTAGACAGGCTTTCCAAGGCTGTAAGTCTTCGCAGGATCAGAAAGCCTCATCTTTCTCCTGCAGAGCAGTTGGTGGGTTTGAACCATAGTCTGTAACTTATCCTACAGAGCCACTGCATTCCCAATAAATTCAAATAGTCAAATGAAATTAGCCTTTTAAAGTACATCATCCAATGACCTCTCTCAGGAACCCCCTACCTTAAAGTAGATCTTAGCAATAGATGAGGGCCATGTTTACTGCCTTCTTTTATTACCTGACAAGATGATACCTTAGACAAGATGATGAAGGAGGAGTGATGTTGGTTTAAAATATTGTTGACTGTCCAGTTCGAAATGTGAAGCCACTATTTATTTACCTAGAGGTGACCAGATTGAGAGGCATATAGAGGATTAAAATCATAGAAAAGGAAGAAACCTTAATGATCCTACATATCCAATTCTTTACTTTGTAAGTGGGGCAACTGAAAACCAGAAAAGTTAAGAGACTTGCTGAAGCTCACATACCTAACTAATGGCAAAGGCAATATTAAAAACCAGATCTCCTGTGTCCTAGTTCAGCATTCTACACCATGTTGTTGCTCATTTTCATTGTACATGAACTATCTCACTTTAGAATGAAAAGTTTAACTTATCAAGCCTATCATACAATCAAGCGTGCTCACTCTTTAACAGAAGGTTACTCTCCAATGTGGGTTCTTAGAGACCCGGAATAGGGTTTCCAAGTAGCAGCTGGTAGGTTTGAACCACAGACCTTGCATTCAGCAGCCCAGTGCCTATCCTATAGCACCACACCAGGACTCCTGGTCAAAGATTGTTGTTGTTTTTGTGTGCCGTTGAGTCGGTTCCAACTCATAGCAACACTATATAGGGTTTCTAAGAGCAACTGGTGGGTTTGAACCGCTGACCTTGAGGTTACCAGTCCAATGGTAGGAGCTCCAATTTATGTCACATAGTGTATGCTTTATGAACATTTATTGAATAAATTAACATACTTGTTTCTTTTGTTTCTCTTATACGGGGCCAACGAACTCAACAAGTACATGTCTTCATCATCTCTGTAAATGAAAAAGTGATTTTCCAACAAGAGAATGTCCTATCATGAATCTTTTTCAAATAGGCTAAGCAGAATTATTCTTTCTGTGTTCCAATACCAAAATGAAGTCCTGATGTGACACTGTGGGTTAATGTGCTGAACTGCAAAGTCAGTTCAAGCTCACCAGCCACTCCTTGGAAATCCTACACAGGGTCACTATGGGTCAGAACTGACTTGTCAGCACTTAACACCACCACCATTAAATTATTTGAACGTTCAATTTGATGAATTGTTGTTGTTGTTGTTAAGTGCCATCGAGTCGGGTCCGATTCATAGAGACCTTAATAGGGTTTCCAAGGAGCAGCCAATGGTTGGAACCTCCAAACTTGCGTTTCACAGTCTAGTGCTGATCATATAGTACCACACCAAGAGTCTGTTAAACAGTTAGTGGTAATTTGGAAGAAAGAAAATACAAAACTTTGTCAATTTTAAATTAGGGTTTTCAAAGTAAATCTGATTCGCATTTTTGAATTTGTGTCTGTAGGGAAAAAAGACAGATATTGACTCCAATCAGTCAAATATTTGAACCTTGGTTGTTACTGCTGTTGTACCAATAAGTCTATCCTGACTCATAGTGACCCTATGTAGGTCTACGAGCTATAAATCTTTACAGGAGCAGAAAGCTTCATCTTTCTCCTGTTGTTGTTAAGTGCCATCAAGTCAGTCCCAAATCATAGCAACCCTGTATAAAGTTTCTGAAGGGTGGCTGGTAAGTTTGAACCACTGATCATGCAGTTCAAACCAACCTTGTGGTCGAGTGCTTATCCTACAGTGCCAAGGGAACTTAGGTAGAAAATCCAAATGATTCTGAGCAGCCCAATCTTGACTGGTAGGCAGGCAATTCAGAGGCTGAAAACCCTACATCCTAAAAAAGTGCAAAAGCTTACCCACTTCACCCTCCAGCTTTCCAGGTGAATTTCCCTCTGCCTTTTGGGATAATTCTTCTGCAGTTTCACTTATGAAACTATGCCATGGGCTCATATTTTTCCTCAGTATCATCCCTATGACTTTGCCCTGCCTTGGTAGTTCAAAAGGTATAACAAACATGCCCAAGCTTAGGCAAAGCTCAACACAAGGATGGTTTTTAGGAGGGGGAATTCCTGTGTACTTTTTCTGCATTTTCACTATATTTTTTTTTTCTTTGTTTGAATTATGTTCTACAACAAAGCATAATTTCTGTTATTATTTCTGGAAAGGACAACATATTAGATTTGTCTTTGGTTTAAATATAAGACAATGTTTTCTTAATTAGAACTTACTTTGAAAATTACCACGTTCAATATTTATTTGTGTCAGTACCTTCCAGAGAATGGTATTATCCACAGACAACTGCTCATGATGAGATGTGTGGAGTTGAAATAAACTTTAATAAAATCCTCACTGAAAGGCAACTATTGGTGAAATGTCTCTGACTTAAGCTAAACAAAAATGCCAATTTTCTATAGCTTTATGACAGTGGCGACAAGATCAGCTGCAAAGAAATGAGATACATGAGCTTTTAAAAATAAAATACCCTCTTTACATGGAGTATTCTGTAGCTCCCCACTCCAAGTGACTAGTATAATTACTTAGCAAGGGTTTAATACATGAATTCTTACCTTTACAATTTAATTCCTAGCCCAAACACCTTGTCTGCAGCTAGCAACTGCCTGTCAGTGGTATCTTGCATGTTATTACACATAAAGCTGAAAAGGTTTCAACAGAGTTTCCAGACTAAGAAAGACTATGAAGAAAAGGCCCAGTAATCTACTTTCAAAATCAATCAATGAAAACCCTATGGTCTGAGTCTGTTGCTCATAGGGTTGTCATGGGTCAGGAGTTGACAAGACAGCAGCTAACAACAGAAAAAGGATTTGTTATGTTCCTTATATGTACAGTGCACAATGCTAGGCCTTGCTGAAGAGACAGAGGTCAGGGGTTTCTTTGAACTCAAGTTTAGAAAGACAAGCCAAATCATATTTGAGGAGTCTAGGTATGATACTGGGGGTTAATGCACTCGACCATAAAATCGGTTTGAACAGCAAGGTCAGCAGTTCAGTCTCAGCAGCCACTACTTGGAAACCCTATGGGTCAGAATTGACTTGACAGAACTTAACACCACCACCCTCTCTGAGACTGATCTCACACAAAGTGAAATGGAGAGCAGAGGCCCTGATGGTCCTGAAAAGTAGTACCAAAGCCACTGGAATCAGAGCCAATAACTTGGCTGATGGTTCTGGCTCTGAGGCTAATTAGATCTTTAGATAAGGTTGTTGAGCATCTCTTGACCTCAGTTTTCTCATCTGTATAATGAAGGGATCACATTATAATCCTGTGGGTCAACTCAGCTCAAATGGAAACCTGGTCTTTTCCGACAAGTACTTACATTCTACCAAAAACTTGTCTTTGATACCTGGCTAGTTTATCTGTGAGCTTTATGAAGCTAAACTATTTAGTCTCCTTATCCATGAAAGGAGTAAATAGCCTTTGTCTCTCTCACAGTGCTGTCACCAGAACTAAAAAAATGAAGGACAAAGAAGTTTGTAAGGTAAAAAACGGCTGAACCCATGTGAGATCTACACTTCATTCCTTCTCTGAGGTATTTGACGGTCCCTGGGCCATGCAAGAAGTTAAGCACACCAACTATCAGGTGAAAGGTTGGTGGTTTGAATACACCCAGAGGAGCCTCGGAAGACAAGCCTGACAATCTGTTTCTAAAAAGTCTTGAAAACCATATCGAGTGTAGTTTGTCTCTGCACACGGGTTATCATGAATGGAAATCAACTCAACCACAACAAGAGGTATATGAGCGATACAATAAAAGGGTCATCCTCCCCAAACTTATTATGTCTTAGTAACAATCAAAGATTCTTAGAAAAAGGGATAAAACTCTGACCGTGGAATTTCAAGCATCAGTCGATTGGGGGAAAGCCTTTCCTGAATGCTTACAAGCACCACCAATAGTCCCTGTTGTTTTTAAACCCAGCTGTTAAACCTCAAAGAGACCTTTCTGGTGTTGCTCAAAGACTTGCCTAAACTAAAAAGATCCAAATGAAGGAGGCAGGCCAGCAAGTAAATGTTTTGCCCATAAAGTAACTTTGTTGTTGTTGTTTTTTAAAAAAAAAAAACAAGACCCACAGTTCATTCCTGAAAACCTTCATATGATTTTAGGCCCATCAGCAAAAGCACAAACCAGTTGCCATTGTTGTTAAATGCCTTCTAGTTGGTTCCGACCCATAGCAACCCTGCATAGGGTTTCTGAGGAGTGGCTGGTGAGCTTGAACTGCCGACCTTGGGTTTAAACTGACTTTGCAGTCCAGCGCATTAACCCACAGTGCCACACCAGGACTCCAGTTGCCACTGAGATGCCTATAATTCCTGGTGAGCCCATGTGTGTGTCCCAGTAGAACTGCACTCCACAGGGTTTTCCTTGGCTGACATTTTGGAAATAAATTACCAGGCCTTTCTTTGGAATCACCACTGGGTGAACCAGAACTTCCTACTCTTTGATTAACAGCTGAGCTCATTAACCATTTGTACCACCCAAGGGCAGAAGCACAAAGCTAACTTGTGATTGAATACACTGGAGACTACACTAGATGATGGGGATCTCCTGAAACCAGACAGATGAATCCACCCACTACAGAACCTGGAGATTTATTTTCACTTTTCCATAACTATAAATATGTTTGTGAGCGTCCCCAGGAATCACTGATAAGCGAGAAAACAAGAAAAGCCACCATTAAACTCCTGTTTTAATAGGTCTAAAATCTTTCTGGAAACTCAATGTGAAGGAATCATTTGGTATCCCCAGAGAATATGAACAACTGATAAAACCAACTTATTCCAGTGGAGACACTTTATAGTTCTTGGACTCATTTCTCAGTAATATAAAACCACTGCTACAACTTTCCTTCTGGTTAATTTCCATGGGGGAGTAGACTGGTTCTATAGTATAAGCACTGGACGATGAACCACAAGTTGGGGGGGTTTGAGCCCACCAGCTGCTCCACAGGAAAAAGATGAGGCTTTCTGCTTCCGCATAGATTTACAGCCTCAGACATCCTAAACGGGTTAACTGTGAGTCAAAACCAACTCGCTGGCACTTAATAACAACAATTTCCATGTGCCATAGAAATACAATTTATAATTCATAACTCTGCTTTAAAGTCCTACGTTTCAGGGATCCTATAAGAAATACTGATGGGTTTGTGTCAAGCACCTTCTAAACAATTACAGGGGGAAAACTGAGGTAAGAGTTACTTTCCTAATAATCAGAGGAGCTATGTTCCTGGTTTATCTGAGTTGCTAGTTCTCATGACTGCCAAATTCCCCTGCCAGGCACTGGGGATGGGTAGCTACTCCTACCAAGGTATCAACCATTTCAATCAGACCTCTTCACACAACCCACTCCTAATTTCTACAATATCTGGTGGCAACTGCAGCCCAATAGGTGCCCATAGATACAAATGAAAACTAGATAGAACCATTGTGTCTGGGAGCTGACAAATTCCCAGACTGAAATAAAAGAAGGAGGTAGGAAGGGAAATACAGAGCTAATGCAACATATTTTCCTAAAAGTCATTTTACCAAACTTCCAGGAGATATCAAGGAATCAGACCTAATTCTTCCTTCATTCTTTTGATCATGTCTTTCCTAAGGTTGCAAAGCAATTTTCAAGTCATGGTCTATCGGCAATTTGATAGGAAAAAAAACCCTAAAATTCCCCAAGTAATGCTGAAAGCACAGCGATTTGAAAGAAACTACCATTAGTAAACTAAACAGTGCACTAAATAAAGAAACTGACTACTGTTGAGACATACAGTTCTAAGAATTATCAAAAAGAACGCTGTAAAGCTCAAACTGCTGTATATAAGAAATTATTCAAGTATGCGTTTGAGTAATTCTGCATTTTAATTTAACCCTTTGAAACATTAATCAAACTGTGGCTAATTATAGGAATTAAAGAATTAAACGATGGAATCTTCTAAAAGATATTATTTAAAAGGCAGTTTATACAATTACTTGTATAGATGTTTGCTTTAAAGAGGAAAACAGTTCTACTGTAATGAAAAGGGTCTTAGAAAATTAAATTAACAAGGGGGGACCAGGCTGATATGAAACTAAATTAGCATCAAATGCAAATTACAGGGTACTTAATGGTAGAAACAGGTGCAGAGAAGAACCCTAAATGAGATAAATGAATAAAACATCCCGCTCCACAAATGTGGAAGCTGACACAAAGTCAATGATATGAATAATTCAGCAGCCTCCACAGTGCTGTTGAGGTCAGTCTGCCTTGACCTTTGAAACAGGAAGTAAAATTCAGTTCAAATTTGAGTGACTGGAAATATAACAGTTATTTGTTTTTTATATTAAAAAATCCACAGAATTTTTTAAAAACACAGATAACAGAATAGATACAATAGATTTACAGTTCAAACTAAAAAGTATCGAATCAAACTAGTTGGTAAATAAATGAGATAAAAATCATTAAATAAGATTTTACCCACAACCATGTCTCAATATGAAAATTCATAAAAGAAAAAGAATCAAAGGCATTTACACCAGTACTCATTTATTAACCAAACTCTCTTTGAGAGTAATTTCTAAAATTTTACCCTATTTCAGAATATTTTGTTGTAAAGATCATTTTAAAAATTAGCTGGGCATTTTTATTAGTAATTCCAGGAATCTCATATTTATAGAACACAATTTGATTACACTAGTTTTTATCTGCATGAAACTGCTTCTTTATTTTACTCTTCAAACCCTAATTTACTAAATGTTGAATCCCAAGCATTAGTTGTTCACCTTGAAAAAAAAAATGCAACCTGAGTGGTAAAAACAAATCATTTTTATAATTGAATACCTAGCATGGATTTATGTCTCATATATATATATTTTTTTTTTTTCCTTCTTTACATGCTTCAAAAATATTTTGTACAGTCCACTACTGAGAGTACTCTCCTTATTTCAAATTCAATTTGGTGCTGCTGGAGATTAACAGGGTTTGACAAGAAACCAAATTCTACAAGCTAGAAGGACAGCGAAATATATATGGTATATCACCCTCGTCCTTCTTTTACGGGATGGCATAAAAGATGTTTGATAATAACAGTTATCTCTGCCCTCCAATTGGTTCTATTAATGGGACCCACAACTTGCCATCTACCTTTCATCTATCTACTGTGCTTGTCAGATAAAAGATTATGTTGAAAGATGAGCTTAATTTTATTTTCTAGATTTAGAGAGGGTTAAAGACAAACACACACACACACACACAGACATGCATGGCCACCACCTAACAGAAAGCAGTGTCAAACTAGGTCTACGACTACAATTGCCACATGAAGAAGTTTGAGAAATGCTCCTTCCAAGCATGAGTGTTTAACCCACGCAAAATGAAAGATACAGAATGCGTTGTTGTTTTTTTTAAATAATTATGATGATGATGATGATATTGACTAAATCACTCCTTGCTCGACATTTAATAAAGGGTGATAGACCAAACATTGCTGATTTGGGGTTTGGCGTAATGGCTGACCTGAGCAAAGCCTTTGTGTACAAAGTGGCTCCCCATTAAATGAGGGCTCTGTGGAACCAGCTGGTTCTCATTTTGAAACAACTGGTTTCTCTATCCCCAAGTGCTAAAGAAAATAATCCCTGCAATCCATGGCTACACACTTTCAAGGAGGCACCAATGAGAATTTGATTGTGGAGATAATTAAAGTCATTCCTAGAACTTCCAAGGGGGGGGGGGACACAGATGCAGGGGGAGAATAAGATGGGGGAGAAAGAAAGGATAGTCAATGATAGTGTTTAAATTAAACTATCACAAATTATAGTTTTGAGTGGAGAAGAGAAAAGTGAACCCTTCGCCTTGTAAAGAGCTCAGTTGAACCAGCTCTGTTTTCATCTCCTATCAGCTGCTCCAAGGGGCGGCCTGAGATGCGATTACAGGGGGCCACAGCTCCGAGTGTGTGGTTTGGAAGCCAGGGCATCTAAACAGGGTCCCAGAAGCTCCTAGTCACGATGACACCACAGCATGGTTTTTGGTTTTAGGATTCAATGTTATTTAGTCAGGGAGGGACTTAATCTGGGTTCTTCAACCAACAGTCTTGCCTGACTGATCAGAAACACTAAAATTCTCTCCACATTAAGAAAAAACAAAGACATTATCAGACCCTTGAAGGTACTCATCTCTGAATATCAAAGAGAACTTACTATTTTGCTTTCATGCAACACAGTGTTCTGCAATAAGAAGTCCCATTCAGATGCATGACACTCATCTGAACCTGTGCTCTGGACCCACTTTTGGATTTCATCGGCTGGGGTGGGTGGTGGGGAGGAGCAGGGGGGAGAGACATTAAAATATGTGTAATCTTCGTCTGCACTATCTGCCTTTAACAGGAAGAAGCGATCAGCTCAATGAGAAGGATTCAGGGCCTCTCAATTAACCTGATTAGTTCAGCACATTGCTCTCATGAATGACAACTTATCTTGAAAATAAGGGAGAACTTCCTTCGTAGGGTAGACGCAGGAGCCCCCTAAAGCCACAAAGATGCAGCCTATCAAATGGGATGGCGTCTCATTCTCCTCCCTCTTCCCAGCTCTTGCAGGTCAGAGGGACTGGCAGACACGGGTGCCTGATTGGATTTTGTGTCCTAAGGACAGGAGGCAAGCTCTTGTCTGCCCAGGTGGCCTTGGAGAAGGCTGGGAAAAGAAATGCCCTCTGGGCAACTTCAAGCCCCTTCTTTCAAAGTCAACCAGGCACATGATGGGATTGGGGTGAGGAGTGTGTGTGTGTGTGTGTGTGTGTGTGTGTGTGTGTGTTGGGGGCAAGGGGGGAAAGACAATTCATTAACCCTTTAATCACCATAGGAGCATGTCAATATTCTGTCTGCCTAAGAGAAAAATCATGGATTCTTAAATCTTCTAACTGTATAAAACAAAGGCAGTGCTTAAATAAGCGTTATCCCAATACTGATTTCAGGTTTGACATAATGAGGGGAGATGGCTGAGTTGCCACACAAAAATAAAGCTTTTCTCCAAACTCTGAAATCTGCTTCCTTGCAAAGGATGTGATCTATGAGGTTTGACTTTCTTGTGTTTTTTTAAAAAATCCATGTTATCTTGTGTAATAGACACACTAGTTAAACAGAATATATTCTTGCAAATGTGCTTTGTGAGAATGTCAACAGCAGGATTTTTCACTTACTTGTCTGCTCTGTGATTTACTTGATCAATTAAACAGTTAGGCAATGAGGAGATTTGCATGGTAATCGTGTGAAGATTAACATTTTTAAGTGTAACAAATTTAATATTTTATCTTACATTTTCTGTTTCTCATCATTCTTTAATGGCAGTGTCTTTTCGCTTTATCGTGTGGTTATAACAAGCCTGTCTTTATGCGAGAACTGAGACCACCAGACTCAACAACTGCGTTTCCAGCTCCTTTCACTCTCTTTCATTTCACAAAAGCATATCCTAAGCACCTACTATGAGCCAGGCACTGTGCTGAGTGACAGGGCTACAGCACTGACCACAAGCATGGCCACTGCCCTCTGGGGGTATCTTAGAGACCATCTGCCTGCTCAGCAATACCACAGGGGACTAAACTAGAATGCTGTAGCTGGAAAGGATCTTTGCTTCTAATCCCAGCCTCTCTTTAAAAGATGTTGTTGGTGTTGTTAAGTGCCATCGAGTCGGTTCTGTTTCACAGCGATCCTATATAGGGTTCCCAAGGAGCAGCTGGTGAATTTGAACTGAAAACCTTGCAGTTCAAGGTCCAGTGCTTATTACAATGCCACACCAGGACTCCATTTTTAAAATGTTGTTGTTGTTAAGTGCTGTCGAGTTGGTTCCAACCCATAGCGACCCTGTACAGGGTTTCCGAGGCTGCAAATCTTTACGGGAGCAGAAAGCCTCATCTTTCTCTGTGGAGCAGCTGGTAGTTTCCAACTGCTGACCGTGAGGTTCGCAGCCCGATTCGTAACCACTACACTACCAGAGCTCCATTTTTAAAATGTTGTTGTTGTTGTTAAGTGCCGTCGAGTCGGTTCCGACCCATAGCAACCCTGAACAGGGTTTCCAAGGCTGTCAATCTTTACGGGAGCAGAAAGCCTAATCTTTCTCCCGCGGAGCAGCTGGTAGTTTCAAACTGCTGGCCGATTCGTAACCACTATGATACCAGAGCTCCTTATTAGCAGGCACCTTATACCAAATATGTAATATGTTCCTGGTGTTATGTGCTAAGTGCTCGCCACACATTTAATTTACATATTTTTTCAACACAACCTTATAAAGTAGGAATGATCACTATCATGCCCATTGTACAGATGAAAAAATTGAGCATAAGGAAGTTAAACAATTCCTCCACTGTCCCACAATCAGTGCTGACAGAGCTGGGATTTGATCCAAGCAGTCTGACTCCACAGCCTATGTGCTTAACCTATATGTAGAGTGCCACATAGAAGTGAAATAAAGCCACAGAGTTGCCCAAGTTCAATGCCAGTAGTTATGAGCATTTCAGCCCAGGAACGTTTCCCTCTGCATCATCATACTAGTCTGAAATAACACTCTTTCATTAAAAAAATCAATGTATTTTTTGTTTATACTTTAATACTTATCCCAGCTTATTCCTTTTTTTTTTTTTTCTCTTCTGAGACACTGAGCACTCCGTGAGAGCAGGAACCTTATATATCATAATTATCGTTATATCCCAACTCCCCTCCCCCCCAAAAAAAACAGTGCCTGTCATATAGTTGATCTATTGTGTGTCACCAAGTCAGTTCCAACTAATGGCCACCCTGGATAGGGTTTCTGAGGCTGTAAACCTTTACAGGAGCAGAAAGCCTCCTCTGTCTCCTAAGACGCAACTGGTAGATTCAAACTACTGACCTTGAGATTAGCAGCCCAGTTCATAATCCACTATGCTCCTGTGTTATGCAGTGGTGGTAGTTGCGTGCCACCCAGTCAGTTCCGCTCATAGTGGCCCTATATAGAGTTCCTGAGGCTACAAATCTTTACTAAAGCATAAAGCCTCATCTTTCTCCCATGGAGTGACTGATAGAAGCCACTGACCTTATGGTTAGCAACCCAGCTCCTAATCCACTACACTACCAGGGCTCCTTTGTCATATAGTTGTTGTTGTTGTTAAGTGCTGTCAAGTTGATTCTGACTCATAGTGAACCTGTATAGAGTTCCCAAAAAACAACTGCTGAATTTGAACTGCTGACAAGTCTAGCGCATTATCCCTCATCACCACATCATTTGTGGGAAGAAAAAAGTAAATGAATCCTCATCCAAGGGAACCTGGGTATTTACGTATAAGAAAGTTTCATGGCAATGGTCCCATTAAAAATACGACTCCACATGGAATATATTATGATCAAATTACAACAGCTAGCTGCCATTAAATACCTGCTATGTGCCAAGTCAAATGCTAGTATTTTTACTCTTACAACTCTTTAAAATAAGTATGACTTTTCCCATTTTGAACACAGGGAAAATTGAGCACCTGAGGTTCCAATACCTATAAGTAGCAATGGAAGGATTTGATCCCACAGCCTATGAACACCAAAGTCCATGACTTTCTTACTGTATTATGCCTTCCTCTCACAGAGATATTTCTTTGGATAAGTTTCTGGATTTTTTTCCCAATGAAATACACAGCAACTCACGCATCAACTTAAATGAGGGCACACTGGACCACTTCTTCAGCAGAGGGCACAATTTATGTAATAAAATATGTAAGTATCTATAATATATGTATCTTTTTAATACCCAAAGTCAAGTGCAACATCTACTAAGAGAACCTAGTTACATAAGCAAGTTTAGACTCAGGCATAGAAAAGATGAATTGTGAATACCCAGAAAAATAAAATATGATTTTTACTGGGCACTTCATGAAAGAAAAAGAATCGAGTTGAGAGCTACGAGATAGAGTTTCTAATTACTGGCTTTTGTCACTAACTTAGTTTATGGAAGTTGATAAACCTATAGGCTGTAGGCCTCGTTTTACACATCTACAAAATGGGCTAATCGATCAGTGTTTTCACATGTCTGTGAAGAAAATTCACTGAAATACTGTCCCCTTAAAGTGCTGGTGTGGACTCCTGGTGTGGTGCTGTGGGTTAATGCGCTGGACTGCAAAGTCAGTTTGACTACAAGGTTGGTGGTTCAAGCTCAGCAGCCGCTCCTTGGAAACCCTATACAGGGGTACTATGGGTTGGAACCAACTCGGTGGCACTTAACAACAACAAAATTACTGGTGTGGCACTGTAGGGTAAGTACTGTACTGCTAACTGCAAGGGCAGCTTTTCAAACCCACCAGCTGCTCCTCGGAAACCCTATACAGGGTCACTATGAGTCAGAACAGACTCGACAGCAACTAAGCACAACAACAAAGTGCTCATAGTGGTCACGGTTTTTGTTTATTTTAAGATGCCTATAAACCAGGATTTTGAGGCTAGTCTTCATATGTGAACAAGGGGACAGGCAGAATGGGTTCCCACCTCGACAGCCATAAGAAGGACTCAGTTTTTTTAAGGTTATTCTTAGATGTATGCCATGCACCTGAGATTAGAATCTGGTTATAAGAAAACAACACCAAGATGTGAAAAGAAATGTAAGTTTTCAACACTGTTGATAATAACTTCACACATAATCAGTTTAACTCTTAAGCAACTTTCTTTCTTTAAAAAGCTTTATAATAAAAAGCGATCACTTTTCATTTTCTTTTTTACTTTGTAATGAAAGAGAAAATGTGTGTATTCACATGTGTGTATGTGTGAGAATCCAAATCTCTGGTCCAGGACTCTTCACTCTAACTTTGCATTTGTGAGAGGACTTCAAACTACAGTTTATCCAAAACTGTTGCTAAAAGAAATATTTTAAAGTATTGTTACAGATCAGAAAACTAATGAGTAAAAGCCTATTTAAAATGGGGAAATCCCAACAGTTTATCTGTTGTTATTGTTAAGTGCCATCGAGTCGGTTCCAATCCATAGTATCCCTGTATAGCATTTCCAAGGAGTGGCTGGTGAGTTTGAACCACTGACCTTATGATTCAAAGCAACCTTGCAGTCCAGTGCTTATCCTATAGCACCACACCATAATCCTAACTAAATGGTAACTTTGGAAAGGCAGAAGGTAACCTTCTAACCACTAGAAAACTTTCCCTGCATGCTCCCCACTCTTCAGTGTGCACATCGCAGTCTAAATCAGCACACCTTAGCCAGAGCACTAACAGAAGCAGAGCCAGGAAAAAACGGCAGCTAACATCATAAAACAACACAGTCTACCATTTCACTTTGAACATGATCAACTTAAAAAGAAAAAAAAGGAAAGAAAGAGTAATGTGTCAGCTTTAAAAATGTCACGTCATAAACCCCAAATGTCCACATCCTAGAAAGGCTCTTCTTTCCCCCAAGTCCTCAAGGCCACTCTACCCCTATACACACACAGTATCAATATTTGGTCAACTGAGCAATAAATGAGCAAACAAGTTCTTGAGAAATTCTTGATATTGATTAAAGGCGCAAGTTTTCAACTACCACTACAACCTACACATGAGCCAAAATTTAAGAGTCTTGCCAAAACCCTAGGAAATATGTGTATAGACTATGTCCAGGTGAAAAAAAACTGCTTGAGATCAATTTAATGAAGATTTTCTTCTGGCCTGACCTGGTGCTGAAAGTGTTAAAGAAAACAATGAAAGAACAAGTGAGTGTACAGGGCAGGATTTACTGTCATTTACTTTTAATCTATGGCCCTCTCTCTGTAGCTTATCGGGCCTCTGTCAGTACTTTTTCCTCCTTTATATTTCATGAGGAGCTCCCTATTGCTGCTAGCAAGAGACAGAGCCCAAGTGTCTATAAGCTTTTTGTCAGGTAAAAAGAGAAGCAAAAGGGAAGGAACAAGAGGAAAAGCAAAGCTAAGAGGCATCTATTAGATGTCACTAGGTTTTTCTATTCATGTCAACGATTCAGGATTAGAGTATTTGAAATAATCTTATTGAGAGGAATCAAAAGGCCCACCGAGTGAGAGGCATATGGCAAAGGCGAGAACAATATCTTATTAAATATGTGTTGGCTAACACTATTACTTTTATATTATATTACAAAACTATCGTGCCTCAAACAGTTAGCGGGATGGTATAGTTACTGAATGCCATTTGGGAGGTTATTGGGAAGGATCAAGCTATATAATTTGCCAGCTTGTCTGTCTAGTTAAATCATTGCAAGTAGGGTTTTGGGGAGGGGGTTGAAGGGGACACATTTGGAACTAGAACCAAACACTTCACCTTCCAAATAAAAAGTCCCAAAGCACAATGACAACTACTCTATTCTCACTGCAAAACAGAATATATGGAATATAAATGAAACACCTATGGTATTCTTGTCCCCAGAATCTGTTTCATTAAGTTAACACCACTTAACTGTCTACTTTATATGTGACTGCCCATGAAAAATATGACATAGGAGTTCTTTTGGTCAGACTCCTCTTCCCATGAAGAATACACATAAACAACACACATTCAGCTTCACATTTTATCAGGATTAAGGCAATTAAAATTCTATTACAGTAAGTACTGTAACATTAAAACCTTCATTTGCTTCTGGACAAAGGCTTGTAACTGGAGAAATAGTTTGCGAGGGAGATTTATCTTCATCTGCCCACACCTTTAAAGGCAGCAAGCAACCAAAGACAAACCCGTACTGTTCACCATATTTCATTGATTGCAATATGAGTATTTGGGTCACTTTTTACATTGTCTTGGGCAGTATACAGTTACACCATGTGTAAAGAGAGGAATGGGTTGGGATGAAGAGGGAGAGAGAAGGTTTGTCTACTTTAGATCACTTCTCATGTAAATTAAGATGACCAAAATATCATTTATTTCTATTCTGGAGCCTCTAACTCCAGTTTTGTTTTGCTTTAATCTGTTTAGTTAGGTTCTGGCAACAGGAGGACATGAGGGGAATTTACTGATGGCAAGTTGTACCTGGGGAGTTGTTTTTGTTTTTGTGTTTTTCCATTCTAATCAGCCTCTTTTACAAAAGTAACAGTGCACTTAAAATTATGGTAGTTTCTAATCACAAACTGAGTTGCAAAGTTGCTAATATAGACATGCTAGGAACTTGGTACTGATTTCCTGTATTTTTCCAGAACTTTTACAAAAACAAAGTTATGATGGCATGGGATAAAAATGCACACCCTGAGCTGACACCATGCACATTGCTGATTCTCTGAAGCTACGTTAAATACATTTCTTGGAAGTTGCTGCTATTACTTCCTTTACAGGAAAACCACTGTTGTTCATTACATAGTGTCTGCAGTAGCTTTATACCATGTAACAGTACTCTGCATTATGATATACTGTCAGCATATTTTAAATGCATTTTAATGTATCCTGGGTGTGTATTTGGGAAGTGCTGATAGTAAATGGAATATAGACTGCTATAAGCTTATTGTATTCGTTATTTTCTTATCACAGTAACAAACTGCACACAAATGTGCAGGGACTCATCTCATATTTAGAATGGGATAAAATTTAGAATGATATTCACATACATCTTTTTGTTAATACTTACATACTTAGAAAACAAATGTTTAAATATACTAGGGTTAATAAACAACTATAAGTGCATGCTTCAGTGTTGAAAGCTAAATTTTCACTTTTGAAATAAATGTAAACCTCTCAAACCAATGTAAAGGACAGCAATTATCTTGCCTGGGGCAATTATAAAGGGTTAATTCCTCCTTCCTTTATTTTAACTAAGCACTCAAGGTTAGGAAATAAGGTGGTATAAAAGGGTTATCATGGCTCTGGAAAATGCATTCACACCTCTGGTTCTTCATGACCCAGAAAGCCAGTTATACATTATGTAGAATAATACATACGGTGGTTGGTCCTTCTAAAAACTGGGTGAAGACCAAAATCCTAATAGTTCTAAAGTCCATGAAATAAACCCATAAAACTCCAAATAAATGCTTTAATAAAAGTACATGTTGTATTCAGGTTAGTTGAGGTACTTTATTTTTATGGAAGAAAAAAAAATTTGTTAATTTGGGGACTTAACTGCTGATGATTAAAAAAAGGGGGGGGTGGTCAGGTACCTTCACAATCCTAGAAGAATATCATCTCCCCTACCCCATCCAGTGGTAGTAATAATAATAATCATGCCTTACATTAAAGTTTTACTGTTGTTTTCCTACTATATAGATGAACATGTATAGTACATAAACATACCAGATGCATTTAATCAACAAAATTAACTTAGTCATAATCGGTTGCTTTCAAGTCGAGGCTGACTCATAGCAACAAGACAGAAAGAGGCAGAACTGCCCACAAGATTTCCAAGGACTCTTGGTGTGGCTGGCATGGTGCTGCAGATTAATGCGCAGGACTGCAACGTCGGTTTGAACCACTAGATTGGCGGTTCAAGCTCACCAGTAGCTCCTTGGAAACCCTATACAGGGTCAGTTATGACTATGAGTCAGAACCGACTCCATGGCACTTAACAACAACAAATCTTTATGGAATGGGAGAAAGATGAGCTTTTGAAGCTCCCGAGAAGATTTAGAACTTTGGAACCCCTATATGACTAGGAATCAACTCGACGGCACATAACAATAACAATCTTTAAGAAAACAGACTGCCACATCTTACTACCAAAGAACAACTGGTGGGTTCAAACAGCAACCTCCTGTTGAGTAGCTGAGTGCTACTTAGCTTTTTTATGATTTTTAGTCAAGCTATTTGGCATCAGATCAAGATATAATCGGGCAGTCAACTCCAGATTTACACTTCCGGCCTTTTGTTTATTAGCCAAGCACTTTACCACTGTGCCACCAGGATTCTTAGCTTAGTAGTAGAACAATAAAATACTGTAATTTTTTTCTGGAATGTCCTATCATGGTATTAATAACTCTTAAAGAATGAATCTTATTATACAACTGTTTGAACAACCCTAATGTAGCTACGTTTTGATATTCATAAGATTTGCCTCTGAGTCCTGGTGTAGTGCTGTAATATAAGTCCTAGAAAGCTAAACACAAAGTTGACAGTTCAAACCCACCAGCTGCTCCTCAGAAACCCTACACAGGGTCACCACAAGTCAGAACCAACTGGACGGCATGTAGCAACAAACATGATGTTGTTGTTGTTGTTGTTAATTGCTGTGGAGTCTGTTCTGACCTATAGCGACCCCATATAGGGTTTTCAAGAAGCAGCTGGTGAGCTTGAACCACCGACCTTGCAGTTCAAATGACTTTGCAGTCTAGCGCATTAATCCTATAGTACTCCATTTATATAATATTTATTAGGCTTGTTTTGTGATTAATGTTTAAAATAGACTACTTAGTAATTAAAACATTAGACTGCCCCTTTTTTACCTATTGATTTCATAGGATGCATGTCATGTTTAGAGTCCTGGTGTGGCACTGTGGGCTAATGCATCAGACTGCAAAGTCATTTGAACTGCAAGGTCGGTGGTTCAAGCTCACCAGTTGCTCCTTGGAAACTCTATAGAGTCACTATGAGTCGCAGTCAACTCGACGGTACTTAACAACAACATAGGATAAGCACTGGACTGCAAGGCTGGCAGTTCAAACCCACCAACCACTCCTTGGAAACCCTATATAGAGTTGCTATGAGTCAAAACTGGTAGCTATGGTAGATCTTTGGAAAATCCAGAAAACAAAAACAAAAGTGAGGGGTTTTTTGTTGTTGTTTTGTGTGTTTTCTTATTTCTGGGAGATCCTTGGGGAATTGTGGCCAGAAGTATAGCAATTTCAAACAGACCAGGTTTTACATATTATAAAAATTGTGTATTTTTAAAATTTGCATGACAAGGCCTACCTCTCAGTTACAGGGATTCTTGAAAATGGAAAAGAAAGGCATGGTAAAGCTATTAATGTTACAATGGACAAGCCCCAAATCTTTAAAGACGTATTAGTTTCCAGGCTTTAAAAATCTATGGTTTAAATATTGATTGTAGTGAACCCTAAACTTTAAGGCTATTCAAGCTATATTATATCTTGAGAGAACTGTGTCTGAATTCACATGAGACAGGGGGACACAGTTTGAGAAGGAATTTCATCCTTAACCAATTTTTTCCATTTAAAAAAAAGAAAGAAATCACTTCTTAACCATTCAGGATCCACAGTACAGACAACTAAAAAATTGTTGTTGTTAAGTGCAATAGGACCATCTGGTGAGCTTGAACTGCTGACTTTGTAGTTCAAATCAGCCTTGCAGTCTAGCACATTAGCCCACAGCACCACACCAGGACTCCAAGTAGGATTCTTATTTTCTCCTTAGTTAGTGATAGAGCCATGTCATCAATCACACTCATCCTAAATTGGAAAAAAAACAAAAACAAAAACAGCCAACACTGAGTTTCCCCCTACCCCACCTTACTGGAATTAAGCTACTCAACTCTGACCAGAAACTTCAGGTCTTTATATGAAAGGAGTCTTGTAGTATAATTTGGAGAACGAAAGAAATGTTTTTGCAGAACCATCAGTATTCATCTATGTCATTGCTCAAAGATTAAGTTTAGTGACTGAAGGGTATACATTTTTTTAAAAATAATCAAGACTAAATGGTGGTCCTAACTAACTAGATATAGAATAACAATATGCTTAATATAGTCAATGCAAGCAGTTAAAAGAAGTTTTTCATACAAAAAAAATGGAATACTTTTTTTTTTTAATAGACTCAGAAAAACTGGGTTTCCAATTCAGACTACCCTATGTGACTTTTGTCATTATCATCTTTTCTGATTCTTACAAAGTAAACCTAATTAAGGACCTCCTTCATTAGTCTTCCAGAAAAAATTAGCACAGCTTATGCTAATTACTCCTCTGCAAAATTTAATAAACTCGTTGAAATGGGAATAGTCTAATGAGGTTTTATTTATTGAACTAAGATAACTCCAAGGAAAAAGGTTAGGACACAGGATATCCAATGTGGTAATAAAACTACAATTTATTCAATTTCTAAACATGAATTTTATTGCAAACCTTTTAAATTCAAATAGGAGTTACTATGTGAATATGTTAAATCAATCTCCACCTTAATCTAATATTAGAAGTCAATCTCTCTTTTTTGCTTTTTTACTTTAATAATAATTACCACACATAGCCCTTTACCTCAACTATAATGAAATTTGCTATTATTAGTTCCTAGTCATCAGATATTAAACAATACATTTGACTTTTCTCATGTCTATGTCACCCAAATATCCAGATAATTGGGCAAGGCTGGAATTTATGCTTTTTAATCAAGCTATTTGGCATCAGACAGAGATATAATCTGGCAGTCAACTCCAGATGTACACTTCTGACATTTGCAGCAATTTTCCTATAACTATTTTTGAAGTGACTTGCCAAACTTTCATGACTAAAAACATTTCAGTCATATATATATATATATATTTGTATCTTTGTTGAATACAATAATAAGAGAATAAGGAACACAGCATCTCTGTACAATAAGCAATAGACTCAGATTCACAAGGTTGGCTGTTCAAGCCCACCAGCCACTCCACTAGAGAAAGAAGAGGCTCTCTGCTCCCACAAAGAAAGCCTATACAGGGTCTCTATGAATCGGAACTAACTCAATGGCACTTAACAACAACAACAAATGTCGTAAGAAAATGAAGTAGAAACACATTTTCTAAATCACAGTTTGCAACTGCTGATTTTGTTGACTGCACTTTTTTAATAGAAGAAGCCAAGCTGATGTCCCCAAATCAACGGCAAAAAACAATACAACCAAAATTTAACACAGAAAAGAGCTTACCCTGTATCACTGTCGTATGACCAGAAAGCATCTTCTACCTAAACTATAAATAGCTTTCCCGCATAACTACTGCTAAAAATCCTCTGACTGATAAAAATAGCCGTATTCTTCCAAATTCCGAAGGACAAACAAAAGGAAGCTAAATGTTATTGGAGCCTCAACGGTAACTACGTATTAAAAACCATTCTAAATCATAACCCAAGGATTGATTGCACTTTCGGTTCTATAACTGCAGATTGTACGCATCTTGTAAACATAGTTACTACTACTGTTGCTGAACGCAGGCCCCATAACCTATTTTTTCAAAATATGCAGGGATCCATATCCATAAATCTGAAAGCATATCAAACTCTATACACGTAACACAGACATAATACAATCAATAATATAGAATCAAATTGGAAACTATGAAATTCAGTCGCAGTTGCCATCTTTTTTTTTTATTCCTTTGTAGCAATTTCATGGAATTGGAGGATCTTTTCTATTTTGCCCTTCCTTGCGTGGGTTCTTTTCTTGTTGTCATTCCTTCCTCTCGATGTTAAAAACGGAAGTTTCACATATCAGCACAGACAGGACCTAAAGCTTTTAAAAGCTTTGGCAGGCTGAAGGACAAATAAACTATGAAAACTCAGATGCAAATAAGAAATAGCTAACTGAGGTTTTGCATATCAACTGGCATCACTCCTTAAAAGATAGTCCATGAAAGATAATGGTAACAGCCAACAAATAAACATATGTTGAGACTTGAGCAGATATACCAGGTTTCAGTCATTTTTAAAGTACTCTCTTAAGAGACCAAGACTGGCTACCCACTGTTTTTTACTTTGTCAAACCAAAAAGGAGGGGGGAAAAAAAAGAAGAAAAGGATGAATGTCATGAGTAATATCGCTAAAGCCACCAACAGTATAAAGTGCATACTTATTTTGCCTAAATTGTTTGAACTACCCCAGCCAAGAAAAGGTTTTAAGTAGCCTACTGGGACAGATGCAAGGCGGTAACAATAGAAACCACACTAATGCAATCCAGGTAACACAATCCAGTTTCAAAAACACAGACCGGGCTAATTACAGCGCTGCTGAGTCAAGTTTCTTATGCCATTGCAACCCACATGAACAGGTCAAAATCAAATATTATTCAAACCACAGTCATATCAACCTTCTATATCAGAGTCACAGCTTAAAACCAAACGAAGAACTTAAAAGCTTAACCCATTCACAAGCAAAAAAAAAAAAAAAATGTTTTCATTGCGGGTGGCAACGTAAGGTTCTTGTCATCATCGAAACCAAAAGGAACTGTGCGGCAGAACAAAATGCTTGTAGTTTCAAAGTCTGGGTGAATATATGGCCAGGTCCTTGGATCGGAGCAATTTCTTTTTTAGTAGAAGAATAAGACAAACAAGCTTAAAATCACAAAAAAAGAAAGGATTTTAAAGAGGTATATTTAAATGAAACAAACAGCACTAAGGTTGTATCTGGTTTTGACGTTATTCATTTTAACACTTAGTTTCCATTGATGAAAAAGAAATCGTCTGAATGGCAAATCTGCTCTTATGGATACCCGTGCCATTCTCAGTCTAGAGACAACACACAGCCTGACTATACACTAAACTTTCACAGGTTTTCATTCAGAATCAAATGCTTCCACTAGCTTATATGAAACTCTTTGGCTAACCAAAAAATATGTTTTTAAGGAATTATCTGGGTAAAAGTTAATAGTATAAAACATTTGACTAACATGTAAATTTAATAAAACTGCTTGCCAATCAAAATTGCATTTAAGCCTGTGAAACCATGCAAGTCAAAATCAACAGCCAATCTTTAACATAAATTATGATGAAGCGTGTAAATACCTTTATGTTGTTATTGCTAACTAAAAAATGATAAATCAAGCCCACAAAAAGGTTAAGACAGTCTTTTGTCAAAACTCAATATTATCAAACCCCCAAATGGGAACTTTTGTTCAGCCATTGATTTCCTCAGTGACCTGTTGGACAGTCTCATTTGCAAGATTCTTGTTCTAGCTAGTGAAGGGCGTTAGCTCTTTTCTTAGTTGACAACAGACAGTACCTTCCAGGCCATTTAACTCTAAGTGAGTGATACCATGTAACAAATGGTTTATCATACATGTTTCCGTACAATGAATTTCAATAATTAAAATGTTAAATGAATATCTGGAATGCAACTTTGCATAATGCGTGCACACACTGACTTGCAGTTGCACTGAACAACTAAAGCAGATTTATTGTTCTGCAGTGATTTACTTGGTCATGTCAGATTAGTAATATGGATCTGTTTAAAAACACAATAATTAAGACAAGCAGGATAAATTAATCAACTTACAATACAGTGTGAGCTGCAATCAAACTCAGGAAATAATCATAGAAAATCTTGGTCCACAGATCTCTTTAAACTGCTTTTATGCATAAATAAAATCTTAAAATATAGATGGATTACATCCAACAGAACTACTGTAGCTAAAAGTGATAATGATTCAAACATTTTTCAAATAAAAGTTAAATATTTATAAGCAACCAACCACATTTAATAAATCACAAACTATTATTATTTTATTTCAGAAGCTTCCTGGCACAGCATGAGGATTGAGCCACAGAAAGTCAGGAAAGAAAAAAATATATATAATATATACATATATATGGCTTAAGAAGCATGAATCAGACACAAAATCGGAACAAATCAAGAAACAGGCCTTCAAATAACATTCCATATGGCTTTCTCCAGAATCGCAACCACCCGGCGCAGCTTCCGTTGTGACCAAGCAGCAGATTTTGGCCACATGCATTTCTAACCCTTGCCCATGAGCGACACAAGGCAGGTGTTTCATTATAATGAGGAATAAGAATCCAGTGAAAGAAGAGTGGTCCCTACCTGTCAATTATCACTGGATCTGAGGGAGTCTCATTTCGGTTGCCACAGCTTTTCTTGTCACAACAGCGGCTATGAAGCAAAAGCGAAAGGATTTAGTACAACCATTACAATATAAAATCATCATTTAGGCAGACAGAAGGTTCAAATTGCTGGGTTGCAAATGCTAGAATTACCACAAAGCCATACCTGGCAATCAACGGATCCCTGGGACAGAAAATTCTATTTGGGTCACCTATGGGTTAATGGCCAAGCTTAACCTCCCTCGGTACAAAGAAGGAGGGCGGGAGACGGGCTCTTGCCCAGCCACAGCTGATAGCCCTCAGATGGGGTCTTCCTATCACTCCCCGGATAGTGTTGGGAGAGTTCACTGTGAAGTGCATTATCACATCCACCCAAGGAGAATATTCAGGGTTGTGGGTGGCTCCAACGTTCTTCCCTCAAGATCACACTAATTGTGTGGAGCTCATCAATAGTGAGGTGTGACTGATTTCTCCCCCTCCAGTCATTTTATAATAAATGGATTCTTTGTTCTTCTACTTTCTCTTTAATGACAGAAGTTTCTTTCAATCACAGCCTTTCCAAAATCCTAAAGCTAGAACTGTTTGCTTTTGAACTGCCTTCATCAGAATAAATGTAGAAGACAATAATTAAGATGAGCAGGAAGACAGGGACCAACCATGGAGGTCCACACACCTACTGATTCCTATGGCCTGCCCTGGACACCAGGTGGCTTCCCTGGCAGCCGAATCCAATGGTTAGCACAGCCCTGACAGACGTCATTCTCTTCTGGACCAGACAAAGAGCTATGGGAGAGGGCAGTGTCCACTACCAAAAGCCCACTTCGGCTCTGATCTTATGACTACCAGTTGATTTTTTAAAAACTGAGATGCTTCCTAAGGGTGATAAATCAGTGTTTTTTGAAAATTACCCATGGTCAATGGAAGACTTGTTTGCAAACAAAAAACTGAGTCCACCAGCCAGTGTACACAAAAGTTATGTTATAAAAACACGTATTTGCTGGTAAAAAGAGATGAGGATAAGATTCTTATGCTTCAACAGTGAGTAATTGTTACCATGACTAATTGCGACAGTCACAATCATAAAGGTAGAAGTTTTGTAACCAAAACAGGGGAGTAGTTAACCTTATAGTCCAGAAACAGAGGACCCTAGGACCATCAATAGAGAAGAGCACAAGCGGAATGCAGGACCTTATCCAGAGAAGCAACGACACCAGAGATGAAGGCAGAGATGGGGCCGTGGAGAGGGGGTGCAGCTGAGGACTCCAGATTCATGGAAAGAGAGGGACTGAGAGCTGGCAGCCAGGAGACAGACTAGCAGAATGTCCCCTTTGATGGTGTAAATTATTACATATGCCTGAGTGTTTAAAAAAAAAGAGCTAAAATTAATAGAAATACTGTTAACTGATGGTACGTGGAAGGGATTATAACCATTTGTAATGAAACAAAGTATAAGATTTGTTGAATGTAAAACTGATGATCTGCCCTGTAAACAAACTTTCACTCAATTCACAATAAAAACTTTAAAAAAACAAAAACAAAAAACACATATTTGATCAGTCAGTGATGCAGGTTATCCAAGGGTTTAACCTTACTATAAGCCTCAAAAGTGAAGGTTGACAAGGAATAAGAAAGACCGTAGCATTGCTGCATTTGCAATGGGGTGTTGAAAAAGAATACTGAAAGTACCATGGACTGCCAGAAGAAATAACAAATTTGTGTTGGAAGAAGTACAGCCAGAATGCTCCTTGTTGTTGTTATGTGCCATGGAGTCAGTGCCGACTCATAGTGACCCTGAACAGGGTTTCCGAGGCTGTAAATCTTTACATCTTTACGGGAGCAGAAAACTTCATCTTTCTCCCACGGAAGAGCTGGTAGTTTCGAACTGCTGACCTTGCGGTTCGCAGCCCGATTCGTAACCACTACGCTACCAGAGGCCAGGATTCCTGGTAAGACTTCATCTCTCATACTTGAGGAGGGACTAGGCCCTAGAGAAAGACATTATACATGGTAAAGTGGAGGACCAGTGAAAAAGAAAAAAACCTCTTGAGATGGACTGACATGTTGGCAGCAGCAATGGGCTCAAGCATAGCAATTGTGAGGATGGCAAAGAATCGGGCAGTATCTTGTTCTCCTATGCATAGGGTTCTATGAGTCGGAACCAACTTGATAGCATCTAATAACAACAATACAAGCCTCAGAAAAGTGTATTTTTCTCCCTCTTTCTTATACATCCATACTCTGTGGGGAGGAGTGGACTTAGTTAATCACAGAGTGTAAATTTAGAGAGCTGCTTGAAAGAACCAGACATTGAACTTCATTTTCAGATAAGCACTGGACTGCAAGATCAGTTTGAATGGCAAGGTTGGTGGTTCAAACTTAGCAGCCACTCCTCCGAAACCCTATACAGGATCGCTATGAATTGGAGCTGACTTGACGGCACTTACCAACAATAATAATACACTTCTGCAGAGAGAGGCTCTCACCACCAAAGCTGGGATGTCTTTTTTCCTTGTAACTAGATCTATTCATTTCTGAGAAGAAAGCAACCTTCCACATTTAGTGCTCATTCTGTTTGTCTCTCCTATTCCCAGGAAACAATCGTAAGAATTACATCTTCTTTGTCAATGCCCCAGCCATAAGCCACTCCACCCACCTTCTAGCCTTTCCTTTTCTGATTCAGAGGAACCTGTTTCTTCCAAACTTATTCCAGTATCTAAGAGACAGATGAAGAAACAAGGGGACAGGAAGTACAAGCAGCTAGAATGCATGCAAAATATGTATATAATATTTGTTGTTGTTAGGTGCCATCACAATAGAATGAAACACCGCCCATCTTGAGCCAACCTCACAACTGTTGCCCTACTTGAGCCCATTGATGCTGCCACTTTGCCAATCCATCTTGCTGGGGGTCTTCCTCTTTTTCTCTGATCCTCCACCTTACCAAACATGATATCCCTCTCCAGCGACTGGTCCCTCCTGACAATGTGTCCAAAGTATGAGAGACGAGAAGTTTGGCTATCCTGGCCTCCAAGGAGCACTCTGGCTGTACTTCTTCCAACACAGACCTGTTCGTTCTTTTGGCAGCCCATGGTACTTTCAATATTCTCCTCCAACACTAAATATATGCACACAAATATATAATTAAAAAAAAATAAACTCGATAATGAACTCTTAATTCCCCTGTACCTACATGTCAGGATAGCACAATGGTTAAGAACAATGGCTTTGGAGTCAGACAGACATATCTGTACTACTTGACTACCCCCAAACTCTCTACCTCCTTATCCTGCTTTATTTTTCTTTATAGCACTTAACCCGTTATGTTTTATATTGGTTTTTCTTCATAGATTCTAAATTGCCTCATTTGTAAAATTATAATCACTACCTCTCAATTCAATGTCATAAGGGTGCAAAGCCAGGCTCTGTGGATGGCCCGACTAAGGCTCAAAGAAGGGAAGCAACATTATCCCTTCCTGTTCCTTCCTCTTCCAGCCTCTTCTTCCTCTTCCAAACTCTGCCCTATGCTTGTAGAGGCCAAAGGTCTGCAAAAGAAGAGCATCTGCAGAGACCAATTCCCCAGACTCAAGGAGGAAAATAAATGGAAAGACCTAGTTCTCCTTCATTTTCTTGTTTAAAACAGCAATTGGGCAATGCAAGTCCTTGGAGGCAGTTTTCTCACCTCACTACAGTCCTTCCTAGACTAAATGCCCTCTTAGGACCCTTCTAGCCTGTGTGATGATAATTGTGGGCTAGCATCTGTATCTCAAGCCAATCCAATCCCCTCTCTTCTAAATTCATCCTACAGTTCATCCCTCACGTGGACTCCTACAGGGACCTCCACTTACTTGGTCTCCCTACTTAAACTCTTGCCTCCCTACAACACTCAAGGTGACCTTTCCAAAACATCACTGGGATTATGTTACCTTTTAATGACTTCCCACAGCACATAGACTATATCCATGGCGTGATATGATGCCAGACCACGTCCCAAGGCCCTGTCACCCTCCTCCAACCTTTCCAGCTCTGGTCACATGGGCCAATTTCAATCCTCTGATGAATCACATTCTTTCAGAAGCCCATGGTCCAGATCAGGTTGCCCTCTCTGCCTGGGCAGCTCGCTAGCTGGTTAACCTGTTTTCTTCCTTCAGCCTACCTGCTGCTTCCTCATAGAGCTTTTCCCTGGTACCCACCTTCAACTCTGTTATATTCCTCCTGTTATTTCCTGTCAAGGCATCAAACATAATGCAGATCATATTGTTACATGTATTCTACATATTTTTTGTGACTATCTTTCTCCCTTTGAACTCCCCTACTGTGGGTTAATGCGCCAGACTGGAAAGCTGTTTGTACTGCAAGATCGGCGGTTCAAGCTCACCAGCTGCTCCTTGGCAACCCTATACAGGGTTGCAATGGGTCGGAATTGACTCGACAGCACTTAACAACAACAACCTGTCACTAATCCATTCATTTTCTAAAGGGAAGAAAACATCCGTTTTATTTATCTAGTGACTAGCACAGGAGCCTTGGTGGCACTGTAGGATAAGCACTGGACTTCTAACTGCAAGGTTGGCAGTTCAAACCTACCAGCCACTCCATGAGAGAAGGATGAGGCTTTCTGCGCCTGTAAAGATGTACAACCTTAGAAACCCTATGGTTTTACTCTGTTCTATAGAGTCCTGGTGTGGCACTGTGGGTAAATGCTCTGGACTACAAAGTCATTTTGAACCACAAGTCAGTGGTTCAAGCTCACCAGCCGCTCCTTAGAACTGACTCTATGACACCTAACAACAACAACAGAACTGCTGGCCTATTGCTTCCTGGTGAGACACTGTGGATTAATGTGCTGGACTGTAAAATCACTTTGAACCACAAGTCAGTGGTTCAAGTTCGCCAGCTGCTCCTCAGAAACCCTACGAAGGGTCGCTATGGATCAGAACTGACTCAACAGCACTTAACAACAACAACAACAATAGAGTTTCTATGAGTAGGAATCTACCTGACAGCAGTAGGTTTGAGTTTGGAGTGAATAGCACAAAATCTGGCATAGAATTGAGAAGCTCAAATGTTTGATTGATTGATTGAATGAATGAGAGAAGAAATGACTTAATGAATGTTGTTGTTAAGTGCTTTTGAATGGATTCTGACTCACAGCAACCCTGAATAGGGTTTCCTAGGCTGTAAATCTTAACAAGAGCAGAAAGCCTCATCTTTTTTCTGCAGAGCAGCTGGTAGGCTCAAACTGTCAACCTTGTGGTTTACAGTCCAGTATGTATTCTGTAAGGTAAGGGAGAACTACCTCTCTGCTATGTCCCATGGAGCCCAGGGAAACAGGCAGGTACAAAGTCAGAAATGTAGATGGAATGATGAAGTGAAAAAAGAAAAACAGCATGAAGAAACTCAAAAGTCACTTAAAACTCATAAAGAAAATTTTATATAAAGCCAAGAAAATGATCTAACGTGTTTCCTGTTTCTTGTCCTCTTTATCCAAAGCGAGATCCTTGGGATTATGCTTTGTACCTTGTTGTTGTTGTTGTTAAGTGCCATCAAGTTGGTTCCGACCCATAGCAACCCTGTACAGGATTTCTGAGGCCGTAAATATTTTAGGGGAGCAGAAAGCCTCATCTTTCTTCCGCGGGGCAGCTGGTAGTTTCGAACTTCTGACCTTAAGGTTCGCAGCCAGATTCATAACCACTATGCTACCAGACTACAAAATAGTGTGCACAGTATGATTCCATTAAAAAAAAATAGAGGCATGATCCCATTAAAATATGGAATTGTGTGCAACTATTTCAAAGAATTGGAGTCCTAGTGTGACTCTGTAGGATAAGCACTGGACTGCTAACTGCAAGGTTAGAAGTTCAAACCCACCAGTTGCTCCTCAGAAACCCTATAATAACGGAGTCACTATGAGTTAGAACTGGCTCTACAGCACTTAACAACAAAAACATCCTAAAGAATGTGTTGTTATTAAGTGCCGTTTAGTCAGTTCAGACTCATAGCAAACCTGTATAGAGTTTCCAAGGTTGTAAATCTTTGTGGGAGCAGAAAGTCTCATCTTTTTACCTCAGAGTGGCTGATTGGCTCAAACCACTGACCTTGTGGTTCACATTCCAGTGCTTATCCTACAGAGCCTCACACTCTCCTATAAAGAATTAGGTGAGTTTTTATGTACTATCATGGAAAGAAATCTAGATTACATTGTGAACTAAGAAAATCAAGTTGCAGAATAGTATGTTACATATGGTCCTATTTCTGAAAGAAAAAATGAGAGAAAATTTGCCCCAAGCATGGTTCATTCTCCACCATCACCTAACACTTTGCACAGATATCACTACTTCAAAAAACCTCTGCTGACTCTCCCTACCACTATTCCCTCTTTCCACTCATCCTTCATTATTTCCCTACACACACAGCATTTTGTTGTCCAGTTTGCAACCCCATGTGTGCAAAGTAGAACTGCTCCACAGGATTTTCAAGGCTGGAAGCAGATCATCAAGCACTTCCTGAGGCGCCTCTGGATGGGTTTGAACAGCCTACCTTTTTACTAGTATAGTCAAGTACTTAATCATTTGTGCCACCCAGAAATTCTTCCATGCTGCTCACCACATTATATTGTATATTCACTTGTTTTCTTCTTTACTGTCTTTCTCACTTAAATATCAGGCCCATGAGGGCAAGGTCTTAGACTATTTTATATAGTCTATATAGTGCCAGTATGGTGTCCTGGTATGGCACTGTGGGTTAATGCACCAGACCTCAAAGCCATTTGAACTGCAAGGTTGGTGGTTCAAGCTCACCAGCCACTCCTTGGAAACCCTATACAGGGTCACTATGGGTTGAAACAGACTCGACGGCACTTAACAACAACAACATAGTCCCAGCAATTATTAAACAGGCTGGTAGACAACAGGCTTTTGAGAAATCATTTTTTGAATGAATGAATAGAACATTCAAAGAGATTATCTATGGGGAATGGAACAGAAAGTGGGAAAGGATAGAGAATACATGTTTTATCTTCATACTTTTGCTATGTTCTGCTTCACAGTACAATATTGTGTTGTTTTGTACCTTCTTGTTGTTGTTTCCATGGAAAGACTTGTAAGTTTGAATTGCCCACCTTTGTGGTTAGCAGTTCACTGTTTAACCTACAACACCACACCAGGACTCCTAGTAAAAACTGAAAAACAATGTGCGTGTG
>NW_006408591.1:1641046-1657822 GCF_000296735.1 Chrysochloris asiatica
ACAAGGTAAAACTCTTTGCCTACCATGAAAGTCTTTGATGATTACATAATTTCTTCCTTTTCTAAGTTGAACAGTCCTAGTTCTTTCCACTGAACATAGAAGGACCAAGAAAGGTGAGTGCCAACCGCCCACAAACACAACACAGGCTTTACCCAAGGAGGACAGGCCAAAAGGAGAATAAATTCACTGTTGAAGGAAGATAAGGGTTCACTCTGAAACAATACAATAAATGAAACAGATGCAAAAGCATCTAAAAGGTAGAAATGTTTAAATCGCAATGATAACTATGCCCTCATTAGTTTGTTACTAGTAAGCCTTCATTCACTCAAAACATTTTCTAGGCTTCCATATATGTATCAGGGTGCAATGATTAAGCATTCAGCTGTTACCCAAAGTTTGGTGGTTTGATTTCACCAAGCAGTTCCATAAAAAATTGCCAAGAAAACCCAATGGGGCAGTTCTACTTTGTCACATGGGGTCACTATGAATCAGAATCAACTTTAGGGCTCCTAACAACAACAACCATATGTGACAGGTACAGATTTGGCATTTTCCCCCTTCAAGTATTTGTGGACTTGGAGTTTCCTAATTTGTTCTGCCATCAGAACATGCTCCCAGCCAGTGCTACCACTATTTTACATCCCTCCCTAACTACAGTCCATGTGACAGGAAGCAGTGCCAGTCTCACGAGGAGGTACTCAGCATCTGGTGTCGTACATACACTATGGACTCAAAACAACATGGGCAGGGTTGTGTATCTCCAAACAATTCTGCCTACCCAGGGAAAAGAAATGTCTGAGTCTCCTCCTCGGCAGCCTAACCCAGGTGGTGCATCTCCAGTGGGCTGACTTGCAGCTTCATAAATCAGGGCACCTAAATGTTTCCTGGTCATGGAGCCTGCAGCTCCTCATCCCAAGAACATGGAACTTCCTAGGGTAGGAAGAGGCTCTCTCAACTGGAGAAGGGCATCATTTCAACCTCAGTTTTATATTAAAAAAAAAAAAAATCAAGATACCTTACCTAGTTAGCCAAAATGACTAGATAATGAGACATAGGCGAATGAATCAGAATAGTATAATTAAGGATGACTAGTTTGTAAAGAATGCATTACATAAATAGACTCTTTTATGTTCTCTTTTTCTCACATGTCCTAAAATAATATATCTGTCCTCATAACTCAAGCACTTGAGCTCTCAGGTCCTTCTACTTCTACTTCATCTGTACTCTCCCCTCCCCGGCAATAGTTCAGTCTCTACTTTGCATATGTAACAACTCTGTCTGGTGACTCAATGGTTAAGCTCTTGGCTGCTAACCAAAAGTTTGGTGGTCCAAATCCACCCAATGTCTGTGGAAAAAAGATCTGGAAATCTGCTCCCATAAAAACTGTTGTTGTAAAGTGCCATCGAGTCAGTTCCAACCCATAGCAACCGTGTATAGGGTTTCCGAGGAGCAGCTGGGGAGCTCGAACCGCCGACCTTGCAGTTCAAACAGGTTTGCAGTCTGGCACATTAACCCACAGCGCCCCCATAAGATTACAGCCTCCAAAACTCTATGGGGCGCTTCTACTCTGTCATATGAGATTGCTTTGAGTTGAGGAGACTCAATGGCACCTCACAAAAACTCCCTAACTAATCCTTTCCCTCAGTTTACAAACAGTTGCCAAGTTTTCTCATTCTTAAACAGAACAAACAACCCCAAAAACTTGCTCCTTATTTCCCCTTGAGCTAATTTCTTCAGTGGCAGTTTTTCTTCTTGCTAGAGTTGTCATTATTCTTTGTCACCTGAACCCCATTAAAGGAAAAAAAAAAAAAAGATTCTCAGGCCTCAGCCCTTACTTGAATCTTCTCTCCCAAAGCTCACCTTCTGGCTGCTCGTCTCAGACTTCATGACCATCTGGATCTCTTGGATAATTATGATATACACACCATCACCCCTCTTTGAAACACTCTCCTATTATTTCTACACCTTAGACACTCAAAGTTCTTTCCTTTTTTTTAAATTTAAATTCTACAACTTGCTTCCTCCTAAAAATGTTTCTTGCTAAATGTAATTATTCCTTAAAACATATCCATATCCTTTTCTCTTTGTATAAACATTTCCCACCCCGTCAATCCCACTCCATCCATGGCTTCACCTCTCACCTTTGGTAAAAGACCTCTGAAGTTGCTTATTTTTCACCTGGACTGTCTGTCTCCTCAGCACCAGCCCACAGGTCTAGCCATCTACGGACCTCGCTGCAGAAGAAATTCTGCTTGGATCACCAAAAAAATGTGTGCCCAAACCCTTCATCACCCTTTTAAATCTGTCTCATCTTTCCTCCCATCTTCATTGCTACTTGTTTTCACTGTTTGTTGTTGACCCTGTTTCAACTCACAGTGACCCCATGTGACAAAGTAAAACTTCCCCACAGAGTTTTCTAGGTTATAATCCTTATGGCAGCAAATTGCCAGGTCTTTCTCTTATGGAGCTGCTAGATGAATTTGAACCTCCAAACTTTCAGCTGGAGTACTTAACAGAAAAGCCAGCCATGGTTCCTCCATGGATACTACCTGCCTACAATATTCCGTCTCTTCTCAAAGAGACTAGTACTTTGCCTTAATCTCTCATCATATTTAGTTCTTTCTACAATGCATGCTAGTTATCTGCTTATAAACCTCATCTTTCAGGCTAAACTGTAAGGTCTCTTCTTTTTGTCTCTACATTCCATAGTGCTTTGCACATGGTGGTGGTGGTTGTTATGTGCTGTGGAGTCGGTTCCGACTCTTAGCGACCCTGGACAGGGTTTCCAAGGCTGTAAATCTTTACGGGAGCAGAAAGCCTCATCTTTCTCCCACAGAACAGCTGGTAATTTCAAAGCACTGACCTTAAGGTTTACAGCCCGAATCGTCACCACTACGCTACCAGAGCTCCTTAGTAGGTGCTAAAAGGATGAAAAATCTTTACCATCACAACTAGAATGAAAAAAAGTACATTAATTTTTTTAGTATCCACTTTCTCAATGTTCTCTTATCATCATTCACTTTAAGCAAGAATGTATCAGAACAGGCAAACAGATCCTGCATTCTGTTAATGAAAAGGTTGAGAGCTAGAGTCCATCCAGAAGTACCTCAGAAGAAAGGCATGGTGATCTGCTTCTGAAAAATCAGTCATAGAAAACCTTATGACATACAGTTCTATTCTGACATGTATGGATCCAACATGAGTCAGAATCCACTCAATGACAATTATTTTTTGCTTTTTATTTTTTTACCTCTTCTTTAATACTACTTCTAGTAATATAGAAGGCGCTCTGGTAGCGTAGTGGTTACGAATCGGGCTGCGAACCGCAAGGTCAACAGTTCAAAACTACCAACTGTTCCGCAGGAGAAAGATGAGGCTTTCTGCTCCTGTAAAGATTTACAGCCTCAGAAACCCTGTACAGGGTCGCTATGAGTCGGAACCGACTCCACGGCACACCACCACTACCACCTAGTAATAAAGACACACAGCACTTAGTACGAATCATTTAATTCTAACAACTATCCTCTGAGATAAATAATATTATCTCCCATTTCACAGAAACAAGAAGCCCTAGTAGCATTTGTCTGATAACCCAAAGGTCAATGGTTCAAACCTACCAGCTGCTGCAAGGGAGAAAGTTGTGGCAGTCTGCTTCTGGAAAAATTAAAGCATTAGAAGCCTATGGGGAAATTCTACTCTGTCTTAAATGGTCCCTATGCATCAGAATGGATTTTATTGCACAAACCACTGAGGCAGAGAAAAACTGAGTGATTCCTCAGTCTTCAAGTATCTTAGTCTGGTAAAGACAGACAAACACTGGACACAAAATGACCAGAGGGCAGAGTGCTATGAAAGAAAAGCACAGGGAATGAGAAACGATGAGACTGGGTAACAAGAGGCCTTAACTCAGGCAAAGGGCTAGGAATGCTTCTCTAGAGAAGCCAAGCTTAAACTGGAATCTGAAGGATGAAATCAGAATAAGCCCCAGCATAAGAGGAAGGAAGAAAGGGCAATATCAAGGAACCAGGCTAGCCCTGAGAATTCATAGTCCCCACAAGAGGCCAGGTGCTGCTAATGGAAAAGAAGAGCGTGTTCCTAAGACAGCACCATCCCTGTAACTGTGCTGTGTACACAGAGAGAAAAACCGGCTTCCACTGACTCAGGTGCTGGGAACTGGATTCACCCCACACAGCACAGTTGACATTTTCCATTCCCATCTAAGCACAGGATGCCAGAATGCACTAAGAATCAATCCCTATGGAATCTTGCTTTAAACTATCCTTCAAGGGACCATATTATTTTAGGAACATAAGCACTTGGTATTAGCAAAATGCAATGCTGACTGCTATGATAGATTTCAGTTTACCAGGAACTCTCCCAGAATACCATTGAACTAGCGCCATGATACTGAACCAGAGAGGTTTTGTCTCTGAGAAGGACAATAACTATAATCCATTGGTGGCAAGTCCTTTAGCCAGTCCATGAAATGAGGCCTCCCTTTTGACAGAGCACAATTGATTTCTTAAATTTGTAACCACCTGAAACACAACTCTCTTTTGGCATTTTTCTATTTTTTCCTTTGCCTTCAATAAAACACAATTCTCTTCAGCCCTTTCTTGTTGATCTAAAATCTCTATGTCTCTTTTGCACGTACTACAAATATACAGCTTTTGTGACATAAACGCAAAGTTTTATTGTGCCGTTAGCCTTGATAGAAAGCACTGCAGAAAGTTGTTTAGAAATTAAATATCTAAAACAAGCTATTTTAAAATCCAGCGCCCTCAGTATTTCATGTCTGCAATGAAGAAATTTCATCTTGGGGAGAGCAAGCTGTCTTTCACACCATATGGCAAATGGTGGTGCATAGCAATTAGCCAGGCTGATTAATGGTGAACAGACTCTAATTTTATGCTTATAATTGAGCCTGCATTTGCACCCCTGGTGCAAATTCAGCACATCCCAACTTCCACTTACAACAGGCAAGAAATCAAGAGAAATAAGATGGTGTGGAAAGTGAGAATTTTTTTTCCTAAAGCCCCCTAAAGAGCATCAGATTTGCAATTTAAAAGACTGTTAGGCACACAATAGATGACAGGTTTGTGTAATAGGGTCATGGTGGCCCTAGTAAACAAACAGTACCCCTTACACATCTATGCGCAGCCAGGAAAACTGTAATCTGTAACATTAGCGGGATGACATTTTGAATATGGCTTTTCCCTCTTAGCCACGCAGTACAAATATCATCATTTGCCTTCAGTGGCTTGAGAATTTTTTTGCTATTTTATGTTTCTGAAAAATAGAAAGAACATCAGCAGTAAAGAAAACCAACCAGCATAATAAAGTACTTTGGACCAATGAATTTTAAAAACAAGAAAAATATAAGCTGCATTAATAGAGGCTAGGCCTGTGTGTGAAAGGCATAATATATCTTTAGATATTTCAATAACAGAATTATTTTGAGCATAGTCCAAACAAGTGCAGATATGAGATGCAAATCCGTGATATATAGATTTTAGTTGGTCTATTGGCTGAAATTCATTTTCCTGTCTGTCTCTTTTGCTAGAGTCACATGCAGTAGAACATGGAAAATTCATCTTAATGACATGCTAATTGTGGGAAGCTAAAATAGTGATATGGTCAGAAAAACAGAAATACGAAGGAGGACATTTTTTAATGCTTTTCAAAATGGATTTCTCTCATTTAATTCTGAGAGGGGCCACTCAGTTTTAATTGTACAATTGTTCTTTCCAGTATAACACTATTTTTTCACCTGTAATGTAAGAAATCCATCACCACATTTTTAGATTCTGCTGTTGCTTTAAAGTTAGAGAAAAACAACCTGTCTTTGAAATAGCTGACACGTTTATAAATCATTGACGTGAAAACTTGTGAAGCTCCTGCGCATGAAGTGGCTTCTACACGTTTGTGGGAAAATTCCATTATCTTTCAATTCCGTTCTTCCCCAAACTTTTTGAAACCCCCTCAAATTTTAGAATAATATATAATAATGTCGTTGTTGCTAAGTGCCGTGGAGTCGGTTCCGACTCATAGCGACCCTGTACAGGGTTTCCTAGGCTGTAAATCTTTACGGGAGCAGAAAGCCTCGTCTTTCACCCGCGGAATAATAGTATGTTAAAAAAGAAACTTCTGTATGTATACCTATTACAAACATGGAAATAGTATTTCCACTAAAACAAAAACACATCAAACCCTTTACATTTCCATCTGTACAGTTTTAGGATCACCATTTCCTAAAGAGGCCTGTTGATGCTATTGTTGTTGTTAAGTAACATCGAGTCAGTTCTGATACATAATGAACCTTGTATAGGGTTTCTGAGGACCAGCTGGTGGGTTTGAACTGCTGACCTTGTGGTTTGCAGTCCTGTATTGATCCCATAGCACCACACCACAAGTCTTAAACAGGCCTAGTAGTAGCAAATAAACCCCACTCAGACCAAGGGGCAGTTGAAACTCTAAAGGAATTGATCAATAATGGTCAGAAGCCAAACTGACATGGTGCCAGGAAGAGCCGGAATGGCTAACAAAGCAATTAGTAGCCTTTCTCTGATGCATCATGGCATCTTCATGCTTTATCTAATTACTCAGAATATACTGGGAGCAAGGTGCCGATATTATTTCAGGCAGAATTCTAAGCTGCAAGTTAGAAGGCTGTTGTCTGGTTGACTCTTTCATCCATGGAGTCCAGGGAAGTGAATTTGGTCTGCTTGCCTGTTTTCAAATGTTCTTTCACTGTGATTACTGGCAAAAATAAAGACACTCATTTGTAGGTGACATGAATTTTTATACCTTTCAGGGTATAAAGCTCACTTTCCCTGAGAAATACAGGATAACTAAGATTAAGAGGTCTGATGTAATGAAACGCACACACACACACACACACACACACACACACACATTCATGTTAAAGGAGAATGAGGCCTAAATGTAGGTGGTCATATTTTTAAGTGGGAGAATTAAAAAGGGAGCTGTCACTTTCAAAAGCCCCTCATGGCACAGTGGGTTAAGCAATCAGCTGTGAACTGAACAGTTGACAGTTCAAACCCACCAGCTGCTCCATAGGAGAACGATGTGTCAGTCTATTCCTATCAAGATTTACAGCCTTAGAAACCTAGGGAGAAATCCTACTGTGTTCTATAGAGTGACTATGTCAGAATCAGCTCAACAGCAATGGGTTTTTATAACTTTCAAGTCTTAGCCAAACAGAGGCCACTGCTGATTTCAATAGAACCCTTAATCATTTTACTAGCAATGCAGTTGAGCACATTTATTAGCACTAAAAGGGTTATATTGTATTTTATTCCATTGGAAGGGAGAAAGGAAGGGCACTGCTTTGTGCCCATTAACAGTGTGATATCAAAATGGAAATGTATGTTTTTCAGGATGAAATCTAATAAATAATTGAGAAGCTCTGTGATGCCTGATACTTTACTACCCAGTACTCATGTTTAACAGTTTCTTTTAGATGGTCTAATAAAATCAAGATAGATGCATATTCCAAAGTAGACCTGAGTTCACCTAGATTTGGGATACAACTTCATCTTCTCTTTGCTAATTAAAGGGGGAGAATGCAGTATTTCTTACCTGCACATGATCTCGTGGGTGAGTAAGACTCGGCACATTTCTGGGTTCTTGTCTTGGCCTTCATACACTATGGCCTGTGAACAAACGCATAGTTTTAGTTAAGAATGGAGCCAAGTAGCAGAAAACAAACTATCACAATTGAGTTCTTGAGCATTTTACTACTGCCACTGGCCAATTAGCTTTTAGGAGCCCAAAGCCTCACTGAGCTGATTGTTTCAAGATTCCTTGTTAAGGATCAACCCAAATTGAGTGGAACAGGATACGTTTGTCTCTTCCCTGTCAAGCATCGTATTATGATGCACATTTTTGGATCAGTGTGTAGGATGGGCTTCTGTCGTCAAGACAACCACAATTCTCCTTTCCATCCAGAATAAAAATAAGTCTAATAAATGAAGAGGAAAAACCCAGAAGGTTTAGCAGATTGAGATACAATTTATTTAAAATATAGAAAAGCACATGGATTTGATTTAAATGTTAATATATGTGAGCACAAGTGTGTACATGTATTTATGTTTGTAGTTTTCTCACTTTACTTCTTCCAACCCCAACATTTAGTGTTCTTGTGGTTTGTACTAGAAAACAAGAAGGGAGGAGGCAAAGGAATCCATTCAGTAACTCTGTCTTCTGTGAGATGAATCATCCATCAGTCAGGGAAAAAATCCCTCTGCCCGCCAACAGGCTAAAAACATGTTCATTCCCAGGGTGTACACCCACCCAAACAGTAATACTCACAGACATATGCTGGGTATGGGTGAGGGCTTAAGCCACAGAATTCTTTCTCTAACCTAAAAATAATTGCATCCATCTCTCAAAATCAGAAGTTCCAAACCACCTCACCTGTCTATTTTTTTTGTAATGTATATACAAGCATTTTGTTTATGGTCACCAGGAAGGTTTACAAGGACCTCGGCTTCCTGGTAGATATATATATATATATACATGTTAATAACCAGGCCCCAAAAAAGCACACAGCTATTTGGTAGTGCAGTGTTCTGCATGGGGGTACATTTTAACTAATTTAACACAGCATCACTGCATAATACTAATATAACACAGCTTCAAATTGTTAATAAAATTACTTTCACACATTGAAATAACCCTCAAGTTCTTGGTGACAAAATGACCTAAATTAACCAGAGACCATCTTATTTAGTACATACAGATGCTGCAATGGATAATGCGTGGTCAGCATTACCATGTTTTGTGTATGAACCTGGATTTTCAGAACTTGGAAATAATAGGTGCAACTTAAGACACCGTGTGCGCAGGTCCTCAAAGCAGAGCAGGCTGGTTATGATACACCACTACATTACAAAATACAACTAGCAACACGTTTTTTAATGAGGAAAAGTACTGCATGAGGAGAAAACATTTGTCAACCACTAACCTATCACAACCATTTTCTCTGGTTAGTCTATCATTTGTTGTTCTTGCCAAGTATTGCTGAGTCAGTCCTGAATCACAGTGACCCAGTACAGGGTTTGTGAGAGGATCTGGTGGGTTTGGGTTCAAAATAACCTCCAGTCCAGTGCTTTCTCCTACTGTACCACACCACGATTCCTATCATAGCCTTGTCATTGTTGTTGCTAGGTCCTTCAAGTTATTCCGACTCACAGAGACCCTATATAGGAATTCCAAGGAGCGACTGGTGAATTTGAACCACCAACCTTGTTGTTCAAACTGACCTTGCAGTCCAGTGCTTTATACCACAGTGCTACATCATAGCCCTGTGTTTTTTCTTTAATTTTATTTTGACATAATTTTACACTTAACAGAAAAATGTCAAGGCTATGTAAAGAATTCCAGGATACCCTTTAACCAGATTCTCCAAATGTTTGCATTTTACTAAAATTGCTTTATTCTTTTTTTTTTTTTTTTTTCCTTGAACCACTTGCTAGTCAGTTACAGACATGCCCTAAATACTTCAGCATGTGTTTCCTTAAGACAAGGAGTTCTCTTACCCAGTCACCGTACAGTTATCAAAATCAGAAAATTAGCATTGATACAATCATCTAATATACTGACCTTATTGAGATTTCACCAATTACTCAATAATGCTCTTCATAGCACAAGAAAAGTCAATCCCAATCACTGCATTCAGTTGTCATGTCTCCTTTAATAAGGAACAGTTCCTGCATCTTTGTATTTCTTTCAATTACACTGACATACTTGAAGAATACAGGCCAGTTATTTTATAGAATTTCCTTCAATCTGGATTTGGCTGATACTTTCGCATGGTGAAAGGTAAGTACTTTGGAGCAGGAATTCTTCTCTTCATCAAATCATACTGTCAACTAGTTCCACCAGTGGCCGTGTAAAGTCTGATCATTTGGTTCAAGTGTTATCTGCCATCCACCAGAGATCTTCAATCGGGTTCCTCACTGTAAAGTGATCACTTTATCCTATGCGATTCCTAACTATCTTCTGGGGAGATAAACTAGGTGTGTGTGGTGCTGTGGGATAAAGCACTAGACCGCAAGATCAGTTTGAACCACAAGGTGGGTAGTTCAAACTCACCAGCTGCTCCTTGGAAACCCTATACAGGGTCACTATGAGTCAGAACCAACTCAATGACACTTCACAACAACAAAAACGATTTAAGCAAACAGTGATGATTCTTTCCTGTATTCTAAAAAGACCTTCACAAATACCTAAAAAGTTATTTTACTCAAGAAAATGCATTAAGTAAATTGAGACTGTTTTTGCAAAACCCGAAATAATATTTGCCTTCTTTGTTGACTGCATCGCTGCAGCAAGATCAGAGAAACACATAAATAACTGATTAGATCTAATACATGGTATGAAAAAAAACTCTAATGACGCATTTCTGATAAATTATTATCATTAAATTTTTGTGTGCTTTCTTAATGCCTCTGATAACACTTTAGTTTTTGTCATGCTACACTAATAATGCAAGTAATGTCGGAAATAAATTCACAGATATTAGTGGGATTTTCTCTACTATTAAAATAAAGGGGAAGTTTTTTTGGGAGGTCAGGATGTGTCAATTTCATCAGAACTTCTCACTTTGATTCTTTCGAGTTCCATTGAAATCATTGGGCCCGTCCACAGCGCTTAACAACAACAATATGATGATAGTCAGCTAAAGTTCTGCTGCAATGCAAATATGCTTATGGGCCCTTCAAAGCAGTAGGTAATTCACAAACTCTAAGAAATCAGATCTTGGTGACTTTGTCTCTGCAGCATCACAGAGCCTCCCTCTGCAATGCATCTCTTTACCAAATACCAAACTGCCTCTTCGCTACTGTCAGCAAAGTCAAAACTGAGAATCCTTCTCTCAAACAAGCCTAGAAAAATGAAACCATGAGTTTGGATTTGCTCAGAAATCTTTACACTCTGGGGGAGGGATGGAAACACCAAGTCTCTGCAATCCCTCTCCTGGAGGCCCCCAGAGGAATATTTTTCAGCACATGAAGGCCCAGAAAGCAGTGTTGCTTCTGTGACTTCTGAAATATAAGCAAGGGGAACAGCAGACTTTTCACTTGACCATAGAATCAGACCATAGAATCCTCTAAGTAGAGTAAACTAGAGTCTAAGGTGAATAAGGGTAGCTTTGGAGTGTAATTCAAAGGCAGGTCCACCTCCAACCCCATCTAAGTAGTGTTTATTACTGAAGAAGCTTGTTACATTAAAAAAAAATTAAAATTAAAGACAGTAACATACAGAAAGTATGAGACCCAAAATCAATATTCTGATAAAACTCCAATATAAGAAAATATGATAAATTTAATTTGACAAATGTCTCTGATCCTGTTTTTTCTTTAAAGTAAGACTTTTTTTTTTTTTTTTAATGCCACCAAGTTCTCCTTCCAGCCTGCACACCCCTGGGAACTACACATCAAATCTCCGTCGTCTTCATTGAGCACAAATGTCAAGAATGGTTCTCAGCTCAGAAAACCACAACTTTAAGCCTAAAAGGCAAGGAATCCTCAAACACCAACTTAGGGAGAAGTTTCTGTTTTTCTTCCTAATTTAAATATGTGCCTCTGTGGGGTATGAGTAAAGCTGGGAGATCACAGAAGCATATAAACAGCACTGACTCCTTTAAGTGAAACCATTTTAATAGACAGCTGGTTTAGAGCCCAGACAATGGGATACCAAGAAGAAGGCTTATTTTCATCCTCCATAGTAAATCATGCGTCTGCTCACTGGGACGAAGGTAGTCTGCTGTGAGCGCGACAAAGACAACAGTGGTTTAAATAAATCAATGTGTTTATCAGGAGAGAGGATGGGAGGCCTGCTACAGAGGTGGGCAGGAGGGAGAGAGGGATCATATAAAATATTATTTAAATAGATCAACTGATGGTGAATCAAATTGAGATTTTTAACCACAGAAACAAAAAAATATAATATCAAATGGAAAAATGTTACTAAAATTAAGCATGCCATTGGCAAGTAAATCCCTCAAGGTGGCAGAAATGTTCACAAAGGAAGAAAAGTAAAGAGCACCAACTTCATCTCAACTTTGTTAAAAAAACAGTGAAATTGCTAAGCAAGGTGTCAAAATTGGGCACAATTGGATCAGATCTCCTATTTTTTTTGAGCTACTAACTTTCCAACACTCAATGTTTTCCTTTAATGAACAGACAGAAAATACCATATATGATTTCTAAATACTCTTTTAACTTTCAGGTTGAGAGTTTTTTCCAGAATAATTTTTATAGACATATATAATTTCTTTAAAAGAAGAAAATAAGAATTGCTAAACTTTCACAGCCTTATGTAACAACAGTGCTGGACATTTTACTAGTAGAGAATAAAATGCTAGCAATGATAAATTAGCCTATAACAAGTCCATCAAGATATAAAACCTGCCTCGGTTGCCACTGTTTTAAAGGGCATCTTGTGAAATGTTAGTACTTCCTTGCTTTTCTACAATATCATTGGGTCTTAAAAATTCATTGAAACTCACTGTGGATAGAGTGAAATGAAAAATACATGGTCAACATACACTAGGATCACACTTCAATAGGATGTCAAAGGAAAGGCAGAGAATGCAGAATGCTCTTTGTTTACTTTCCTAATAGTTTTAACTCTTTGTGTTCCATGTCAAAATAAAGGGAATTGGCTCAGCCAAATCTGAAGGGTGTTTTAGGAACAAAATGTTTTCATTAGGAGTCTTTCTTGGTTTACAACCAAGCAATAGCAGACTTGTTATCACAAGTTAAAAAAAAAAAAAAAAAAAAAAAGTTGAAGGTAAAAAAAGAAGTAAAACTATAACAAAAAAACTCTGAATTTTCCATTTCAATAAAGAAATTAACCTTGAAAATATGTTACTCCTTTATACAAAATAAAAGGCCAAACAAAATGTGCCACTTCAGAGAAGAATTATTAGTTCATGGATGTACTAAGTATAAAGTGTATTCTAAATACCAACTGCCAATGTTCCTTTGGAAGCAATCATAAAATAATATGAGTACCTACAGTATCAATACACTACAATATTAATCATTACATTCTATCACCAATGTCCTCAATTTAAAAAAAAAAGCACTATTTAATGTAGTTTCAGAAATTTCCAATAGGTGAAGGAGCCCTAGTTAAAAATTAACCCATGCCAAGCTAAACACTAAAAATCTGATATTTCATAAACAGTTGTGTCAAACAGCAATCCAATATTAATAAAAATTTAGAAAAATAATTTTGCTTCAATTAGCAGCTTGGCTACTGGTAAAGAAATTGCAAAGATGTAATTTCAGCCCAGCAGCTAAGCAGGCCTGTTGTCAGAACTGAATTAGGAAAGTCGCGAAGGAATGATATCATACTCTGTATGCTGTTCAGTTACATCACAGCTTTGAATAAAAAAAATTTTAATGTACGAAAAACAGATACTTTTAGAACAAATCTTTTATGTCTAAAATCCCTATTCAAATACCAACATAAAAATTAACTCATTCTAACAACCCATATTACATTTCTTCCTCTAACATTAATAAAGACATTTCACCCACATGGTAACTACATTTACATGTATTTTAATAGATAAAATTGGCTTTGTCGGCCCAATGGTGTAATAATAATAATACAATAATAAAAGCAACCAATGTATTAAGCACTTAATATGTGCCAGTCACTGTCATAAGCACGTTACATGTATGAATTCACTCAATTCTCACAAAAGTGTTTTGAGGTTGGGGTTACCATTATTTCCATTAGTTTGATTCTAAACCCTGACATATTTTAATTATTCTGTAAGCCCAAATTATTCTTGTTCAACAACTCTGCATACAATTCACTAATGTCCAAAAGCACTTCTCCATCCATCTCAACAATATAGGTAAAAACAGAAAGAACAGACTATTGGTACAGTCACACAAATTTGATAAATGCATCACTACTAATATGTTCGTTTTTAATGCTATTCAAACATTCACATGGAAACAGCTCTAGCGTAAATATCCCCGAACAAATGGCTGTATATTATCCAGGAGGGAGCAGTTGGACCGCCAGACTGGGGAAGTACTAGGCCATCTGGCTCCGGCAGTCTCTCCAAAACCATCAGCTTTGTTTTCACCCCCAGACTCCAAACAACACATTTTCCACTGTGATGAGTTTACATTTTCCCAAACACAGGTCCTGATCATGCATAAAATTTCCAAACTTCTTCATTCCTCTATGTGCAAGGAAATTTAAATCACCTGCATTTTTGACATGTTACCAAAGAAGAGAGAAAGCTGCTAAAAGAGGGCTCTGTCTATAAACTTGCCCTATTCTTTTGTTGTTTGTTCATTTCCCAAAATATATGAAAGAACCTTTCTCTGGCCTACCGAACTCCTTTGGAACTTATTGATATACTAAAAATGTGTTTATCTACCAATGAAGAACCATGAACTGAAAGGGTTGTTAATCAAATCTACATAACCGTGGCAGGATATAATCAAACAATCAATAGGGAAAAATGCACTTGCATCAATAACTTAAAGTACCAGAATCATCAAAATAAACATACAAAGAATTCTAGCTGGGATGAGGAATCTGACAGCATTTCTGATTACTGCACCCTGAATTCCCACTGTGCTGGGACTTTTTAGGGTCCCCTTGCCACATCATATACCTGTATATCCATACATACAAGGGTTGCATGGCTACTCTATTCTCCTTTCCAAAAAAACTTTTGCTTGAGGGCAAGAAATGTTATGTTTTGCATAATCTTATGGAATTTAACACCCTTTCTTTGGATCATAAAATATGAATTTTTTAATATCAAGATGGTGGCAGGAAAGAGATACTTGTGTGTTTTTTTTAATAGAAAATTTAAAGATAAATAACTCACTGAAGCAGTTCCATAATATAATCAAATTTCAGATACTACTGAAAAATCTGAAATGAGGCACATTAAACCTCAAACCTTCCCCACCCAGTATATTTGAGCTTCTGCAGTAGATACTGTTTCTGGAGGCAACAGCCATAAACTTCTGGATCCTACAGGGCTTTATGCATGTTCACTAATGGAATACCAAAAACAGCAATGACACAAAAACAACCTATTTTTAGTCCTGCTAAACTTGGTTTTGCACAAGCCTTCCCAAAAGCAAGCCTCTTATTTTCTAGTTGGTAGACACATTTTTAAAATATCATTCTCTCCTATGTGTTTTATAAGAGAGGCAGAGAATTACAGGGCTCACAGTCATGCCCACTCGCTTCTAATGAAGCTTTGTCTTTCTTCATGGGGTCCAATATTAAGAATTGTTACCCAAAATAATCTAATGAGATGTTGTCAAAAGGTGTGAACTACTGTGTCATGCTAATACATCTTGGTTGATTGGATACATTTCTGTTTGGTCTCAAAACCTCTAACCCCACCCAAGAAAAAGAGCATTCTAAGAAAATGCAGAGTGCCCAGCTAGGTAGGGCTGTGTTTGCCATTGATTCCCTTTGAGTTTTAACCCTAACTTACAGTTCAGGGATATGACGACTCACATTTAAGGCTGCATCTCTGATCTGAAAGATGTTATAATAATAAACAGAGCACCTAAGAGAGAACACTTGAACAGTGTCTAGGTATTCCGTCTACAATTTATGACGTTATTAGAACTCATCACATCACTGAACGTATTCCATTCTGCATTCTAAATATCAAATTCCTGAGTCCACCTGAAAGAATTACACAGTGGAGGAAAAACACAACCATTCATCAGTCAACTTATGTCAAGTACTACATATAAATTATTATGTCACAGTTAGGGAAAGTTATGCTTTTTCATGTTGATCTTCTTTATGGAGACCGTTGCATTAACTGTGTACATAAGAAGCTAACCTGCTTCTAAAATTCTTTCCGCACATACTCAAAAAACAAGCAACCAGATCAGGGGCAGGGATTGCCTTGCAGAGTGAAAGCTACAGAGATGGTGGTTATCTGAGCAATGATTGTGAAAACAAACAGGTATGCCTTGAAAAATTCATTTTTCTTGTTATTTTCAGATGAAATTCAAATAATTATTTAAAACTTTTTTCAGGTCACTCCCCACCAAAATATATAATTGCATATATTTATAATTTTCACTTTTCCTGAGATGTTATATTAAGGCAAAAGATTTTCTCATCTTGCTATTATTTAAAACACACTATATTTTGTTCTTGTTCCCTGCTCTCTCTCTCTCTCTCTCAACTGATAGGACTTAATGACACTGAGCTGTCAAAGAATGCCTTAAACTACTTTTTTCTCAAGCTCTATGATCTTACTTAAAAAAAAAAAAAAAAAGTGGTTTTTAATGTGTTGTTTGTTTAAAAAAACTCAAACAATTATTCTCCATCATTTTCATTAAAAAGTGTGTAAGTCCTGTCCATTTCATCATGGAAAAAATTCACTCTTGATAATGCTTTTTGTTTAGGTAGATCTCAAAGTTTTGGGGCGGTTTAAATCAGAAAGAAGTTAATTACTTCAAACATGTTCTAATTTTGTCCTCCTTACAATTGTTTGTTTCATAGGACTGCCTACAATTTAATAAAAATTAAACATTTGATATTGCATAAGCAGCTAAACCTTATCTAAATTTCTTTTTTTATCTTTTAAAAAGTAAATCATAATAAATATATCTAGAACATGTATTAGAGATCATGCTTTATCCCTTCCTCTACCCCCTCCCACTTTTTTGTTTTGTTTTTTTAACCTCAACTGAGAATGACAAGAAAGGATAATCAGAATATCTAAGA
>NW_006408591.1:1657922-1685841 GCF_000296735.1 Chrysochloris asiatica
AAATAGTTACACAAAACAGGCTTTTGTGTTTCTATTTGGCAGTATTTTTAAAAAATAAAATATAGTGTCCAGATGAAAAAAATATATCCTATGTAATAATCAAATATGTTAAGGAAAATACGACCCACCCTAAAAGTACAAATGTGGATTTACTCTGAATAATCAACTAAGACTACAGAGGTCTTCAAGAAAGGTAATTATTTGAGGCAAACAATGTGTAATAGATTCCAGTAGATATCTACCTATTTTTAAAAAATATGTTTCATGCCCTCATGTTCTCTATATGGGTCACTATGAAATATGAGAGTAATAATAAAAGTTAGCTGTTATTAAATTGGTTCTTCACGAACAGATTTTTAAATCCCAAAAGCTTATCAGTGTACACTTTTCACAACATATTTAAGTAATGGCTTATCTGAAAAACATGTTTTTTAATGTTCATGCATATCCTGATATGAAACTTTCTAACACAGTATCTGGAAAAATACCACTTCCCCTTTTTTAAAGGGAGTATAATAAAATCACAATTAAGTAAATAGTTTTCACTCTTTTACTAAACTGGTGGTTGATACACAAAAGGTAAGATTTCTCTTTGTTTTAATTTCTTTCCCCCACCCAATAAAGCTGTCTTTTTCTTTTCTACTACTAACTAACTCCTCCAGCTACCGAACCAGCTACTTAAATCTGAAACTAAACTTTTTCTTAAAATTAAAACAAAAAAAGTTCCTGTGCCTCATTAAAATGTCAGGCCTCTTTTCTGACTCGGGTCATAATTGTATCTTTTAAACCATAACTCAAGCTTAATGTATACTGCCTGACGCCGGCGTGTTGGGGAGCTTAAGAAAACGCCATCCATGTACCTTTAAGACCGCAAGCTCACTCATGCTGCCTGGCTTCCTGCCAATCTTGGAGGCAAAAGCCAGAGGATTTTTGTAAAATATCCTCTAACAATTGTGGCTGCTTGGTCCAACACCATCACCACCCTCACGTTAAAAAAAAAAAAAAAAAAAATCTGTGGAGTAGATCATCTGCACTCTTAGCCCATCTGACCACCCCCTTCATCCTTTGCCTTCATGAGAAAGGCCAGACCAGCTTAGGTTTCAGAGGTTCAGCCCACTCTGCACCAAGGTCCCAGAGCAACTTGTGCGCCCCCCGTGGGGCTCCTCAGCTGGGTCAGAGGAAGTTCAAGCCCCGTTCTTCTAGCTCAGCACCCTGTTATCCTAATTCAAAAGACTTCAGTTTCTCCTGAAGGGAAGGAGTCCTGGAACCATCTTCCCCACGCAGCGCTTGCAAGTAAAAGAAGGCCCAGGCGCTGGGAAAACCTGCTCTGGCAACACTGTGTGAAGTCTGCACTGGCTTGGAGAGTTCGAGTCTCAGCTCCTTCGATAGGGTCCTCAGAGCCACTGGAGGAGGCGGACAGCCAACTTTGTAACTTTCCGAACTTCGTGGCCCTAGAGATACACCAGCGGCTTGGAATTAAGAAACTTACTTGTTTTGTCATGGAGTCAATGAGACGCACGTAGAAATCCTGCTCCGTTCTTATCCCTGGGGGTGGGGGGAAAGAGTGCAAGAAGGAGAATTAAGTGAGAGGCGATCAGCAGCCCCCCTCAAAAAAAAAAGGCGGGGGAAGGGAGAGTGGGGGTGGCTCTCCAAAGAAAGTGGAGTCTCTGAATATCCCCCTCCCCAGTGACCGCATAGGGCCTCTGGTCTTACCATTCCCACAGCGCTCTAGGAAGCCCTGCATTTGCAATCGGGTAGAACCCCCACCTGGCTACTCTCCTTAACAACTCTGCACCAATTGTCTAACAAAGTGCAAAGGTGGAAGTTTCTTTGCACTATCTGGGAGCCATCAAGGCCTTGACCGCTCGCTGCCCCTTAGAGTCTAAGGGATCTTGGGTCTGGAGTTTGGGCCAAAACCAGAGAATAGACCTCTCTGGAAGGAAAAGAGTGCACGCAATCCAGAAGAGGCCGAGCCACCGCACCTGGTCCCAGGTGCACTCGGGTGCAACACTGGCATTCTCGGGCCACTCGGGGCTTCCTCCAGTGAAACCTCCTCGGGCGAAACTTAGGAAAGATAAGTTCCCCCTTAGGATGATAAACACTGTTTCGCTGGGGCTATCATTCTCTTAGAGCTCCCCGTGCCTTGTGCTCTGACTCGGAGCCCCGGACTGGGGGGGGGGGGGGGGCGCGACCTAACGGAGCCTCACCATTGCTGTAAAGGAGCTGGAGCCGGTAGTGAATCCCGTTATTGGTCTTTTCGCTGTTGGCTTCCTGGATTTCAGCAGGGCGAGAAGATACAGGAGACAAGAGAAAGATCGGTGTGAGTGCGTGAAACAACTTGGAGGCAACTTCCCCCAAGTGGGGCTCCCGGGCCGGGGGGGTCAGTAAAGCCCCAAAGCGGCAGAAATTCCCGCCAACTCTGATCCCTCCAGTCGCCCTCATAACCCGACTGGGCCGTCTCCCCTACGAGAAAAGTCTGAGGGGACAGGCACGATAAGTTTCCCTTCCCAAGGCCTGGGGCCTCGAGCCTGGGAAGCCAGAGGCAGGGGCCGCGCATGGTCAAGAGGCCCAAGATGCGTTAATCACAGGCGCCCTAGGCGCTCGTGCGCGGCGTCGGGCTCGCCTTTTTCCAGTTCTAGGGGCACCGCGCGCGAACTTTATCAAATGAGGGCACCGTGAGCAGGAAGGCTGGGTTTGCCCAGAGCAGTTATGAGTCTTGTGGGAACTTGAGCGTGAGTGTGTTATGGGTGCTTGTCTTCGCTAAAGGACTTGCTCCTGGAGCTAGGGAAAGGGACGGCAGCGCTGTGCCCACTTACTTTTTCCTTCTCCACGAACCCCACAAAGGCAGTCCTCTCGATCTCCACGGGCTGGCCCTGTCTGTCGTAGAGGGCCAGGACGAAATGGAAGAAGTTGGATTTCCGCAGATTGGAAGGCGGTTGCTTCTCAAAGTGAGCCCGGGCCAGACCCACCCCGCTGCGGCCAAAGACGCAAAGTTAGACGGCTTAGCCAGGCACGGATCCGCGTCCCCAGGCACCCAACACACACACGAGAACCCCCAAACACCGCCGTCCCTAACCCGAAAACGTTCAGTGGGCACCCCGGGCCCAGTTGACAAGGGGTCGCGTGTACCCCGCGAGTGTCCCGGCCTCCCAGGCGAATGCAGGCGCGCCCCGGAACTCGCCAAAGAGGTGTGAAAGTTTTGTTTGGGTTTTGAGCGCTAGAGAAAAGGCTGTATGCATTAATTGTGACCTAACTGAGCGCTGCTTGGGGAGGAAGAAAAGTGGTGGATGAAGTGAACCCGCGTTCGCGGGGAGGGGGGGGGGAACCCATCTTTTACAACTTCAGAGAAAAGGAGAAGCATAAGGGCTGGGTCTTGCCACCCCTTCAAATCTCCTGTTTCAGCTCCGTGGGCAGGTGGGAAGGGTAAGAGAACACACTCAGGTTCTCAGTGTAGGAACCACCCTCCAAGAAACCTCCCTGCGTCCCAGCCGGCGGCGGGTGCCCGGCCTCTGATAGCCAGAGACATTATCTCCCCACCCTGTCCCACCACCAGATAAAGCATATAGAGAGGAAGGGTCCAAGGGTGAGATGCAGAGCTGACGTAGTGGTCGCTGTCCGAAAGGGGAGTAGGAGTGTTGTGGAAAGACAAGTCGTGACAAAGTTTCGCTATTCCACAGAAATCCCCACATTCATTCCAAATCAGAAGGATGTGGACAGCTGGTTGAACGCGCCCGCGGGGGACTGGAGGCTGGAAAGTCAGGGGCGCTGGGCAACCCGTCCAACACACCAGCGCGTGTACACATATAAATAGTACACACACACTTTCGCTTCCAACTCAGTTACTCAGTTCACTCTCACTACCAGCCACCTCCATCCTATGCTTAGCAGAGAAGGTAAAGGCGTTGGGGACAGTAGTACCCAGACCCTGAAAGATGGACATGATGTAATCATCTTCCTTCTTCCCCTTTCGCACACTGTGAAACAAACAGGGTATCCCACTCCCCCAAACCCAGCTGGTGGCCTGGAAAAAAAAAAATTCTCACCTGGGGCGAGGAGCCCCCGGAAAGAGCTGGGAGTGCCCAGGAAAGTTCCCCTAGGTCAACTTCCAAGGGCAGTGCCTTTAGGCCACACAGCCTCACATCCAGGGAGCTGAGTGTGGGAGAGGGGCCGGAAGAAGTCGAGGTGACAGGGGCTGAAGACTTTTTAGGAGATGTCAGAATTAAAGTGAGTAGCTACTGTTCTCTGGGCAGACTAAGAAAAACTGAGAGCTAGAGAGAGGAGGGAGAGCCAGAGAGGAGAAACAAGAGAAGACACGGGGGAGAAATGGGGAAATAAAAGAGGAGATACATGGGGGTGGGGGAGTAGGAGAAAGAGGAGAGAGAAGGGAGCAGGGAAGAAAGAAGATGAGAAAGAAAAGGAGAGAGCGAGGGAGGGAGAGGAAATGGGAGAAATAAAGAAAAGGAAGGAAGGTAGGCAGAAAAAAGGAAGAAAATAAAGGAGAGGGAGTCAAGGATGTAAAAAGAAAAGACGGGCGGAAAAGAATGAGTAATCACATAAAAACAGAGATATTTAACATCAAGCTGGTGAGACGCCTCTTCTGAGTAAAACAAAATGAAAACAGCCACAGACGAGGCACGGAAAAGTGCCGGCGAAGCGTGGGCTCGTCTCAGGCAGCTCCGGGATCTCCGGCCGCAGGCGACGATGGCAGTGCGACCCGGGAGCGCAGAGCCCCGGCGGCTACAGGAGCGGAGCAGCGGGCGCGGACGCACGAACTCGGCCCGGCCCAGCTACAGCCACCGCCGACTCCGCTGCCGCCGCTGCCTCCGCCTCCCGGCTCTCCCTCTCGCCGCTAGCCTCCTCCGCCGCGGTCCCCTCGCGGTACCCACCTCTGCGCGGCTGTGTTGGCGTCCAGCACCCCGGCGCCCTGCATCCACGTCCGCACCGCGTTCATGCCGCTACCCAGCGGCTCTTCCTTCATGCTGCTTCCACTCCGTTGGATGCTTTCCTGAATCCCAAACATGAAAACAACCTTTTCTTGTGGAAAATCTCCTCCCCCTTGAAATATTGAAAAAAAAAAAAAAAAAAAGGGGGGGGTAGAAGCGCCAACCAGAGATTTTTTTTTTTTTTGAGACGATGAACTCTCACTAGAAGATCAAGGAGGACTGGAAAGCAAAATTTTTAAAAATGTAAACCCTCGCTCAAAACTGAGCGATAACACACACACATCAAAAAAAAAAAAAAAGAAAGAAAGAAAAAGAAAAGAAAAAATAGAAGAAAGGGAAAATCCAACGAAAAGACGAAAATAAAAAAATTAGAGATGTATGCTTGGCTGTTGGGGGTTGTTTGGTTGGTTGATTTTTGGTTTGGGTGCTTTTTTTTTTTTTTTTTTTTTTTTTTTTTGTAATGATCACAGGCCGGTGGAGGGCAGGAGGGGCTGTAGTTTCCTTTTGTAGAGGTACCCTTCACTTGAAGCAGGAAGAAAAAAAAAAGCCTTGATGGCAATTTAAGAAACAATAGGCTCAACTCGCGCTGCCGGCTTTGCTACTTCAAGTGTCATTTTCCACAACCAGGCAAGTTTTTTCCTCTCTTTTTTTTCCTCCTTCTCTCCCAACCAAAGATGTTTCTTTCCTTCAGTGCGTGTAGATGAGGAGGACGCTGGTTGCTGTAGACAGATACACCAGAGAGGGAGCGTGGGGGGGTGGGGGGGAGAGGGAGGGGAGGAAAGAGGGAAAGAGAAAAGGGGGGGAAGGAAAGACAGAGAGAAAGAAAGAGAGGAGAGGGAGAAAGAGAGGGGTGGACCCTGCGGGATGGAGATTCTGTTTTCTCCTCGCTAAAATAGAAGTGATTTGCAGGCTTTCCCTATGGAATCCAGTTTGACTCTCCCCAGAGCTAAACACAGGCACACTAACCCCAAAGGGAGGAGGTGGGGCCCCCGCCTCGCTGGACCACCCCTTCATTTGCATAACGTCATCCTTCCGCCCCGCCGCAGCCAATCACAGCTCAGGAGTCGGCTGGCTCGCGGCACGGGGCCACGCTCCCTCATTAACATCCCTCTCCGGGTGGCGCTGGGGAGCCGGCCAAAGTTCCTAGCAAAGTGGCGAGCGAGGGAAAGCTCAGCACCGGCTGCTAGGCTGGGAAGAGCGGGACCGTGCGGGGCCGGAGGAAGGGCAAGGAGAAGGGAAGGAGGGTATCCTTCCCAGAGATTTGAGCTGGGGTGTGCATCCAGACCACGGCGATCCCCTAGCATCCTCGCCGCCCCCTGAACGTGCTAGAGTGCACAGGCTGAGCCCTCTCAGGGCTGATGCTCTGCATTTCGGGGACGTCGGGGGCAAAATGACTGAGACGGGAGATTCCGGGGAGGAAAAAACAGGACGCGCGCCTCAGGTGCCCACCTCTTCGCTTTGAGGCGTGGGTGGTGGGGTGGAATACAGGTGCTGGAGGTCTGGGCAGCAGCGCAGGGAGCTTGCGAAAAGGCACCGCCTCCACGCAGAAAGGGGTGGGTGGGTCCTGAGCCCCAGCGAGCAAGGCGCTGATTGTCCCCAGGGAACGGGGACGCGGGCTCTACTACTAGCCCGGCCTCTGAAACGCCACTTGTCGGCCGCTGGTACTGTTCGGCGTTAGGCTCGGTTCTCTTTCACAAGCTCACCAAACTCCGGCAGTCCTCGGGTTATGGAATAGTGAATTGAATACTCTCGCTGGGGCTGTGTGTCTGGGTGCGTTTAAATTTTTACTCAGATTCTATTCCCAACTGCTTACCCTCGCACAAAAGTGTTTCTGTTTTTGTTTTCTCTTTAGGGTACTACAAATAACAATCTATATTGTTTCTTATTAGTCAGTTATTTGGTGTAGAGTTTCTCAGCTCCCTCGTTCATTCTTTTGGAGAGTGGATTGAGCAAATCCTCCCCCAACTTCTGTCCCTGCCATATGTCAAGAAATAGAGACAGAGAAAGAGAAGAGAAAAGACATTCTGTATGGACGTTTGTGTATGGCAAATGAAATAGATGTTTCTGGGTACTGTGCCCCATCATTTTTTAGCAGGTTGTAACCTCTAATAAGCACATGGTGAACTTCTGTTTCATTGCTCTCAGAGGAACTCCCTGACTGCAGCCAAATATGCTAAGGACTCCTTCGGGGAAATTCTCTGCCAGAAATCCAGGTCCCTTTCTGCTGGCCTTCCTTGGCCCTTTGATTTAGGAAGCTCATGGGGTCAGTGGTGGAAAAGTACACAAATCCGTGTTGAATAGAGACAAGCAAGAGTTGTGCTTTGTGCTCTGGGCAGATCAGAAAAATGAGAGCCACTTCCTGATTTCTACACAGGCCTAAAAATACATAGCTACTTTCCCCCAAACTCTGCTTTATCTCCCATGCACAAGACCTGCCCAATTCCAACTTTCTCACACACCATTTAATCTGGACCGTTATATACTGAGTACATCTCCTCTCAGACACTCCCGGAAACACAAAAACATCATCAGTCTGGTCTACCAGGATCCCTACAAAAACAGGTAGATTTCTGACAGTCACACAGAATCTGGAAGCATTCTGCAAAGGATATGTTTGTTGGGGCTACTCAAACTGCCTGACCAGAAAAAAAAAAAAAAAAAAAAAAAACCTTCAGCAGCCTAATTCTAACACAGAAAGAAGCAGTCTTTCCAGGAACTAAACAAGACAAAGTTCCCATCTGTCAGGCCAAAGAAAGAGGGGGAAGTAAAAAGGGGTTGTTTTGTGTGTGTGTGTTTGTTTGGTTTTTTTTTTTTGGTGAGACTAATCCCGTTGGACTATATGGAGTCAACAGATACCTCACCTGCAGTGTACATGCAGAGCTTTTCCTTGGGTGTCCTTGTGCTTTCAACCTGGTTTTCTTACACTGTAATGAATGTTTAAGTAGGCAGGAAGGAGGCTAAAGAGAAGGTAAAAAGGAGACTGAGAAAGTGACAGAAAAAAAGGAATGACACCCATTCCAGCAAAAAGGTAGCTTTTTAAATAGATTTCCTCTGATGAATATTGAACAAGCAATTACAATTAAACTTTGAGTACGAATCCCTCAAACATGCCTTAGTGTTCCTCTCCTGTGAAGCTAGCAACACTCCCTAGAAGACAAACCATGTGTACAGCAGAGTGAAGATAAAGTCGGTACTGAGACTGATTTCATCTGTTTTACTTTGTAATCGCATCACCTATAAATGGATATTCTTACATGTATAACGTTGTTGTTGTTACATGCCATCGAGTCGGTTCCAACCCATAGTGACCCTGTACAGGGTTTCCAAGGCTGTAAATCTTTTATGGGAGCAGAAAGCCTCATCTTTAGTTTGGAACTGCTGACCTTAAGGTTCGCAGCCTGATTCGTAACCACTATGCTACCAGAGCTGGTTATGTATATATACCATTACCTAGCCTTTATACCATATCCCTGATACAGCTTTAGGTTACCTTATAGCAGTCATCTCCCAACCTGGCTCACCAACCTAATCACACTGGGGGGGGGGGCGGGGGAATCTGTTAGAAATGCAGATTTCCAGGCCTTGTCTAGACCTTCAAAATCAGTATTTAAACTTACTAGGAAACTTCTGGTTTGGGATATTTATTATCTTTGTGAGGAAGAGGAAGGAAGGAAAGAAAGACAGGAGGGAGGGTGGAAGGAAAGAAGAAAAGTAGAAAAAAAAAGAAGCTGGGTATGGAAAACATGCAGAATGAGTTAGTATGTGGAAGGAGCAATTGCAAAGATTTAGTGTTTCTCCCAAACCTCAGGGTTCCCTTTTAAAGCCCTGCACTGAATGAAACTCAGCCTCTGTGAATCCTCACCCTCACCCCATCCTAGCTTTGCAAACTTCGTACCCTTGGCTGTCCCAACGTTCTGGAGGCACATGAAAAGTAATTCTCTTTGCTAACTGAGCTTACTCGCTGCAGTAACTTTCATGGCAGCAGGTGGAAAGCCCCCTCATCCCTAAAAATGAGGAGAAATCCGATAAATTCATTTGAACTAGGACAAGTTGGGACGTCTCTGGGAAAGAGGGAATCTTCTCTGCTCGTCCGCCCCCAGGAGGCGAGACTTGGGACCCGTCCCTTAGAAAATTCCGGACCTGCTTTCTGCTTGTGCGGGCGCGCCCCCAGAAGGGTCGCATGTTTGGGGAAGGGCCCCCTTTCTTTTGCTGTCCGCAGGAGACACCTGAGGATGAGGCGGGAAGAAAAGAAAGGGAAAGATGAAGCTACGACGCTTAAAGGCGCAGAGTCCTTCCTCTTGGGGTCCATGCCAAAAGCATCAACAGGAAGCCTGGAGACCGGGTGGGGTTGAGAGGGAGGGGGAGGGGCAGAGGTCAGGGCGCAGCCTGGAGCAGGCAAGGGATTGGAATAGGTGATCCTGGGAAGGCGAAGATCTCCAAACTCAGCTCCGATGGTGTCCAAGAACTGCACCCCGACACCAGCGGGGGTGGCCAAGCACCGGGGTTCGCCCACCCGCAAAGTCTTGACCCTTATCCTGGACCTCCACTTGCTGCCCTCGGGGAACGCATGAGAACTGCAGGTCAGCGTTCCACCGGAAATCCGGACTCGGATCCCTCTTTGCGATCCCTAATCCTTCCTTGTACAGCTCCCCTTTGCTCACTCAGTCTGCGCGACACTTCAGCCCCGGGGCCGTTTCCCCACCTCACCACCACCACCCCAACACACACTCATAAACAGAGAAACTGAAGCCTAGAGAGAAACGAAGACGCCTGAAGACTCGTAGGAAGACCTGTGGCTTTGTGGCCCAGGCGTGGGAGCTGGGTCTGCTTAGGACTCGTGCCAGGGGCAAGGTTACCGGCTCTCTCACGTTTCCCCTGAGGTGGTGCCCATATTCTAACTGATGCCTTTTGTTGTAGCCTTGTTAAGTACCGTCTAGTCGGTTCCGACTTATAGCGACCCAGTATGGAGTTTCTACGCAGCAGCTGGTGAATTTGAACCGTTCACCTTGGGGCTCAAACCGACCTTGCTGTCCAGCGCTTATCCTGCAGCGCCACACCAGGACACACCTTTTGAGCATAAATTCACTGAATTTCCTCAACGGGCAGAAGAGGCAGATATGATTACTCCCATATTACATGCGAAGAAACTGAGGCTCAGTGAGAGAAGTAAAACCACGTATTTACCACTACACTGCTGATAATGTCGCCGAGGCGGAAATTGAAACCGTCTTTCTCCAGATCTTGTGCCCTTAACCGTGGTGCTAAACAACCCACTCCAGGAGCTCTGGTAACGTAATGGTTACGAATGGGGCTGCTAACCTCAAGGTCAGCAGTTCGAAACTACCAGGCGTTGCGCGGGAGAAAGATGAGGCTTTCTGCTCCCGTAAAGATTTACAGCCTCGGTCGGAACCGACTCTACGGTACTTAACAACAACAAAACCACCTCCTGGGTTCGGGTTTAGTATACCAGGAGAGAAAAGAGTACCTTCCCGAGGGCCAGGCAGCAGAAGAAAAAACAAGATGGAAAAAAAAAAGGAAGGAACAAGATGATTTTGTACAGCCCTAACTTAACCAGCTGCTCCTTGGAAACCCTTTACAGGGTCGCTATGGGTCTGAATTGACTCAACGGCCCTTAACAAAAACAACAACTTAAGAGCGGGCAGGATACACATCCATGTGGTCAGATACCCACCAAGTCTATAGAGACCGCAGAGACTGGGTGATTCAGGGACGTGCCAGGTCCAACCCTGGCTCTGCCCCCTTTACTATGTGCGCTCAAATCAATCTCATCTCCTTTCTGGAACACCTCTTGGTGAATATCTTAGAGTTCCGGGCCCGCGACGTCTATCAGAAGGCAAACACGGACTCCTGTTGGTGTGACGCTGTAGGATAAGCACTGGACCTCAAAGTAGGTTTGAACCCCAAGGTCTGTGGTTCAAACCCACCAGGCCCTCCTAGGAAAGCGACAGGGTCGCTATTAGTCGGAACCGGCTCGAAGAAACCTAACAATGACAACAAAGATGCTTTACCTTGACTTGGCCAAAGCTGTGGACTAAATAAAGCACTGGACGGTAAGGGCGGTTTGAACCACAGATTTGAGGATTCAAACTCACCAGCTGCTCCTTGGAAACCCTATACAGGATCGCTGTGAGTCTGAACCGACTAGACGGCACTTAACAACAACAACGAAGTCAAACCAAGCCTACAGAATACAACCAGGTACAATGGCTCGGATCTCTGAATCTGAAACTGTTCTGGGGAGCGATCTCCTCCAGCCCTCCAGCCCCAAGGTCCCTTGGGGCGGGGATCTGATCTGAGACGACCCCTTCCCTTCTCCTCCCCTCACTCCACCCCTAGTCACAAAAGGGAAGCGCCAAGGAAATCAGCATATCCCTTCAGTAGTGCAAATCCAGATGGGAGAAACTGAGGTCTGCAGTGGTGGGGTTGATGAGGAGAGGAGGCATGAAAAGTCCTTATTATTAAGGGGAACAGGAGTCAGAAGACCACCGTGAGATGCCAGAGAGCGAAAAAGGCTCACGCGCGTATTTTCTTCAAGGCGATACTATATGGTCTTTGTTGGCTACGGAGATGAGAGTTCTGTGTGGTATGAGTGTGCAAACAGTTTGCAAGAGTGAGGGTGCCGACACGTTTCTGGGTCTGAGCAGTACTCGTGAGAGTGAGGGTCAAGTGAGCGGGCACTTGTGTGTACGTGTGCGCGTGTGCGAAGGAGGCATTTGTGGACACAGCGTTAACATGTGTCAATTGTAGGTGTGTTAGTGGGAGTGAATGTGTAGACGTGTGTGTGTGTGTCCAGGAACGTTCTACGTGTGTGTGAGCCTGAAGTCACCGTGATTCCTGTGTAGCTGTATGCGTGTGGAAACTGGCCAAGAAGTTCCAGAAATCTCAGCTTAAGCTGGGAAAAGATCTGGCGGGATGCGGACTCACACCCCAAGCGCAGATTTGGAACCTACTGCTTCTTCTGTCTTCAGTTAGCGGGGAGCCACCGGGGGCGGGGGAGTTGGGCAGGCAAGACCAGTTCTAGTTACAGATCCGAAATTACGTGACTAGATCCCTGCTGGACAGTTCCACGCTCTTAATTGTTCTTCCAGGACACTTTCTAACTACTGATTCAGTTTGTCCAGAAAGACACCTTTTCCAGATTACTCACTTCTTTTGTTTTCATGCATCACCGTCATTATTTGGTGACTACGTTAAGGTCAGTTCCAAAACCACCAAGAGGGCCCTGTCCTACCTCTTTGAGGATATCCTGGGCGTGCTTGTGACCCGCCGGCGCCCAAATCGTTCCTGTATGTGGAGCCACAGCGCCACCTCGCGGCCATCCAACTGCAATTCCCGCCACAAGCGGGTTCTCCATTCCCTTTGACCTTTCTTGTCTCCCACACCACAAAGTTCCCAGTCTCCTGAAAACTCTTAGGGTCTCCAAATGCATCTTGTAGCTGCGCCTTCGATGCAGTAGTAATACCTACTTCTTTCCCTTGGTGAAGCCCTGCTCCTTCCTATAATCATTACCTCAAACATCACCTCCTCTATGAAACCTCTTCAAGCCACCCAAAACAAGCATCATATTTGAAAAGGAAATAACTGTCCAACGATCTCCCCAGAGCCGCGCCCCCACCACCACCTATCCTTTGGCAGGTTGCTCCTCAATGACAGCTACTGATGCTATGTTGTTTTTGTTAGGTGCCATGGAGTCAGTTCCAACTCATAGCAACCCTGTGTAAGGTTCCTGAGCTGTAAGATCCTCACCATGAGACCAGTAAACAAGATCAAGATACATGGAGAAAAGATTAAAGTTGTCAAAGACTTCATTTTGCTCAGATCAGTCACCAACAGTCATGGAAACAGCAGCCAAGAATTCAAACGACATCATTGCGTTAGGCAAATCTGCTGCATAAGACATCTTTAAAGTTGGTTCAAGAGCAAAGATGTCAGTTTGAGGACTAAGGTGCAACTGATCCAAGCCATGGTATTTTCAAATAATCTCAGATGCATGCAAAAGTTTTATAGGAAATAAGGAAGACCATAGAAGACTTGATGTATTAGAGTTATGGTGTTGAAGGAGAATATTGCAGTGCCATGGGCTGCCAAAAGAACCAACAAGTCTGTGTTGAAAGAAAGTGCAGCCAGAGTGCTCTTTGGAGGCCAGGATGGCCCACCTTCGTCTCTCATACTTTAGACATATTGTCAGGAGGGACCAGTCACTGGAAAAGTATATCATGTTTGCTAAAGTGGGGGGGTCCAACAAAAAGAGGAAGACCCTCAACGAGATGGATTGGCACAGTGGCGGCATCAATGGGCTCAGATGTAGCAATGATTGTGAGGTTGGCCCAGGATTGGGTAGTGTTTCATTCTGTTGTGCATAGAGTTGCTATAAGATGGCACCAACTCAATGGCACCTAACAACAACAACAAACCATTACAAAAACAGAAATCCTCATCTTTCTCTTGCAGAGCAGCTGACCTCACACTTAGTTGTTGTTGTTAAGTGCCGTTGAGTTGGTTCTTACTCATAGCGACCCTGTATAGGATTCCCAAGGAACAGCTGGTGAGTTTGAATCACTGACCTTGCAGTTCAAACCCACAATGAGTCCAATGCATTATCCCACAGTGCCACACCAAGACTCCCTTTTGGTTAGTAGTCAAGTGCTTATCCTACCGCACCACCAGTGCTCCTTAACAATAGTGTTATTGTTACTGCCCTTGAGTTAGTTCCCACTTATAGCCACACTTTATAGGATTTCCTAGGCTTTAATTAACAGTAATAAAACCTGGTATTTATTGAGTGCATACTATAAGCCCTGTTGGCATACTGGATTGCTGTTGGGCACCTAATCACAAGGTCAGCAATTCGAATCTACCAGTTGCTACTGTATATATTTACAACCTCAGAAACCCTCTACGGGTGTCCATGAGTTGGTACCAACTCGATGGGATAGAGCAGCAGCATACAATGAGCATCTTATGCTGTGTACTGTGTGCTAAGCACTTTACTTATATATTTACATTTACTTACGCTTTCCTAGGAAAACCATCAAGTAGGCACTAATATTATTTTCCATTTTGCAGATAAAGAAACGGAGTCTCTTTGGAGAGGCTGAACCCAAGTCTGTCTGTTTAATGCCAGAGCTTACTTCTCAACCTTTGTCTTGCAGACTTAATATCCCTAGAGTAGAGACTCATGTATTTATGAATAAATGAACTACTGTCCATTCAAATTCTTCTCCAGGAGAATTGGGCTGGAAAAGCATAGGAATTATCAGATACCTTGGTTGAAATGTCACCACAATGATGTGCTCCCAAAGATTATTTCACTAATAACTAGCTAGGTGGCCTTGGTATAGTAATTTCATCTCTTTAATTCTCAGTTTTCCCCATGTCAGAGTAGGTTTACTGTGAGGATTTAAATGTGGGTGGCTGGGAGGATGTGAAGTATTTGATAATAGTGCTATATATAATAATATAATATAATCTGCCATTGTTAAGTGCTGTCAAGGTGGTTCCAACTCATAGCAACCCTGTATTTCCAAGGAACAGCTGGTGGATTTGAACTGCCAGCCTTGTAGTTCACAGTCCAGTATAGATTCACACCAGGAGTCTGATATAATATATGTATATATATTTTTTCTTCTTGTTGTTGCTGCTAGTAAGTGCTGTCAAGTTGGTTCCGATTCATAGTGACCCCTGAATAGGGTTTCCAAGGAGAAGTTTGAACCAATGACCTGTGGTTCAAACCAACCTAGAGGTCGAGTGCTTATCCTATGGCATCACACCAGGACTCCAATATAGCATAATACAATTATTAATGATAGTTTAGAAACTAAAAATCAAAACACAAAATTGACTTACCCCTTGACATATAAATTTCACCATGCCTCAATATAAAATTATCTCACTATTATGTCTTCATTTTCATCTTAGACATAAAATATGTGATAAATATGTTTAGTTTATTGTGGCTGGGGTGTTAATGCTAACCTTGCTCTGTTATAAAAATTCAGGGACTGGGAGGAGAGATGTAATTAAACAGTAAATCAGCAGACTTTGGCTCTCCTCCTTTCTTCTGCTTTGTAGATTTTTTACAAAGACTTAAAGACAGACTATAAAAGTGTTTATTATTCTGGGAAGAACAAACTCTACTTATTTAATTTAGGGGAGATTCTGAGCTAGTTTTTTTTGTTGTTTTTTTTTCCACTTGAAAAACTTTACTACTAATACACTAAAAGTTTAAAAATATGCATCTAAGCAAATGATTGTACTCAAATGAAAAAACAAATAAAGGTGCTTAAACTTATTTCACACCTTCAGACATTTCCTCAAAAGGATCAATTTTAAAGGGTTGGAGTGTCTTTCTGGAATGACCCATGAAACAATTATTTCTATTGGTAATTTAGGTAAAAATAAACTTTTCTACATGATCATGTTAGTATGTTGTTGTTGTGAAGTGCCATCCAGTTGTTTCTGACTCATAATAACTCTATTGGGTTTCGGAGGAGCAGCTGGTGAGTTTGAACTGTTGACCTTACAGTTCAAACCAACCTCGCGGTCCAGTGCTTATCCTACAGCGCCACATCAGGCTAGTATACTCATCATAAATAAGTAATTTCTCCTGAAAGAAATGAAGCTAGTAGTAAAATCCATAAAAGGCATTCAGGTAGCCCACAATCCATTTCTAGAAATCCCTCCTCAGTCTCAACTTAATTCATTTGTACCTGCTTTCCACTTTATGTAATCCTCATGTATAAAGATGAAAAAATGGATTCAGGAAACTTTCCCCTACAGTAAATTAATTGTTGAGATTTTGTTGTATAGTTAATAGATATTTTACTATCTTTGGCCAGGGGGTTGGTTTATATTGATGGTGTAAGACACATTTTTTTTAACAATGTTAGGGTCTGTTCTGTTTCCTTTTTTTTATTCCTAGTGTGGTAGTCATAAAGATATTCACAAAAATTCTGATTTTTCTCCTTCCAGTCATAGTAAGACTGAAGTTTTCTGACCCCTCTGCATTTAAATGTGATCCAGTCATTTGCTTTGGCAAATGAAGAGTTAGCGGGAGTGACGTGTGCTACTTAAAGAAGCTTTATGAGCCTGTGTTCAATTCACCACCTCCCCTTCCCTGGGCCACAACTGCTAGCAACTCCAGATGAAGTGTCCATCAGCCTGCCACTCCTTGTGAAGATGATGGGATGCGGGGCCCCTTCAATGCACAATGGACACTTAGCATGAGTGGGAAATCAGCCTTCGTTTACTTTACATTCCAGACACTGAGAGTATTGTTACTACAGTATAACCTAGTCTATCTATCTTTACTAAGATACCTAGGAAGGTAACCTGTCTTCACTTTTCTTCTCCTAAAATGAAAAATGTAATTCTACATTTCATAGGACAGTTAAATAATAAACAAATTCAAATCAAAATCAGAAACTCTTATAGAAGAATATGGACCAAAAAGGGAGATGTCGACCAGAATTTCAAATTCTCATAGAAATTGTTGTCGGAAGGTCATCTTTAAGCCTTAAGTAAAAAAAAAAAAAAAAAAAAAATCCTTTAAACATGACTGTCTTTTTTAAACTAAACGATGTTGTTGTTAAGTGTCGTCGAGTTGGTACTGACTTATAGTGACCCTGTATAGGGTTTCCAAGCAGCAGCTGGTAGGTTTGAACTACCAAATTTATGGTTTGCAGTCAGGTTAGCTTAACTAGTAAAGAATGTCTGCCTTGAGCATTGTGCGCTTTTAAAGAACTTTCTCTGTGAGATCAAATTAATAACAGCAACTTGGAAGGTTAGGTTGAAAACATAGGGGGCAGTGAGTTTATGTTAATCAAAGGAGAAATCATTTTAAAAAGGGAGAGTGTGATAGTTAAGGTTTTGTGTCAACTTGACTGGGCCAGGCTTCTCAGTGGTTTGGCAGTTGAGATATAGCTGTCTCCCTTGATGTGATAAACCAGTTAGAGGATTAAGGGTGGCATGTTGTTGTTGTTGTTGTTGTTGTTGTTGTTAAGTGCCGTTGAGTCTGTTCCGACTCACAGCGGCCCTGTGTAGAATTTCCAAGGAGCAGCTGGTGGGTTTGAACCACTGACCTTGTGGTTCAAACTGACCTTGCAGTCCAATGCATTATCCTGTAGTGCCACACCACCCTTAATCCCACCACCACTCTGATCTGATTTATGGGAGCCTCCCAAGGATGTCTACCACTTGTCTGTCAGTTTGTCATACTATGGTGGCTTATGTGTTGCTGTGATTCTGGAAGCTATGTCATGAGTATTTTTAATACCACTAGGGTCACCCAAGGTGGACAAGTTTCAACTTAACTTCCAGATGAAGACAGACTAGGAAGAAGGAGAGATAGATTACATCCAAATATTTAGTTACTGAAACCTTATGAATAACAGTGGATCACTGTCAGTACCAGAATATTAACTATTAAAACATCATGATGAGCACCAGAATATTATCAGATATAGTGCCAAAAGATGAACCCCTCAGCTTGGAAAGCACTCAAAATACAACTGGGAAAGAGCTGCCTCAAAAGAGTAGAGTTGATCGTGGTGATATGAATGGAGTAAAACATTTGGGACTTTTCATTTGCTGATGACGCACAACTCAAAGAGAAAGAGCTATAAACATTCATTCAAAATCAGAACATAAAATGTAGAAAGTATGAATCTAGGAAAACTGGAAGTTGTCAAAAATGAAATGGACCGCCTAAACATTGATATCTTAAGCATTAGTGAGCTGAAATGGACTGATATTGGCCATTTTGAATCTGATAATCGCATGGCTTACTATGCCAGGAATGACAAATTAAAGAGGAATGGAGTCGCATTCAACATCAAAAAGAACATATCAAGATCTGTCTTGAATTACACATCTGCCTGTGATAGGATAATATCCATATGCCTACAAGAAATAGCAGTTAACACCACTGTTACGCAAATTTACGCACTAACCATTAAAGCTGATGATGAAACTGAAAACATTTACCAAATTCTTCAGTCTGAAATTGATCAAACATGCAGTTAAGATGTATTGATAGTAACTGGCAATTGGAATGCAAAGGTTAGAAACAAAGAGGAAGGTTAAGAAGTTGAAAATATGGCATTGGTGATAGAAATTATGCTGGACCTTGCATGATAGAACTTTGCAAGACCACTGACTTCTTCATTGCAAATACCTAATTTTAAACACATAAAAGATGACTATACACATGAACCTCACTAGATGGCATACACAAAATCAAATTGACTACATCTGTGGAAAGAGACAGTGGACAAGCTTCATATCATCAGCCAAAACAAGGCCAGGGGCAGATTGTGGAACAGACCATCAATTGCTCATATGCAAATTCAGACTGAAGCTGAAGAAAATGAAAACAAGTCCACAAGACCCAAAATATGACCTTGAACATATCCCACCTGAATGTAGACATCATCTGAAAAACAGATTTAATGCATTAGACACCAAAGATTGAAGACCAGAAGAGTTCTGGGATGACATCAAGAACATCATACAGGAAGAAAGCAAGGTCATTAAGAAGACAAGAAAGAAGGAAGAAACCACAATGGAAGAGACTCTGAAACTCACTCTCCAGTGTAGCAATGCTAAAGCAAATGGAAGAAATGAGAAGATAAAAGAGCTGAATAGAACATTTTTAAAAAGGTAACTTGAGAAGACAAAGTCAAACATTATGATGAAATGTGCAAAGACCTGGAGTTAGAAAGCCAGAATGGAACAACACGCTCAGCATTCCTCAAGCTGAAGGAACTGAAAAAAATATTCAAGCCTCGATTTGCAATACTGAAAATCGAAGCTCTGATAGTGTAGTGGTTACGAGTCAAACTGTTAACCTCAAGATCAGCAGTTCAAAACTACCAGCCATTCCACAGGAGAAAGATGAGGCTCTCTGTCCCATAAAGATTTACAGACTCAGAAATCCTATGCAGGGTAGCTATGAGTCAGAACTGACTTCGTGGCATACCACCATCACCACCACCATAGGCAAAATATTGAATGATGCAGAAAGTTCCAAAAGAAAATGGAAGGAACACAGTCACTGTACCAGAAAGACATGGTTGATGTTCAACCATTTAAAGAGGTAGCATATGATTAAGAGCCAATGATACTGAAGGAAGAAGTCCACAGTGCACTGAAGGCATATTGGCAAAGAACAAGGTACTGGGAATTAATGGAGTACAAATTGAAATTGTTTAACAAACTTATGTAGAACTGGAGGCAATCACTCACCTATGCCAAGAAATTTGGAAAACAACTACCTGGCCAACTGACTGGAAGAGATGTATGCCCAAAAAGAGGTGACCCAACGGAATGCAGAAATCATCGGATAAAATCATTAATATCCCATGCAAGCAAAATTTTGCTACAGATAATTCAAAAATAGCTGCAACCATACATTGACAGAGAACTTCCAGAGGTTCAAGTCAGATTCAGAAGAGGACATGGAACTAGGGATATCATTGCTGACATCAGATGGATCTTGGCTGAAAACAGAGAATACCAGAAAGATGTTTACCTGTGCTTTATTGACTGTGCAAAGGCTTTCGATTGTTTGGATCATGACAAGCTATGGACAACATTGCAGTGAATGAGTATTCTGGAACACTTATTTGCACTCATGAGGAACCTGTACATAGACCAAGATGCAGTTATTCTAACAGAATAAGGGAACACTGCATGGTTTTAAATTATGACAGGTGTGTGCCCGAGTTGTATTCTTTCACAATACTTTTTCAATTTGTAGGCTGAGCAAATAATCTGAGAAGCTGGATTAGATGAAGAAAATCATGGCATCAGGATTGAAGGAAGAATCATTAACAACCTGGAATATGCAAATGATACAAAGATGGCCTCAATCTTCCCTTGGATCTAGGGACTTCACAGTGCAGGGACCAAAGGACCCATTTCATCCCCAGCTCTTCTATCTTGGTGGTTGTAAGTCCATCTTTCTCTTCTCAAGTCTCTCCTTTTATCTCTTAGAAGACAAAAGATGTTGCATACCACACCCCTGGGTTGTTGTTGTTGTTAGGTGTATCAAGTATCAAGTTATACCTAACTTGATTGCTGAAAGCAAAGAGAACTTAAAATACTTACTGATGAAAATCAAAGACCACAGCCTTTTGTATGGGTTGCACTTCAACATAAAGAAAACAAAAATCCTCCCTACTGGACCAACAAATAACATCATGGTAATTGGGAAAAAAAAAAATTAAAGTTGTCAAAGACTTCATTTTACTGGGATCAACCATCAACACTCATGGAATTAATAGTCAAGAAATCAAACGACGTATTGCATTAGACAAATCTGCTGCACATGACCTCTTTAAAGTGTTCAAGAGCAAAGATATCAGTTTGAGAACTAAGGTGTGCCTGCCCCAAGCCATGGTATTTTCAATAACCTCATATGTATGGGAAAGTTGAACAGTGAATAAGGAAAATTATATGAGAATCGAGACATTTGAGTTGTGGTGTTGGAGGAGAATATTAAAAGTACCATGACTACCAAAAGAACAAGCAAATCTGTGTTGGAATAAGTACAGCCAGAATGCTTCCTGGAAGCCAGGATGGTCAGACTTCATCTCTCATACTTCAGATATATTATCAGGAGGGATCAGTCTCTGGAGAAGGACATTATGCTTGGTAAAATGAATGGTTGGAGAAAAAGAGGATGACCCCCAAAGAGATGGATTAGCATAGTGGCAGCAGAGATGGACTCAGATATAACAGTGATTGTGAAGTTGGCACAGGACTGGGCAGTGTTTTGTTCTGTGGTGCACAGGGTCCCTGTGAGTCGGTACTAACTTAATACACCTAACAACAACAACCCAAGGGTGTGGTATGCAACATCTTTCATCTTAAAAGAGATAAAAGGAGAGACTTGAGAAGAGAAAGATGGACTTAGAACCACCAAGATAGAAGAGCTGGGAGTGAGCTGAGTCCTTTGGTCCCTGCACTGTGAAGTCCCTAGATCCAAGGAAAGATTGATGCTATGATGGATGGAGATCTCCAAGGAATACTGGGCCTACAGATGCTGAAAGGAGACAAGGACTTTCCCCCCCCCCGGAGCTGGTACTCTAAACCTGGACTTCTAGCCTCCTACACTGTGTGAGAATAGATTTCCCGTTAATGGTCTCCACTTGTGGTATTCTGTTATAGCAGCATTAGAGAACGAAGAGAAGGTGAGAAAGGTTGTACAACTTGAAGAATGTACTCAGTGACCCTGAAATGCACATGTAGAAACTGCTGAATTGGTGTATGTTTTGCAGTGTATATTTCAACAATAGAAGACATAATAAAAAATTTTTTATAGAAATAGGGTTCTATTAGCACACTCATTTCATACACTTCCTGGGAATTTAAACATCACTTAGAAACTCTGAAATGATGAAAACAACCAAATTTTTTAAATGTTTAAAAGGAATCTCCAAATCATTGTTGGTCTTCTGCCAGAATTTCCAGTTGGCCCATTGCTTGCTTTCAGACACTCAGTGAAGCAAGCCCCACAAAGCAATGTCTTAGTTCCTTGTTGCTGCTGCACTAGAACGAACACAAGTGGTGGTTTTAAAAAACAGAAATGTATTTTCTCACCATTTATTGGATTAGAAGTCTGAATTCAGCGCATTGACTTCTGGGGGAAGGCCACTCTGTCCACACTGAAAGAAGGTCCTTGCCTCAGCATCTCTAGTGTTCTTCTCAACATTCTTTGGCAATATCCATGTGGCATCTATCTTTATTTATTCCATTTGTGCTTTCTTTTCTGAGCTTGGTAGGTCTTTTTAGATTTTAAAAGTGGTTAAAGATACACCCTATGTTAATACGGCCTCATTAATATCACCAAAGAATCTCTTTTCCAAATAGGATTATATCCATAGGTGTAGGGATTTGGACTGATAACACATTTTGGGGGTGGGGGAGGAACACAATTCAATCATACCAGGTGTTACTAAAGAAGACTTTATTAGCAATTATATTAAGAAGCTGAGAAACATTTCTTCATGCACCATGATCATTTCTATAATTTCAGGCTTCAAAAACAGGAAAACTTGGCTAATCAACTTGGATTTAAGCAACATTATGTATAGTAAATAATTTAACCTTTCCAGACATCAGATTCCTCAACTGGAAAATGAAAGTGTTAGACAAGATGATATTTAGGTGATATCAGCTTTAAGAGTTAATCCTCTAATACTAGAATTTTCCCATGTTTCCATCCTCAACACTATTTTAGGAAGAATTAAAAATGTTTTAAATGCTGATACCAACTTGAAGCAACTGATTCTCAGGCAAGATAGATCATAACTCTTTTAAACTTCATATTTTTAAATCTGATAGAAGTATAGATTTGGGACCACTTAAAATGCTTTGTCATTTTCTAGCCAAGAGAAGAAATTTGCTTCAATATTGGAAAACTATTCTTTCCAGGTTTTATTAGCTGATCGCCTAAGGAAATTTCCTGTGAATTTTCTAGAAACATTTTGTGGGAAGATATTGATTGTATGTCAAGTCCTATAGGATGAAATCATTACTAGAATGTCCCTATTCTCGGTGTACCCCACTGACTTCCAGGGATAGTACTACAGCCTTCATTTGGACAATGGTTTACAATGGACAAAATGGTTTCACATGAGTGATTGCCTTGAGTCCTCTCAAACCATGCAACTAACCAGGTCATCCCACCCACCCACGTCACAGGGAAAGAACTGAGATTTGGATTATCCATGCCCTGTGACTAGTAAGCAGGAGAGTTTAACTGCAATCCAAGAATCACAGCTGCTTAAAAGAAAACAGAAATTTAGAAAATAGAAAATTTCACAACCAAGTCAACAGGTATTCTTTTATAGAAAGACACAGGATACCTGAATGACAGACATTATTGCTGTCAACTAGGTGTCCTCCTGGTTACCCAGCAAGGTTGTGCTTCCTCCCCTTAAGCTTAGATGTGACTATCTGACTTGCTTGGGCCAGAGTACGTATTTGCTGCTGAGAGAATCCCCAGAGAGCTTGTTCTTTTCAACCAGAGCTATCACTAAGGGTAGACCTGTAAGCCTGGTCCTTTTGTGATGATGACAAAGACCAGAGTGTCTTATCAATATGCAATGGATTTAATGTGAGCAAGAGTTTTGCGACTCTGTGATTTGAAGCTTGCTTGTTATTGCAGTTTAATTTAGTCCATCCTAACTGGTATATTTTCCTAATTCAAATGCCTAAGTCTTTTTTAAAAGGGAATGACCTCTGTGCAGTAGAATCTCCTAAACTTGAGTCATAAACACATATCTTTATGATTTGAGTCATAAACATATAAACACACACATTTTAAAAAGAAAAAAATGCTCAATACCTCTTATGTTTTTATTTAAATGGATTGTACTATAATGCTATGAAAATATGCAAGTATAAAACTAGGAATAAATTCTTTATGCATTTAACACTTACGAAACCAAATTACAAAGTTAATGAAAAGTCCCACAAAACCAAAGGTTTATAAATGACCAATAATAAAATGTGCTGGGATGCTGTTGTGTGGAAACTAAATAGTCATTCAAATGTTGAAGCATGGCATGTCTACTTAATTGTTGCTGTTGTTAGGTGACATCAAGTTGGTTCTGACTCATAGTGACCCTAAGCACAACAAATTGAAACACACCCCAGTCCTGCACCATCCTCACAATCATAGTTATGCCCATTGCTGCTGCCGCTGTGCCAATCCATGTTGTTTAGGGTTTTCTTTTTTTTCTGACCCTCTACTTTATCAAGTATGATGTCCGAAGTATGAGAGAAAAAGTCTCCCCATCCTGGCTTCTAAACAGCATTCTGGCTGTACTTCTTTGAACACAGATTTGTTTATTCTTCTGGCAGTCCATTGTTATTATTGTTGTTAAGTGCCGTTGAGTCGGTTCCGACCCATAACGACCCTGTACAGGGTTTCCAAGGCTGTAAATCTTTATGGGAGCAGAAAGCCTCATCTTTCTGCCACGGAGTGGCTGGTAGTTTCGAACTGCTGACCTTGTGGTTCACAACCCAATTCGTAACCACTATGCTACCAGAGCTCCTTCCATAGTACTTTTAATATTCTTCTCCAACACCATAACTCAGCTGCAACAAGTCTTCTACAGTCTTCCTTATTCATTTTCCAACTTTCATATGCATATGAAGCTATTGAAAATATCATGGCTTGGCTCAGACACACCTTAGTCTTCAAACTAATATCTTTGCTCTTAAATACTTTAAAGACGTCTTTTGTAGCAGATTTGCCTAATGCTATACATTTGATTTTTTTACTGCTGCTTCCATGAGTGTTGATAGTGGATCCAGTCAAAATGAAGTCTTTGACAACTTCAATCTTTTCTCCATTTATCACGATGATGTTTATTGCTCCAGTGGTGAGGATTTTTGCTTTCTTTACATTGAAGTGCAACCCATACTGAAGGCTTTGGTCTCTGATCTTCATCAGTAGATATTTTAAGTCCTCATCAGTTTTGGGAAGCAAGGTTGTATCATCTGCACATCGCAGGTTGTTAATAATTCTGCCACCAATCCTGATGCCACAGCTTCTTCATATAAACAGCTTCTTGGATTATTAATTCAACATACAGATTGAATAAGTATAGTGAAAGAATACAACCCTGGCACAGCTTTCCTGATTTTAAACCATTCAGTATCCCCTTGTTTTGTTGGAATCACTGTCTCTTGGTCTGTGTACAGGTTCCTCATGAGCACAGTTAAGTTTTTTGAAATACCCGTTCTTTGCAATGTTATCCATAGCCTGTTATGATCCACACAGTTAAAAGCCTTTGCATAGTCAATAAAGCACAGGTAAACATCTTCCTGGTATTTTGTGCTTTCAGCCCATCAACAATGATTTCTCTAGTTTCACGTTCTTGTCTGAATCTGGCTTTAAACCTCTGGAGTTCTCTGTCAATGTACTGTTGCAGTCATTTTTGAATTTTTTCTTAGCAAAAATTTACTTTCATGTGATATTTATTATATTGTCCAGTGATTTCTGCATTCTGTTGGGCCACCTCTCTTTGGAACGGACATATATGTGGTTCTATTCCAATAAGTTGGTCAGATAGTTGTCTTCCAGATTTCTTGGCATACATGAGTGAGTGCTTCCAGTGCTGCATCAGTTTGTTGAAAGATTTCAGTTTGTATTCCATTAAGTCCCAGAGCCTTATTCTTTACCAATGCTGTCAATGTACCTTGGGTTTCTTCTTTCTGGATCATTGGCTCTTGATCCTCTCTTGAAATGGTTGAAAGATGGAAGATCTGGGTATTCCTTCTGTCTTCTTTCAATGCTTTCTACATCATTAAATATTTTTCTCATAGAGTCCTTGAATATTTCAAGTCAAGGTTTGAATTTTTTCTTTAGGTCTTTTAGCTTAAGAAATGCTGAATGTGTTCTTCATTTTTGGCTTTCTAACTTAAGGTCTTTGCACATTTTATTATAATATTTGACTTTGTCTTCTCAAGCTGACCTTTGAAATTTTCTATTCTGCTCTTTTACTTTCTCATTTCTTCCATTTGCTTTTGCATCTCTACACTGGAAAGCAAGTTTCAGAGCCTCTTCTGACATCCATTTTGGTCTTTTCCTTCCATCTTTTCTTCTGAATGACTTTTTGCTTTCTTCCTGTATGATGTCTACTTAATTTATGTCCTATGGAATTATTCAGTCCTCTAGTCATTTCTCTGTATTTTTGAACCACCATACCACATTCCTTAATTTATATGGTACAGCCAAGTTCAATGAGTCATCAGGTGGTGCAGTTAACAAGTTCTTCTGATAATCAAAAGGTTGGCACCTAGAGGCACCTCAGAAGAAATGTGTGGAGATCTACTTCTGAAAATCCTGTGAAAACATAGTCCTACTCAGACATTCCTTTTTCTTTTCTTTTTATAAGGTAAAGCTCAAAGAAATCATTTAATAGCAATTATACTTCATCAGCCTATGACAATTGAGAATCACTATTGGCACCAATAAACAGAAACCCAAACTTGAGCTCAGAAATTTTGTTCCAGTGCTCTGGTTTGTTTTTTGCTTTGTTTTGTTGAAATAAAGTGTTTATTGATGTCCTAAAATACTATACCTTTGAAGAAATGCCTAAACATAAAAAACAATTTTTGGTTGCATAGGAATGAGGATCTCTGCTGGTAAGTGTTCATGATAAACATGAAACATACATTCACTCACGGGAAGTGGTACCAATGCATAGCTTGTGATGGCGGTAGTCATTCTACCATGTCCCATGTACAGGAAACAGGGTCCCCTCCCACCCGCCTGTCCAGTGCTCTATTTTAAGGTGATACCCTGGATGAGTCTGACTATTTTTAATATCATTGAAACAAAAACCCTAAGCTTAAAATAATCTTACCAAAAATTAGGAAAACTCCCACTCCCCAAAGTACATTTCCAAAAAACAAGTACAGATTTCCTAACACAAGATCCTGAGGTTCAAATTCCCATTTTCAATTTTCCATACTGAATGACCTTGAGGTAAATTACCTCAGGTTCCTTACCTGCAAAGCAATACTTCTTATTATAAATGGTTCTTTGAGGAACAAAGAAGACAGTTTGAATGGACCTGTTTAGTAAAATGCAGGCTGTGGCGAACTGCTATATGCTTTCCTTCTGGACCATAGATACACTGCATTTCCCAGCTTCCCTTGCAGCTAAGTATGGTCATATTGCTGAGTACAGACCAACAAAATGCATATGGAATATATGGGAGCCATTTCCCAACATAATCCTTAAACACTTTCTGTACAATTCTCCACTCCTTGTCTCCCACTTCTATGGACTGAATCAGAGGTTCAAGCACAGGATTTTGATGCACTAAGGATCAGATAGCAAATACTTTAAGTTCTGTTGTTGTTGTTGTTGTTGTTGTTAGGTGCCATCGAGTCGGTACCGACCCATAGCAACCTTACGTACAGAAGAATGAAACACTGCCCGATCTTGGGCCAACCTCATTACTATTGCCACACTTGAGTCCATCGATGCTGCCACTTGGCCAATCCATCTCGTTGGGCGTCTTCCTCTTTTTCTCTGACCCTCCACCTTACCAAACATGATATCCTTCTCCAGCGACTGGTCCCTCCTGACAATATGTCCAAAATATGAGAGAAGAAGTTTGGCCATCTTGGCCTCCAAGGAACACTCTGGCTGCACTTCTTCCAAAATGGATCTATTGGTTCTTTTGGCAGTCCATGGCACTTTCGATATTCTTCTCCAATACCATAACTCAAAAGCATCAATTCTTCTACGGTCTTCTACAGCTTTTGCAAGCATATTAAGTTATTGAAAATACCATGGCTTGGGTCAGGCGCACCTTAGTCCTCAAGCTGACATCTTTGCTCTTCAACACTTTAAAAAGGTCTTGTGTTGCAGATTTGCCTAATGCAATATGTCGTTTGATTTCTTGACTGCGGCTTCCACTCGAGTTGATAGTTGATCCAAGAAGAATGAGTCCTTGAAAATTTCAATCTTTTCTCCGTTGATAAGAATGTTGTTTATTGGTCCAGTGGTGAGGACTTTTGTTTCCTTTACATTGAGATGCAATCCATACTGAAGGCTGTGCTCTTTGATCTTCATCAGTAAATGTTTTAAGTCCTCTTCTCTTTCAGCAAGTAAGGTTGTTAATGAGTCTTCCTCCAATTCTGATGCCACATTTTTCTTCATATAAAACCCAGCTTCTCTGGTTATTTGCTCAGCATACAGGTTAAATAAGTCTGGTGAAAGACTACAACCTTGTTGCACACATTTCTTAATTTTTGTGGAAATGCGGAAATCATCGGACAATCTTTTTGATATCCCATGCAAGTTAAGTTTTGCTAAAGGTAATACAGAAACAGCTACAATCATACATTGACAGAGAACTTCCATGGTTCAAGCCGGATTCAGAAGAGGCCATGGAACGAGGGATATCATTGCTGATGTCCGATGG
>NW_006408591.1:1686175-1689780 GCF_000296735.1 Chrysochloris asiatica
AGCTGGGTTGTATTAAGAAAAACATGGCATCAGGATTGGAGGAAGACTCATTAACAACCTGCGATATGCAGATGATACAACCTTGCTTGTTGAAAGTGAAGAGGACTTAAAACATTGACTGATGAAGACCAAAGAGCACAGCCTTCAGTATGGATTACATCTCAATTTAAGCTCTATAGGCTGTCTTAATTTCTAAGTGTTGCTGTGCAAAGAAAATGACAACTAAGCCTCCCTATCAAAGCTCTCTCTACTTTCCTGGGTTTGATAATTCATTGCAGTGACCACACAGAACTCAGACACCATACTCACAGTTATGGGGTTTATTAGGGAAACCAACAGGTTACAGTGCAAAATCAGAACATGTTCAGGGCACACTTCTTCCAGTAAGGACAACCTCTCCTCAGCCATGCCCACAAGCAGGCCTTTCTCTGCCTGGGCAATGTTATAAAAAAATTCTTTTAGGGCTGCTGATAAATGTCCACAAGATATTTATGTGCTGATAAAAAAAACACCACAACACCATAATCCTCAGCCTGAAGGCACTCAGCTCTAGTTCCAAGAGCCAGCAAATCTAGCCCCCTAATTAAATGCCAGGAGGCACCCCACTCTTGAAGTAAGCCTCCTGCCCAGAGTCCCTTTGCTGGCTCCAGGAGCTAGGAAGACCACTGCTCTGTCTTGTGCTCTGGCTCTTGGCTCTGCTACTGCTACTCCTATGCTATTCATCTGGTGTCACTGCTTTCTATCCCTGGGTCAAAGAGATTTAATGCACAGGAACCTCAGGGTCCAAAGAACACTTTCCACTCCTTGCTTTTCTTTGCTGGTAGTGAGATTTTCTTTCCTGCTTCTGAGACAGCTCATTTTATATCCAAGTTAAGAGTTCTAGGTTTTTACAATTATAATAAACTCTTTTAAGTACTCACAACTTAATCATGTAATGCTATCAGAATCTTTTCCCACCTTCCTTTACCCAGAACTTGCAGGGCAAAAACGTTTCTTGGTGGGAATTACAAAGGCTTTGAGTAGAAAATCCATGTGAAGTAATTCACTGCACTGCATGCTGTAACACAAGTGGCTGGCTTAAGGAAGATAAATTTATTTTCTCAGTTTAAAAGACTAGAAGTCCAAATTCAGGACACCAACTATACGGATGGGAAGACGCTCTTTGTGAGATAATTGTCTCAGCTGCTGTAGTAGCATTAGCATTCCTTGGTTCCTTGGCATATCTTTTCTCCTCTGCCCCCGCCCCGTTTGTAATGGAATTTCTCTGTATCTAATCTGATCATTTATTCTTTTCTCTTTTTTAAAGTTACTTATTTTGTGGTGGCTTAGGTGAAAGTCTTCAAAGCAAAGTAGGTTTTAATCCGAAAATTCACACACATTTTGTTTTGTGACATTGACTGCAAGCCCCACAATGTAGCTGCAGTTTTCCCATTTCTTCCCTACATTCCTTGCATTTCCCATGTCCATTCCTGTTTCTTCCTACCTTTGGAGTTTTACTCCTGGACAAATGCTATCTGTTTGATCTCATTGCATTGATTGTACTTAGGAGTGCATTCTTCCATGGTGTTCATTTTATAGGCCTTTTATTTGGCTGAAAGTTGAGCCACAGGAAATCTGCTCTTTTTACAACTCAGAAGTGATTAGGTTTAGAGTCCACCTTACTCTAAGGTTGCCTCATTAACATAACAAAGAATGCCCTATAGCCAAATGGGAGTGCATCCACAGGCATAGGGGTTAGGATTCCAACACATAATTTGTTCTCATTGTTATTTTCAAGTGTTGTCAAGTTGGTTTCAACTTAAAGTGACCCTGTATAAAGTTTCCAAGGCTCTAAATCTTTGTAGGAGCAGAAAGTCTCATCTTTCTCCTGAAGAGTGGCTGGTAGATTTGAAATGCTGAGCTTGCAGTTAGCAGCCCAGCACATAATTCACTATGCCTCCAGAGCTCCTTTACATATATTTTGGGGGCATGCAATGTAATCTATAACATGAGCCATGCAGTCTCCATGGCAGCTGCTTCATTCTGCCATTGCAGCATGAAAGCAGTCATGCTGTTGTTATTAAGTGCCATCAAGTTGGTTCTGACCCATAGTGACCCTGTAGAGGGTTTCCAAGGAGGAACTGGTGAGCTTGAACCACCAACCTTGCAGTTAAACCAACTTTGCAGCCTAGTGTATTAACCCACAGCACCACACCAGGACTCCAAAAGCAGTCAGTCATAGGCTGTATGTAAATGAGTGGGCGTGGCTCCTTTCCCATAAGCACTATTTTAAAAAGAAGCAGTAGGCCATAGTTTGATGGCCCCTGCTCCAGTGTATAGTGGAGTCACAGATGAAGGAGTCTAGATTTCTAAATAACTGAATGAGGAATCAACTTTATAAAGCAAGAGAGAAAATTCTGTTGTCTTAAGTCACTGACATCTTAAGGTTGTTTCTGCAATAACATACATACTCTGATAAACTCAAGTACATAGACATCACCCTAAATATCTTTGTCTTCTCTTTCTCCCCTAATGTTTGAACTGACATTAATCGCTTCTTGTTGTTAAGTGCCAGGGAGTTGGTTCTCACGCATAATGACTTTATATAGGGTCTCAGAGACTTTTTAAAATCTTTGCAGCTGCAGAAAGCCTCACTTTCTCCCACAAAGAGGCTGGTGGACTTCAACCATCAACCTTGTGGTTTGTAGTCCAATGTTTATCCTATGGAGCTCGCCCCAACACTGTGGAGTAGTCATCTGTTTGCCTCTTGTAGAACCTTTCCTATGTCTATCAGTGAAATAGATAAAACACCAGCAGATAAATAGCTATGTGTATGGAGACACTGTTGTTAAGTGTCCTCAAGTCAGTTTTGATTTATAGCGACGCTGTATTGGGTTTCTAAGGAGCGTCTGGTGAGTTTAAACCACCAACCTTGCAGTTCAAACCAACTTTGAAGTCCAGCACATTAACCTACAGTGCCACACCAGGACTCATTGGAGACATTGTTGTTGTTGTTGTTGTTAAGTGCCGTCGAGTCGGTTCTGACCCATAGCAACCCTGTATAAGGTTTCCGAGGAGCAGCTGGTGAGCTTGAACCACTGACCTTGCAGTTCAAACGGCTTTGCAGTCTGACGCATTAACCCACAGCGCCACACATTGGAGACATTGGTAGATACTATATCTGCAATATGGAAAAATCGAAGAGGTCCAAGAGCTGAACAGAAAATTTCAAAGATGAGCTCGAGAAGATAAAGCCAAATACTATAATAAAATATGCAAAGATTTAGAGTTAGAAAACCAAAAGGGAAGAACATGGTCAGCATTTCTCAAGCAGGGGGAACTTAAGAAAAAATTCAAGCCTCGACTTTCGTTATTGAAAGATTCTCTGGGCAAATTGTTGAATGATGCAGAATCCATCAAGAAAAGATGGAAGGAATACACAGAGTCATTGCACCAAAAGGAAATGGTTCATGTTCAACCATTTCAAGAGATACCATATGAACAAGAGCCAATGATACTCAGAGAAGAAGTCCAAAGTGCATTGAAAGAAGTGGCAAAGAACAAGGCACCAGGAATTGATGGAATAAAAATTGAAATCTTTCAGGAAAGTGAGGCGGCACAGGAGG
>NW_006408591.1:1691050-1692592 GCF_000296735.1 Chrysochloris asiatica
TGTTTCGTTCTGCTGTGCATGGGGTCACTATGAGTCGGTTCCAATTCGATGGCACCTGACAACAACAACATATCTACAATATGCTCCATTCTCATTGACCCCTTTTCTGCATCTCACTAGCCTATTGGGTTGCTTTGTGATCATTCCAGAGAACCAGAGACATATTTTTGTGAGACCATCTGCTTGGGGAAAGTAAGTGAGCAGAGCTTGGCTAATTGGTCCATTTTATGTGAACAGTTTGCAATAAGCCAGGTAAGTAACAATAAGTCCCTGGAACCATAGTAAACTTGGCTGTGGGTTGCTGCTCAGTTACTATTTAACAGCACTCTGACCCCATCTCCTATAAACCTGACAATACCACCATTGTGACTTTGTATTTTTACTCCTGATTTATAGGAAGGGAGCCTGAGACCAAGAAGGGTTAAAGAACATTTCCAGAATCAAATGCTGGCAACACCAGAAACTAGACCTGCCAGAATCCCAAGTGTCATGTTACCTTGAGGTCTTTAGAGTCTTCTCCACCTTCTTTACTTGAAACACATTTGTTGGGGAGCCATTGACCTCGGGATGAGTAATTTGTCACCATTCTGGCTAAGTTTCACTGAGTTTTAGAATTTCCCATTACAAAAGGAAAATGAGAAAAATATGTCCTAGATAACACAGAGGAAAATGCTCCGTTGTCTTAATTGCCTTTCTATTTCAATCAAGGAAGGCATTTAATTATTTCTGAACTACATTCAAAACTCTATCTAAAGAACGTTATTCTCCCTAAGTGAGTTAACCAAACTTATGCAAAACATTTCTCAAATGTTAATATCAAACATTTATTGAGCACTTTTTAATATGTCAATGATTATTTGAAAATTTTCCCGTTTGCTACCTCATTTCCTCCTGACAACAAATCTATGAGGTGGGGACAATCATTATTTTCCTCTAATAAATGAATAAACTGAGGCACAGAGAGATAAGATCATTCCTCTAGGATCTCCAGAATAACAATTCAATCACTCAGCCCACTGTCTTCAAGTCTATTCTGATACATAGCAACTCCATAGGACAGAGCACAACTCTACTTAGGGATCCAAGACTGTGATTTTTTCTGGGAGCAGACAGGCTTAGTTTTCCCCTGTGGAGAGGCTGGTGGGTATGAACAGCTGACTTTGTGGCAAGCATCTCAAGATCTTAAGGCTCCTGGATATTAAGGCAGGGGATTGTTGTTGTTGTTAAGTGCCATCAAGTCATTCTTACCCATTGTTGTTGTTGTTGTTGTTGGGTGCCATCGAGTTGGTACTGACTCATAGTGACCCAATGCACAACAGAACGAAGCACTGCCCAGTCCTGGGCCAAGCTCACAATTGTTGCCACGCTTGAGCCCATTGATGCTGTCACTTTTCAATCCATCTTGCTGGGGATCTTCCTCTTTTTCACTAACCCTCCACCTTACCATATTCTTCTCCAGCAACTGGTTCTTCCTGACAATATGACTGAAGTACTAGAGACGAAGTTTGGCCATCCTGGCCTCCAAGAAGCACTCTGGCTGCA
>NW_006408591.1:1694106-1695488 GCF_000296735.1 Chrysochloris asiatica
TGGGAGAGCATCGGTTTTGCATTCAACCAATCATATTTTGTTTCATTGCAATGATTACAATCTTCTCCATGCACCATCAGTTAACAGTATTTGCCTCTATTCCCTCTTTCTTTTCTTTTTAAAATTTTTGATGTACACAAAAACATGCAGAGATATATAATAATTTAAACTACCCAAGGGCACATTTTGCAAACCAGCCTCCTGTCTACCAGCACACAGCCTTTTTCTTTCCATGAATCTAGAGTCCTCAGCTGCTCTATCTCTCCATGCCATCACCTCTGACACTTTGAATTGTTTATGACAATTTAAAACTCTATATCTGGTAAAACTGGAGTTGTTATTAAGTGTTATTAGTCATTTCGAACCCATAGTGACTCTGTAGTGCTCCCAAGAGCATCTTGTGAGTTTGATACGCTGACCTAGGTTCAAACCAACTTTGCAGCCCAGAGCATTAACCCACAGCATCACACTAGGACTCCAGGACTGGAGTACACATTTATTTATTTATTTTTACAGGATTTGGCATTAAAAAAATTTTTTTATTGTGAATTGAGCAAAGATATACAGAGCAGAGCATTAATTATACATTCAACAAACCATGCATCTCATTTTATCTTTATTGCAAGTCCCTCAATGTAACATCAATGTAAAAAAACAAAAATCCTCACCATTGGACCAATAAACACCACCAAGATAAATGGAGAAGAAATCTTTAAGTTATCAAAGACTTCATTTTGCGCAGATCAACCATCAACACTCATGGAAACACAGTCAAGAAATCAAACCACCTATTGCATTAGGCAAATCTGCTGCAAAAGACCACTTTAAATAGAAGACATGTGCATTCACAATTTAAGCTATTAGCAGAAACTGGTATACAAGTCTGTTTTGTAACTGAACCTACCAAAGGAGCATGGACTAAGAGTCTCGGCTGTTTTATTGCTAAAGAAAATTATGTATTTGTTTACTGCTTTCCTGTGGATATAGTAACAAGTGCGTTTACCCTTTGAACCTTTGCTAGGCAATAAAAAGATTTGTAAATTCTGGGGGAAAAAGTTCTTTAAAGTGTTCAAGGAGAAAGATGTCAGTTTGAGGAACAAAGTACACCTGACCCAAGTCATGTAGCCTCCTATGCATGTGAAAGTTGGACAATGAATAAGGAGGACCATGGAAGAATTGCTACATTTGAGTTATGGTATTAGAGAAGAATATTAAAAGTACCATGGACTGCCAGAAGAACAAACAAATCTGTGTTGGAAGAAGTACAGCCAGAATGTTCCTTAGAAGTCAGGATGGCCAGACTTCATCTCACATACTTTGGACATGGTGTCAGGAGGAACCTGTCCCTGGAAAAAGACATCATGCTTGGTAAAGTGGAGTGT
>NW_006408591.1:1695588-1696866 GCF_000296735.1 Chrysochloris asiatica
AGTTATGGTATTAGAGAAGAATATTAAAAGTACCATGGACTGCCAGAAGAACAAACAAATCTGTGTTGGAAGAAGTACAGCCAGAATGCTCCTTAGAAGTCAGGATGGCCAGACTTCATCTCACATACTTTGGATATGGTGTCAGGAGGAACCTGTCCCTGGAAAAAGACATCATGCTTGGTAAAGTGGAGTGTCAGAGAAAAAGAGAAAGAACCCCAACAAGATAGATTGGCACAGTGGCAGCAGCAATGGGCTCAAACATAGCAAAAATTGTGAGGTTGGAGCAGGAATGGGCAATGTTTCATTCTGTTATGCATGAGGTTGCTATGAATCGGTACCCACTTGATGGCACCTAACAGAAACAACAGGTAGTGTAGTGGTTACAACTTGGGCTGTGAACCGCAAGATCAGCAATTCGAAACTACCAGCTGTTCCACAGGAGAAAGATGAGGCTTTCTTCTCCCATAAAGATTTACAGTCTCGGAAACCCTGTACAGGGTCGCTATGAGTCAGAACCGACTCCACGGCATACCCCACCAACAGCAACAACAGCAATGTATCATCACTTACCTCACTTCCTGCCTGTGTTTCTTGTTTCCGTTCCTCCTTCCCAGCCCTTCTGAATTTTGTCCTTGGATGAGTGTTGCCTTTTTACTGTGTGCAGTATAGCTACTAGTATAGCTATCCCACCTATCTACCTATCTATTTGCTTGGTTACAAATTGAGGCATGTAGGTCAGTTCAGATACAGACCTGAAGGGTAAACAAAGGCTAGAGTCTTGGGGGTACCACCAATCTCTCTCTGACCAATAAGCCTGGTCTTTTAAAAATTTTTTACAGATTTATAGTTTTGTTTCACATTTTCTCCCACCCAATCAAGAACTTTTAATGTGATTCCTTTCAAAACAGATGGCCGTAGTAGTCTTGGGGGATTAGAAAGGCACCATCTACTTCTTCTGCTCTCAGGATTATGGAGACTGATGTTCACATGGCTTATTAGTCCATTGGGCTAATTGTTTTCAAGCAACTCCAGTTTTCATCACTCTTCTTTCCTCTGGACAAGGGGAGACCATTAGTTGGGTCTCAGTTGGCTATGCGTGAGACTTTTTTCCAGTTGCTACTCACCAAAGAGGGATGTAAAACATTGTCTTTGTGGATTGTATATGCACCATTACTGCATATCTTTTCAGCAAAATGTTTTACACCTTGGTTTTAAAACAAGTTTCTTTTTTGAAGTCTTCATGGTAGTCGTAATTTTCATGTTGTTGCTGTTAGGTGC
>NW_006408591.1:1720599-1722071 GCF_000296735.1 Chrysochloris asiatica
ATAAGATTTGTATGATTCAATAGTGAGTAATTGTTATGACTAATTGTGACTGCCACAATTGTAAATTTTTACATTTTGTAACAAAAACAGGGGAGTGGTTAATCTTACAGTCCAGAAACAGAGGAGCATAGGGCCATTAAGGGAGAAAAGCAGAAGCATAATGCAGGGCCTTATTCAGAGAAGCAGCGATGCCAGAAATGGAGGAAGAGATGGGATCATGGAGAAGGAGAGTGGCTAAGGCCTCCAGATTCATGGGAAGAGAGGCAGACTTGCAGAATATGCCCTTTGGAGATGTAAATTATTATATATGCTTGAGTGCTTTTTTTTTTTTTTAACAGAGCTAAAGTCAATAATGATGAATACTGTTAACTGATAGTACATGGAGGGGATTATAATCATTGTAATGAAACAATGTGTATGATTTGTTGAATGTAAAACTGATGATCTGCCCTGTAAACTTTCACTCAATCCACAATGAAAACATTTTAAAAAAAAAAAAGCGGGGGGGTGTAGAGGTAAATACTGTTGATTGATGGTACATGGAGGGGATTGTAATCATTGTAATGAAGTAAAATATAGTTTATGGAATGAAAAAAAATTATTTCTTGGTTACCTGGGATGGGTGGGGAGGCGGGGTTGGGGAAGATGGAGGGAGGTGATGGTAGAGCACAGGGTAGAGGGCAGACACATAGTTAAGGTGTTGGGGAGCACAATACACAAGAAGGGGGAGGAGTGAAGGAACAAGGCAGATAGTCGAACACTGAGATAATTTTGAATGGGATAAATGAGATAGAGGTAAATAGTGAAGCATGCTCAACCTTGGAACAACAGGGCTCTGTGACACAGTGATCAAGGCATAGTCTGAAGAGGGGAAATAATAATAAGATGTTTGACTGTCTTATGAATATTGGCTTCCCTTGCCTACTATTGTAAAATAGACATTTGAGTGGGATAGAAAGGAATGTCAGGAAACATGATTATAGAAAGCTTGTAAGCCCATCTTCACCTATAACTGATTGGAATACCTAAAAGGGGTTATACAACTTGCCCGTGAAATAGGCCTCTTGCGGAGACTTTGCAGTGTATAGGATTTTAGGTGGAATCCTGAGCCCCATCCAGAACCTTCTGAGGTGGGACATTCCCACTATAAAGGACAAGCAGACCAGCCTGGAACAGCTAGAGCAATAGAACATACATCTTCAAAGAAAGACCATCAGGAAAAACCCAAAACAAAAATGGCAGTATGACTGGCTACTCCAAGAATAAGCAAGCTGTTCGCTGGGAAGCCATCAAGGCAAGCAATCAAGTTTCTTCAGGACAAATCCCCCCTCTAAGACTGAAATTCAAAGGGAACACATGAGCAGGCATGTAAGCTTGCTGGTGGCCACCTTGGTCTACTGGTGAGTGGAAGAGGGGGAAAGGCAGCAATGAAGTAATGGGCTGAGTTCAACCACGTTTCATAGACTCCCACG
>NW_006408591.1:1722843-1742211 GCF_000296735.1 Chrysochloris asiatica
AGACTTGCAGGATGTGCCCTTTGGTGGTGTAAATTATTATATATGCCTGAGTGTTTAAAAAAAGAAAAAGTGCTAAAATGAATAGAGATAAATACATTTTACTGATGGCTCATGGAGGGGATTATAATCATTTTAATAAAACAAAGTATATGATTTGTTGAATGTAAAACTTATGATCTGCCCTGTAAACTTTCACTCAATTCACAAAAAAAAAAGGTAAAACAAAATGTTTATGCATGCAAATTCCATTATGATCTAGGGACACTATGTCTTCTTGGACAGATGCAAGGGTGTGGGAGAGTTTACACATTATCTTTACACATTTCATCATTGTTGTTGGACCAACCAGGTCAGCTTTCCCACTGGCTAAATTATTTGACAAATCTCCTGAAAAGGACTGAAGAGTCAAGAAAATAGTGGGGAACTCAAAGGTCAATTTTTGGAGAAAGGCCTATAACCAGCAAGATAAGTAAAATTATAGGTATTAACACGCTTACCTGGTAGCGTAGTGGTTACGAATCAGGCTGTGAACCACAAGGTCAGCAGTTTGAAACTACCAGTTGTTCCACGGAAGAAAGATGAGGGTTTCTGCTCCCATAAAGATTTGCAGCCTTGGAAACCCTGTTACAGGGTCTCTATAAGTCAGAACCGACTCCATGGCACATAACAACCACCATAATCATACGAAAACACTTCTGGTTATTGCTGACTTGAGCTTCTGCTCAAGGGTACATGGGGAGAGGCAGCAAAAGTCAGCACCTAAATCCCATCTGAGGTAAAGAATTTTATATGAAATCTCATATTAGTCTGGATTCTCAGGAGCTTCATGTTCATTGTAACGTCAAGTCAGTTCCCTTCTCTGCAGTTCTAGGGAACTTTTGGCCACAGACTGGCTCTAAAGAGGATTTATTCCTAGGTACTGATAGCCTGAGGTGGCTAACAGCTCTCACATTGTGAAAATGATTTAGTGTTGTACCCAAGCTGTTGTGCACTAGATGCCTGACAAGCAAGCCAAAGGCTCCTCAGAAGGAGATATCTATACTAGGCCTTGGCAATCCCTTTAAATGATTCTGTGAGGGCAAAGACATCAAGCAAAGATTAAAAGGAACACAAAGAGAAACAATAACACAAGGAATATAATCAGAATCAATAAAAAGCAGAAACATATCTTCCCTCTCCTCAGATATTGAAAGTATTAAATAGACTAAACTATCACCATAGCTACCATGTCTTAATAAATAAATGACAAACTTGAAGGTATCTGCAGAAAAGGAAAAACTATAAAATTTGTTACAGCAGATTTGAAAACAGTTTTTAACAGTCTTTGTTCTCTGGATAAAGACTGAAATCACCAAGATTAATTACTCAGTGGAATAGTTAAACATTAGATTGAATAAAATCTAAGGGGAAATATTTTATTATCAAGCATAAAACATGGAAGGTGTTGCTAGGTTTTTGCTCAGTGGTTCCCAGTCTTGTGCCTTCCTCACAATTGCTGCTACATTTGAGCTCATTGTTACTCCTTCTGTGCCAATGTCTGGTTGGCAGTCTCCTTATTTTTTGTTCTCCCTCCACTTTACCAAGCATGATGTCCTTCTCCAGGCACTGACCCTCCTAACAACATGTCTGAAGTATAAGAGACAAAGTCAGGCCATCTTGGTTTCTAAGGAGCATTCTGGTTGTACTTTTTCCAACACAGGTTTGTTTGGTCTTCTGGCAGTCCATGGTATCTTTAATATTCTTCTAGAAACACTATAGCCCCAATGTATGAGTTCTTCTATGGTCTTCCTTATTCATTGTCTAACTTTCACTTGCATATGAGACTACTGAGAATACCATGGCTTGGGTCGGGTGCAGCTTAGTCCTCAAACTGACATCTTTGCTTTTGAACACTTTAACACTTTAAAGTGGTCTTGTGCAGCAAATTGGCCTAATGTGATACGCCATTTGATGTCTTGACTGCTGCTTTCAAGCAAAATGACCTAAAGGAGGCCAAGTTGGCTCCTTCTCCCATGTCTTCTCTGCAGTGGTACAAGTGTAGTGAGAGGGATATAATGTGGTGGACATTTCAGTAGCGGCTTTATCATTTCTAGGTAGGATGGAATGGAGTGGCAATCTGACAGAGCAGGATTGAGGGTAGGCAATCCATCAAGGATTCCAGCTATCTTTACATAGAATTTTTCAGAAAAGTAAGAAAATCTTAACTGCCCACCTAATGAATTGGGAGAAGTTTAAAGCTTCCCCAAATATCCCTTTGGAGTCAGAACTGGGTAACATCTAAGACATTGCCAATTTGTTCCTGTTACTAGATCTCCAGTACCTGTTGTTTCTAACCTTTCCTAGCTGGATTTGTTACCTACTTCTTTGATTCCATGAGCTCTCCTCCCAATAAATACCCTTTTGTGGCTTGAGTGGACCAGAATTGGTTTCTGTTACCTGCAGTACAGAATCCTGATATGGAGGAGACTTGGGATAAAGGATTCTTTAAAGCTGCCTCCAATGCTGTGGCTCTAAGATAAGCACAGATATAATTAGGCTTCTCTCATAGGAATCAATAGTTATAGATGTACTGGAAAGACAATACTTGGCTCAGTATTTTCAACAGACATGCTGGCTCTAGACACTTTAAAACAGTGAAAGAAAGCATAATTTGCAGCACTGGGGATACAGTTTCAGAAACTGGCTCTAAGTATACTTAGTAGTGATATTCAAAAACCTTGGAATGGGATTCTGCCAAAATGCCATCATCTTTTAAGGTCGATGTCAACGCATAATAAAACAATAGGGCGAATGTGTATGTGTGTATAGAGAGAAGAGAATCTGAAAACGCCCAGAGGATGATGGGATCTTAACACTAATCAGCATCAGGAACAAAGGGGACAGAAGAAACCCGAGGCTTTCTGTAGAAAATCACAAGTAAGTCTCTCACTAGAAAATAGTCAGGCTGCATCATTGATTTCCATTCATATGTTTAGTATATCTCTACAAATCTTATAATATCTGCTCATCCTGGTTTGAACTTCAATATAGTTACAACAATGAAAACAGAGTGAACGGCAAACAGACTGATTTTTTGTGTGTGTAGGTGGGGTGTGTGTGTGAAGTATTTGTTGTTGCTTTAAGAGCCATCAAGTCGGATCTGAATCATAGCAATCCTGTAAAGGGTTTCCAAGAAGTAGCTGGTGGGTTTGAATTGCCAACCTTATGGCTAGGGGACCCAATGCTTATTACACAGCACCACACCAGGACTCCAGTATAGTTTTACAGAATTTGGTATAGCAAAAACTCCCTTATATTGATTTATAATCAATGAAAGTTCTTCTCTAAAAAATCTCTCCAGATAGTTTTTAGCAGACAGGAAGAATATGCCATGCTAGACAAAAAAACCAAAACAAGCATTCTGTTTTGTTCCACAGTAAAATTAACAGAATATTTCCTTTGATAATTGTTTGTTATTGGACCTCTCAGATTGTGAGCTTCTAATGACAAATTTCATCCACTTCCCCAAGAAAAATAAATATGGAAAAAATAATTTTCATAATGAAGGAAAGAGAATATTGATTTTTATGAATGTCCTGATTTCTTCACCTTACAGGGTTGTTGTTTTTTCTTAATGGCAACATCGGCATTAAGATAACAAAGCACATTGATGGAAAATTCTTTGTCTTCCCCTTTTTAAATTATTTAGTAACATTGGATAATTAAGAAATTGTCTGTGCTCCTGTTAAACCCTTTATGCTAATTGTGGCCAGCAAATTAGTAATTATAACAGATTCTATAAAGCAGGAAAGGATTAAACTAACGTGAGAGAGTAAAGACTACAATTAGATGTCTTTGACTTACACATCTTCACTCTGAATCTCTGTGAAGAATGAAGAAAAAAAGCTCTGTACCAAAATTGAAGGGGACCAGTTTTCTGATTGAGTCCTGGGGGATTTGGATAAAGCTCAAGCAATTTGAAGAATACCCTCAGGTTGGACTCAGCAGAATTCCTGACCTCTGCCACATTCTATCTATCATAAGCCTTTATCAGGAGGAGATGCCAAATCACAAGCCATTTGGTGGCATATAATTGCTTCAACGTTGACAGCAGAGGGGTATATATCATCTCCTCTGTTAAAAAGGGAGCGTGCAGATTGAATGGAAGAAGAGTGAATCTAAAAGCAAATTTAAATAAACATGAAAGGGAAGTTAAATCGATACCAAACTGAAACGAATACCAAAATACAAATCAAAGATTCAAAACTGATTGAAGAAAACTATTAATAATGTATGATTTCTGATCACTCTCTTCTTTCTGGCTTAATTGCCAAAGTTGAAAAAAAAAAAAAACAACAACAACAACCAGAAAATGGAGTAGAATAAATAGAAAGAATCATAATTTAAAACAATTTATGAAAGGGCAAGACTGGTTTGGGATGGTATATGAAACATTGTGGTTAGTTTCATGGATGCAGAATTCACTGTACAAATCTGAAGCACACAGAACGGTATTCTCTTTGCCCACTCAAGTCTTTGCTACATTGATAGGAAAGTCTCAGAGATAGTTGGTCTTCAACTACTTTTTAACACTTCCAAAACCTCTTTTAGGGGATAAAAAATGTGTATCAAAACTCATAATCATAAGAGGCCAGACTTACTGGGGGGACACCCAAGACTATGACCCTTAGTCACCCTTCAAGACTGAAGATAAAATTCATCCCCCTGACTCAGTTTCCAGCCAAACAATAGACAGGTTTATGTGGGGAACAATAACACTGTTCTGTTAGGTCCTGTCCAGTCAGATCCGATTCATAGGACCCTATGCACAGCAGAAAGAAGCCCCGCCCAGTCCTTCCATTCCCAAAATGGTTGTTATGTTTGAGACCATTGTTGCTAGGGAGGTACATAGAGAGACCTTAGAATATTGGCCCATTTGAGATCAAAAGGGCAGCATTTACCTAAGGGCAGTTTATAAGGCTTAGGAAAGAAGGAGGAATGGAAACAGGAAACAGAGAGGAAGTGGGGTAAGTGTGGGGTCTGCACTCAATGCCACTAAACAAAGTGTGTAGATTTGTTGAATGGAAAACTGATCTGCTCTGTCAACCTTCACCCAATTCTCAATAAAAAGAAAAGACAAAATAAAAAATAACCTCTCTTTCAAAAAGAGAATAATCCACAGGCTCTGAGTCTTTGGTGGACAATTTATAAAAATAATAAAAACAACATAATGTAAAATTTGAGCATTTATCTCAAATTAAAAAAAAAATTGTGTGTGTGTGTGTGCTTACCTTCTATTATGGCAACGGAACTCGTTCCCATTTGTGATTATCCCATAATATTTTATTTATACTCATAAAAATGTAAGCAACTTAGATGCAAATAATAGAGCCATAAGAGGGGGAAAAGAAAAAAACAACATAGTTTTACCCAGGTGGGAAAAAAAAGAAAAACCAGTAGTGGGCCCAACATGGCTGGGCAAAAGTCTTGTAACAAATTATTTTAGTTAAGAAAACACCAGCTTTGAATTAGAAACTGTCCGGGATTTTAGGACAGATTGTTCAAACCCCTCATTTTACACACAAGGACACCAAGGGCAGAAATGCAATGAACTACCAGGGTCTCACAGTTTGTAAAGGCAGAGACAGGCTTTAATTAAGTTCGCTGCCTCCTCCTCCACTGCCTTTACCATTATTTAATTTGTAGTTAAATCCATATATGTTATAAGTGGCTTAATGTGTCCAGTTCTCAACGTGTCAAAAGTAAGGAGGCAGGCTACAAAGGAAATTATTTACCAAGACCCAGATCACCAAGAGCTCTTTTCTTCCTTTGCAAAACTAATGTAATTTGCAGAGCCATAGTGACATCTAGTGGTGTTCCTTGACAATGCAACTGTTGATGAATTACAGCCTTTCATTGAAGAGCTCTGGTGGCGCTGTAGGATAAGCACAGGACTGCTAACCACAACGTCAAGAATTCAAACCCACCAGCTGCTTGAGGGAGAAGGATGAACCTTTCTGCTACCACAAAGATCTACAACTTCAAAAACCCTATATAAGATTGCTCTGAGTCAGAACCTACTTAACGGCATTGGGTTTGCGGTTTTTCATTTGGTTGTCGTTAAAAGGAAAGATTATTTTGTAGCATATCCCTCATTTGGGGTTTGTCAATTTCCTCACGACTAGATTTATTTTAGTTAATTCTTTGTTTACTCCTATATTCAGGCTCCTTATGAAATGGGATCCAAGGTTCTGAGGGCCTCAGCTGTGAGGGATTTGCATCAGCTTCTATTTTTTTTTTATTTTCTGTATGGACAATGAAGGTAGGCGCTCACTCGGTGGAGGGAACCTGGCTATTCAGACACCAGGTCTCAAACCAGTTCATTACCTGACTGAGAATTTGCCTTTTCATTCCAGATATGGACTCCTGGTGTGGCGCTGTAGGATAAGCACTGGACTACTAACCACACGTCAGTGGTTCAAGCCCACCAGCTACTCCTTGGAAACCCTATTATAAGTCATTATGAGTCAGAGCAGACTCAACCCCACATAACAACATCAATACCCAAGATGTACTGAATCAGAATCTACATTTTAACAAGATCTCCCGGTGATTCTTATATGTATGATTTTAAAGAATTCCTACACATGGGAGGAATCCTGATGTGGCGCTGTGGGCTAATGTGTCAGACTTCAAAGTCATTTGAACTGCAAGGTCAGTGGTTCAAGCTCACAAGCTTCTCCTTGGAAACCCTATACAGAGTCGCTATGGGTCGGAATTGACTTGACGGCACTTAACAACATAAATGGGAAGGATCCCAAGTGGCACTGTAGAATAAGCACTGGACTGCTGACCGCAAGGTCGGCAGTTCAAACCCACCAGCTGCCACACAGGAGAAAGATGAGGCTTTCTGTCCCTGTAAAGATGTACAGCCTAAGAAACCCTATAAACAGTCATGAAGGTCTTATACATGGGTGTTTATAACAGTCACCTGGGGATCTTCTTAACACATAGATTCTGATTCAGTATATCTGGTAAGGTGGGAAGGCAACTTCTTAGCAGAGGGTTTAACCAGAATAAACTGGTTGGAATCCCTGACAATGAAGTAATGCTTTTATGATGACACATCACACCATTTAAAACTAGTGTTTTCTGCCCGTTTATTAAAAGGAGTCCCAGTCTCCTGAGTCCCATCCAGAACCTTCTGAGGTGGGACATTTCCACTAGAAAGGACAAGTAGACCAGCCTGGAACAACTGGAGGAACAGAAGATACATCTTCAAAGAAAGATCATCAGGAAAAACCCAAAACAAAAATGTCAGTATGATTGGCTACTGGGGACACCTGAGCCCATGGACAAGGACACAGCCACAGTGGGCTAGAGCTGAGAGTGAAACATCCAGCTGATATGAAGTGAAGGGAGAGGCACAAGAACACCCAAACTTGCAGATAGTACCCATTTGACCTAACCTTAATGGCTTGATAATCAGAACTCAACTAGAGGAAGATAAAAAACAATTTTTGATAAAGGAAATGAGTGTAAATTGCTAAAACTTGATGAACTTGACCTATAGTTATGGATGTAGTAGTTCAAAATACCAAGAGGGAAGGAGTCTTCACATCAAGTATCAATGCTATCCCCTCTGTATATAGGGTAGATAGGAACAGGGGCAACTTAGATATTGGCTACCTAAAATGAGGGGCAATAAAGGCATGAAGTGACTGCCTTACAGCTTTTCAAGAGGGATTTAAACTTAAGAGAGTATGGGAGAAAGTAAAATCCCACTGAATAGTTTTCATCTTGTTTAGATAGATCTGGTTGAAAGAGATGGGGATAAGATTCTTATGATTCAGTAGTGAGAAATTGTTATCATGACTAATTGTGATGGTCACAATTGTAAAGGTAGAAGTTTTATAACAAAAATGGGGAAGTCATTAATCTTACAGTCCAGAAACAGAGGACCCCAGGACCATTAAAAGAAAAGAACATAAGTGAATGCAGGACCCTATCCAGATAAGCAGCAACACCAGAGATGGAGGCAGAGACGATGACATGGAGAGAGAGCAGCTGAGGACTCTAGATTCATGGAAAGACAGGGAGTGGGGTGCTAGCAGCCAGGAGACAAGCTTTCAGAATGTGCCCTTTGGTTGTTTAAAACATTATATACGCCTGAGTGTTTCTGTATACAACCCCCCACCCCACTAAATAAATAAATAAACCAGAGGGAATGGAAGCAAATACTGTTGAATGATGATACAAGGATGAGATTGTAATCATTGCAATTAAATGATGATGTAAACCAATGTTCTCCCATGTAAATTATCACTCAGTTCACAATAAAAACTTCAAAAAAAAATAAAAATAAAAAAAGGAGTCGTGATGTGATGATGAAGGATAAGCACTGGACTGAAAGGTTGGGTTGAACAGCAAGGTCGGTGGTTCGAATTCACCTGCCACTCCTTGGAAACTTCATACAGGGTCTTTATGAGTTGCACCCAACTCAATGGCATTTAACAACAACAACAACATGGCCACTATAGGAAATATGCTAATTATAAAAATGCAAATATAACTACTTATAATCCATTCCATATTTGTGCCGATTCTAAAGAAACGTGACCCAATGGAATTCAGAATTCATTGGACAATATCATTAATATCACAAACAAGTAAAATGTTGCTAAAGTAAAATTTGTTCTGTTCAGACAGAACAAGGAGACACTGAATGGTTTAAAATCAGGAAAGGTGTGAACCCAGGTTGTATTCCTTCACCATACTTATTCAATCTGTATGCTAAGTAGATTTATTTTTTAGAAGAATCCATGCGTCTTCTTCAATGCATCTAATCTAGAGATGCATAGTGATCTATCCTGTAATTGGTTATGTTAACATTCATCTCTTGGCTAAGATGGTATCTGGCAGATTTATTTAATATCAAGCTGCTGTTCTTTCCTTTGAGGCTATATTGATTTCATTTTTCTTTCTGAACCTTCATTCACTAGTTTTAGCATCTATTGACAGTTGTAGTCTGAATTGATTCTTACTGTGTTGTTGTTGTTGTTAAGTGTCGTCGAGTCGGTTCCAACCCATTGCGACTCTGTATAGGGTTTCTGAGGAGCGGCTGGTGAGCTTGAACCGCCAACCTTGCGGTTCAAATGGCTTTTCAGTCTGGTGCATTAACCCACAGCGCCACACCAGAACTCCAGTTCTTACTATGGTGTGGTGGCTGTGTGCTGTGGAGTCGGTTCCGACTCATAACGACCCTGTACAGAGTTTCCGAGTCTGTAAATCTTTACAGGAGCAGAACGCCTCATCTTTCTCCCGCGGAGCTGATAGTTTTGAACTCCTGACCTTGTGGTTTGCAGCCTGATTCGTAATCACTATGCTACCAGAACTCCTTACTATAATGGTCGTAAAATGGTTATTATTCTCTAACTCTGCCATTTCTTCTACATTTACTAGTTAGCATTTTGCTGTAAGAAGAGCTTTCTCTCTTCTTCGTATTTATTTGCTAGTATTGACTCATGAATTCTTACGTTACCTGATGTTGTTGTTGTGTAGTGCCATTGAGTTGGTTTAGACTCAATTTGTTGTTAAGTGCCACTGAGTTGATTCTGACCCATAGAGACCCTATATAGAGGAGCAGTTGGTGAGTTTGAACTATTGTCCTCATGATTTAAGCCAACCTTGTGGCCAAGGGCTTATCCTACAGTGCCAGCTTTCCGAGGAGCAGCTTGTGTGTTTGAACAACCAACCTTGAGGTTAACTGCTTATCCTACAGCACCACACCAGGGTTTCCAATGGGCTGTAATCTATTACTATTTTTCAAAAATAAAAATGCCAGGAAAGTCAAAAAAGTAAGAGGAATTGTTCTAGATTAAGGAAATTGAAGAGTTATGAGAACACAGTGCAACGCAGAATCCGGATTAAGATTCTACATGGTGTGATGTAAAGGAATTGTGAATGTCTATAAAGGGCATTATTGGGATTATTGGTGAAGTTTAAATAATACTGTGGATTGACTGATAATACTGTAGCTGTGTTTAATTTTTTGTTTGGACCATTGTACTTATTTATATGAGAAAATGTCCTTGTCTAAGGAAACATGCTGACATGTTTTACAAAGCACATTATCATTCTTATATTCAACAATTCATACACATATTGTTTCATCTCATTGATTGCAGTCCCCTCAAGGTAACATCACTTACCCACTTCCTCCCTGTGTTTCTTACTTCCATTCCTCCTTCTTTACTAACCCTTCTGAGCTTTGCCTTTGGGTTGATGATTCTAAGGTGTGTGCACCTCACTAGTGTTATTGTTCTCCTCCTAGACCTGACTGTTGTTTGGCTGGAAATTGAGCCATGGGGGTGAGTTCTGCTCCAGACCTGAAGGGAGATTAATGGCTATTGTCTCAGGGGCCAACATTCTCTACGCAACCAGTACCCTCTTGGTCTTTCATTTATTTCTTTTTAATAATTTTGAGTGTTGTTCCACATTTTTCTCCCACTCTGTCTAGGACACTTTCAGAGCAGTTAATGGTAGTAGCATGCACTTTCTAGATGTTCTTATCTCAGTAGACTATTTGATGGTCGAAAGCTGGACAGTGAATAAGAAAGATCATAGAAGAATTGATGCCTTTGAGTTGTGGTGTTGCAGGAGAATACTAAAAGTGCCATGGACTGCCAAAAGAACCAATCGATCAGTTTTGGAAGAAGTGCAGCCAGAGTGCTCCTTGGAGGCCAGGATTGCTAAGTTTCGTCTCTCATACTTTGGACATATTGTCAGGAGGAAACAGTCGCTGGAGAAGGATGTCATGCTGGGTAAGGTGGAGGGTCAGAGAAAAAGAGGAAGACCCCCAACGAGATGGATCAGCCAGGTGGCATCATTGATGGTGTCAAGTGTGGCAGCGGTAGTGAGGTTGGCCCAGGATCAGATATTGTTTCATTCTGAAGTGCATGGGGTCGCTATGAGTCAGTTCCGACTCGATGGCACCTGATAACAACAACTCGATGACACCTGATAACAATTACTAGACTAATTGTTTCCATGTGTCTTCCATTTCCATCACTCTTCTTTCCTTTGGACAGGGAGAGACCAATAGTTGCACATTAAACGGCCCTCAGGAGCTTCTAGGAGGCCTGGTGCGGCTCTGTGGGATAATGCTCGGGACTGCAAGGTGGTTTGAACTACAAGGTCAGTGGTTCAAATTCACCAGCCACTCCTGGGAAACCCTATAGAGGAACCGACTCGGTGGCACAACAGGAGCTTTTAAGATACTAGTCACTACTCACAAAAGTGGAATGAAGAACATGTCTTTGTGGACTTGTATTTACAATTTTATTTAAATTTAAGTAGTGGGTTCCATATTTGAGGGAGAGGATATGTAAAACTTTAGGTTCCCAATCATTTATGTTCTCTCCTAGTACCCTTGCTATTCCCTCTTTATAAAACACCTGGCGTTTTGTTGTTGTTGTTGTTTTCCTCTTGTCTCATCCTTTCTGTCTCAGCCTCATTGTCACTTGTTCTATGGTCATAACATACTGGAGCAGAGTATGTAAACACTGCTACTGAAAAACTTTCTACCTGCATTCATTGGTGCCAGCTACATCTCAGGACAATAATGCTTCAGTTGTGCCCTTTGCTTTCCACCTATAGAAGTGCAAAATGTTTTTCACTCTGCCATTGACTGCTGAGGGGCACCAGTAAGTGCTGAGGGGCACCAATGAGTCCCTCATCTTATTGTTGTTGTTAAGTGCCATTGAGTCGGTTCCAACTCATAAGGACCCTTACTAGGGCTTCCTAGGAGCAGTTGGTGGGTTTGAACTGCCAACTTTGCAGTTTGCAGTCAAGTGCTGATTCTACAGCATCACACTATTTTTTTTTTAATGAACCCAACATTTTAAATTGAAGAGACTTTACCTAAAAAATATGGATTCTTGAACAAAAAAATGATGGTGAGGGTGTGGAGAGACTGGGGCTCTCCTACATTGCTGTTGGGGCTGGAAAATGGTTCAACCACTCTGAAAAATGGTATGGTGTTTCCTCAGAAAGCTGGAAATAGAAATACCTTATGACCCAGCAATTTCTCTACATGTTATATACCCACAAGAAATATGTGCAAGAACCCAAGTAGATATGTGCACATCAATGTTCATCACAGCACTTTTCATAATAGCAAAAAACTAGAGACTACCCAAATGCCCAAGGAGCTCTGGTAGCATAGTGGTTACAAATCGGGATGCGAACCTTAAGGTCAGCAGTTCAAAACTACCAGCTGTTCCATGGGAGAAAGATGAGGCTTTCTGCTCCCGTAAAGATTTACAGCCTCGGGAACTCTGTACAGGGTCACTATGAGTCGGAACCGACTCCACGACACACAACAACAACACCCAAATGACCACCAACAGAAGAATGGATAAACAAACTCTGGTACATACACACTATGAAATACGATGCTAGCTTAAAGAATAATGCTGAAGTGGCAAAACACTGCATAAACACTTGAGGACATGCTCCTGAGTGAAATTAGTCAGGCACAAAAGGACAGCTACTGTACAAGTTCATTACTGTAAAAACTTAAGAAAAGATTCCCATAATAAAAGAATAGCTCTTTGAGAGTTACCAGGGGTGGGAGGGTCAGGGGATGGACACATGTTGACTGGGGGAACTGGGAGGGCAGTAAATAGGAGGGGGACATACACAAAGGTGGACAGGAGGGTAGGAGAGCGGGGAAGATGGGTAAAGACTCTGGGAGGTCTGCATGGGCTCAATAGACTAGAGGTCGACTGTAAACATTTGCACAGCCAAGGAGCTCTGTTAGCGTAGTGGTTACGAATCAGGCTGCAAACCTTAAGGTCAGTGGTTCAAAACTACCAGCCGCTCCGCGGGAGAAAGATGAGGCTTTCTACTCCTGTAAGGATTTACACCCTCGGAAACCCTGTACAGGGTCGCTATGGGTCGGCTCTGACTCGAAGGCACTTAACAACAACAACAACATGATATAGGGACTGAGACACCGGCCAAAAGGGTAAAGGAGAGGAAATCATGTTAAGATATTTGACTGTTCACAAAAGGTCAAATACTGCATAAGACCATTGTTGTAAACGTTTAGGAAAAGATGTTCATGCTAAAGGGGAGGGAGGAAAGTATGGATTCTTGGATGTTCTGGGAAAATCAGGAGCTCTAGTCACACTCCCCACACTTCTGTCAGTGTGTCGTACTGTAGTGGCTTGCATGGTGCTGTGATGCTGGAAGTCACAACACTGATGTTGCAGAAGTAGAAGTGTCACCCATGGTGGACAGGTTTCAGCAGAGCTTCCAGACTAAGAAAGACGGGATACGAGATCCACTTCTGAAGGATTCGTCCTAAAAACCTTATGAATAGCAGTGGAATTTTAACTGACGTTGTGCCAGAAGATGAGTCCCTCAGCTTAGAAGGCACTCACAATATGACTGAGTAAGAGCTGCCTCCTTGAAGTACAGTTGACCTAAATGACCTGATTTGGAGCAAAGATTTGGGGACCTTAATTTGCTATTCTCAAAAGGAAGAACTCACAATGAGAAGAAAAAGCTGCAAATACCCATTAATAATCAGAATGTGGAATATACAAAGTATGATTCTAGGAAAATTGAAACTTGTCAAAAATGAAGTGGAACACATAGAGACGGATATCCTGGGCATTAGTGAGCTGAAATGGACTGGTGTTAGTCATTCTGAATCAGACAATCATATGGTTTACTATGCCATAATGACAAACTCTAGAGGAATGACATCATGTTCATCATCAACAAGGATAAGCTAAGATTTGTATAGAAGTACAATGCTGTCTGTGACAGGATAATATCTATATACCTACTAAAAATCAGTGTCTCCATAAAATAGGCACTGGACTGTAAACCCCAAGGTCAGTTGATCCACTGGAGAAAGATGAGATTTTCTGCTTCTGCAAAGATACACAGTCTCAGGAACCCTTTATAAAGGGTCACTTGGAGTACTGGTGTGGCACTGTGGGCTAATGTGCCAGACTGCAAATCCATATGAACTGCAAGGTCGCTGGTTTAAGCTTACCAGCTGCTCCTTGAAAACCCTATACAAGGGTTGCTATGGGTCGGAACCGACTCGACAGCACTTCACAACAACAACATGAGTCAGAACCGACATGACTACACACAACAACAACAAAGAAAAAGTAAGTTAAAACAACTATCATTCAAACGTGTGCACCAACCACAAAGGTCAATGATGAAAAAATTGAAGAATTTTACAAACTTTTTCAGTCTGAATGTGATCAAACACATACTCAAGATGCATTGATAATTACTGGTGATTGGAATGTCAAAGTTAGAAACAAAGAGGAAGAATCCATACCTGGAAAATATGGCCTTGGTGACAGAAACAATGCTGGAGATAGCATGATAGAATTTTGCAAACTCAAAAAAATGAGTTGTTCATTGCAAAAACCTTTTTTTCAACAATATAAATGGTGACTAAACACATGGACCTCATTAGATGGAATACAAAAGAATCAAACTGACTACTGTGGGAAAATATGATGGAGAAGCCCAATATCATCAGCCAAAATAAGACCCAGGATTGACAGTGAAACAGACCATCAATTGCTCACATGCACGATAGATTTGTTTGTTCTTCTGGCAGTCCATGGTACTTTCAATATTCTTTGTCAACACCATAATTCAAATGAATTGATTCTTCTATGGTCTTCCTTATTCATGTTCAACTCTCATATGCATATGAAGCAAGTGAAAACACCATGGCTTTACTGGTACAACGAAATAAATGTAGATCAATGAAACAGAATTGAGAACCCAGAAGTAAATCCATCCACATATAAGCAGCTGATCTTTGACAAAGGCCCAAAACACATTAAATGGGGAAGAGTTAGTGTCATAAACAAATGGTGCTAGCAAAACTGGAAATCCATTTGCAGAAGAATGAAACAAGACCCATATCTCATATCATATTGAAAAACAAACTCAGTGTGTTAAACACCTAATTGTAAAACCTAAAACAAGAAAGGTCATCAATGAAAAAATAGGGACAAACTTAGGGGCTCTAATAAATGGCATGAATACACTGTCAAACATTTCTAAAAACACACAAACAGTAAACACTTATGTGCATCAAAAGATTTCACCAAAAGAGTGAAAAGGGAGCCCAAAGACTGTAAAAAAATTTTTTTTGCAACTACATAACAGAGAGGGGACTAATCTCAAAAGTTGTAGAAAACTACAGTGCTATTGCTGTTGTTGTTAAGTATGTCGAGTCAGTTCTGACCCATAGTGATCCTGCATAGGGTTTCCGAAGAGTGGCTGGTGAGCTTGAACCACTGCCCTTGCAGTTGAAACTGATCTTGCAGTCAAGCTCATTAACCCACAGTGCCACACCAGGACTCCATTAGCCGAGAGATGCAAATCAAAACAACAATGAGATGACATCTCACATCAGTATTAATAACAAAGTTCAAAATAACAGGAAACAACAAATGCTGGCAAGGGTATGGAGAGACTGGGACCCTCCAATATTATTGGATGGAGAACAGACTGAAGTTGTGGAAGACTTCATTTTTCTTGGATCCATAATCAACATTCATGGAAGCAGCAGTCAAAAAATAAATTACTTTATTGCATTAGGCAATTCTACTGCAAAAGACCTCTTTAAAGTGTTAAAGAACAAAGATGTTATTTTGAACACTAAGTTGCAACTATTGGTTTCTCAGGAGAATGATATGGCTTTCTGCTCCCATGAAGATTTATAGCCTCAGAAAGCCTACACAGGGTCACTACGAGTCAGAACCAACTCAGTAGCACTTAACAACAACTACCACCAAAGATAAGGCCTAACAATGAACTCAAACATGATAAGGATTCTGAAGATGGCACAGGAATGGGTAGTTACACATTCTATTACACATGAGGTCACTATGAGTCAGAACTGACTAGATGGCAACTAATAACAACTAACAATAACCTAAACCAATGACCGTTGAGTTGACCTCCACTCATGTTGTCCCTGATTTATGGCAATTCCATGTGTGTGAATAGAAGTATACTTTATAGGGTTTTCAATGGTTGATTTTTTAGAAGTAAATTGCCAAGCCTCTGGGTGGATTAGAACTGTCAACCTTTACGACTGTACAACCTGTAGATTTCTTAGAGAAGACTAGTGACTTTGAAAAAATTATCGAACAGCTAAAGAGAAAAATTGGACATTATGTCTTTCTTTTTTCCTGTCGGTGTGGCACTGTGGGTTAATGCACCAGACTGCAAAGCTGTTTGAACTGCAAGGCTGGTGGTTCAAGCTCACGAGCTGCTCCTTGGAAACCCTATACAGAGTCGCTATGGGTTGGAATCAATTCAATGGCACTTAACAACAACAACAACAATCTTTATCTATCTACCTATCTATCTATCTATCTATCTATCTATCTATCTATCTATCTATCTATCTATCTATCTATCTATCTATCTATCTATCTATCTTTTTCTTCACATATGTCTCTTAAAGTGATCTAGTATTTATTTTAGAAAGGAAACAGTTTTATATTTTAAAATTCGCACAACCAAGACTTGACACTTCAGTGTCAAACACATTACATCTGTTCCTGCAAACAGTGTGGTCATGTGGTCTGTGTGGCTAACAGTTTTTTGCAGTAGACGATGGTAGTAGTACAGACTTGTGGTTCTAACCTCACAGAAAGTGGTTTCATAATAAATGATACAAAGACACCTTATAATAAACAGCTCTCAACATCCATACCTTGCATTTTGATTTGTCCTGTGTTGGTGTTGTTAGGTGTCATCAGGTTGGTTCTGACCTATATAGTGACCCAATGTACAACAGAACGAAACATCACTTGGTCATGTGCCATCTTCACAATTGCTGCTCTGCTTGAGCCCATTGCTGCTGCCACAGTGCCAATCCATCTCAAATTTTAAACAATTCACCAAAAGTTTAATAGCATGAGATTTCAGAAATTCTCACTGTTTCATCTTTTCACCAAACTTTACATACAATACCTTTGAATTTAATAAAAAAGCTCTCTTGGACACAGCATTAACACACAGGCATTAAGGGGATGAGACATAATGGAAAAAGTATTAGACTGGACTCCAGGAGATCTGGGCACTATTCCCAGCTTTGCCATTAGCATGGCAGCCATGGACTAATTGGATAATTTGATCTGGTGTGCAATGGGATGACTGATCAAGAACTCTCAAGGCTGGTTTACTTAGAAAATCCTATGGCTCTTTAATTCTAAATGCTTGTGAAGGGGGAATAAAAACTGACAATGCTTAACTTCAAAATATAAATAGCTCTAGACATTTCTGGGTGGCCAATCAACCAGAGTGGCTGGCAGATAAAGTCAGATCTCACACTCACACCTGCATATGCCTGGCATCCAAGCTTCACTGCTTCAATGCAGAAACCCTGTTGGCTTAACCATAGATGGGCCTGAGACAAATGTCTTCAAGTGCATTTCTCCTCTAAGAATCGTCTCCCATAAACCTGGTTGTACCAAGCACAGGGAAACCTCCTTCTCTCACCAAACTAGCAGAAATATTTACTTTACATAAAATAGCTTTACATTTTGATAGGATCATGGCAACATTTCTAAACAGCAATACAGATGTTCAGGCCCCATCCCATGACCATTGAAGCCAAATCTGTGGGAGTGGGGCCAGGCATCTGTATTTTTCACAAGCGCCCCCTCTGATTCCAATGCATGGGCAATGGTGACAAAGGTTGAGAAACACTAGTCTGGGATTGCATAGCAATTTGGTGCTACGACACCACCAAAATCCAGGGGGATGCAAATCAAAAATGTAACACTTGGTTACTGATTTTTCTTGCTTTCTTTTTTTTTAAAAAAATGGCACCACTACAAACGCTGTAAACAAGCAAATAAAATGTACTGGTCCAACACATCCATAAATGAACATAAACTTTACCCACATTGCTTCTGGCTTTCAAATCACACTATTTTTTTTCCACTTTGATCAACATTATAGAATATCTGCTTCACACATACCTACCCTATAACATAGGATTTGAAGATGATTAATTATGTCTGACTTGCTCAGGACTCACTAACAGACAGCATTTACCACACTAGCAGAGCTTGATGCTAACAATCTAATCTTTTAAAGCAGATGGTGGTGGGAAGGAGCTGGGGTTAAATAGAAAACCTGCTAACCCATCTAAGTTTTGCCACCTGTTGCAAAGAATGAGCAAGTTTAGTTCCAGCATGTAAAAGCTACAAGAGTTTTTATGTGCAACTCTGATAGTTTTTAAATGTTGGAAGTGAATTCAAATATTTTTAAAGCATCATTAAATAATGCACTATCAAGGCCAAATAACAAAAGAAAGCAAAATTCATCTACCTTGACAGAGTAGGAAGAAAAGCCTGGTAATCTACTTTCTACTTTCAAAAATTGTTGTGTTAGGTGCCATTGAATTGATTCCAACTCATAACAACCATATGCACAACAGAACGAAACACTGCCCAGACCTGTACTAGCCGAACAATTGTTGTTATGTTTCAGCGATTGCTGCTGTTAATATGCCTATGTATCTAGTCAAGGGTCTTCCTCTTTTTCATTGACCCTCCTGATAACAAGACCAAAATATAAGAGATGAAGTCTCACCATCCTGGCTTCTAAGAAACTTTCTAGATGTACTTCTTCCAATACATGTTTGCTTGTTCTTCTGGGAGTCCATGGTACTTTTAATATTTTCCCCCAACACCATAACTCAAATACATCATATTTTCTTTTATTTTCATCAGTAAGTATTTTAACTCCTCTTGGATTCCAGCAAAGAAGGTTGTTATCATCTGCATATCATAGGTTGTTTATTAGTCTTCCTCCAGTTCAGATGCCATGTTATTCATATAATCCAACTTCTCAGATTATTTGCTCAACATACAGATTGAAGAAGTATAGTGAAAGGATACAATCCCGGCACACACCTTTCCTGATTTAAAACCCTTCAGTAGCTTCTCTTCTGTTCTAACAATTGCCTCTTAGTGTAAGTACAGGTACCTCATGGGAAAAATGAAGTGTTCTGGAATATCCATTGTTCACAATATTATCTATAACATGTCATGATCCAAATAATCAAAAGCCCTTACATAGTCAATACGTTGTTGTTGTTATATGCCGTGGAGTCGGTTCTGACTCATAGCGACAGGGTTTCTGAGGCTGTAAATCTTTACGGGAGCAGAAAGCCTCATCTTTCTCCTGCGGAACAGCTGGTAGTTTCAAACTGCTGACCTTGTGGTTCGCAGCCCAATCTGTAACAACTACACGACCAGACCTCCTAATAGTCAATATAGCAAAGGAAAAATTTTTCTGGCAGTCTCTTTT
>NW_006408591.1:1751286-1752969 GCF_000296735.1 Chrysochloris asiatica
TCTACTTACATGTTTTACTAATAATATTGTTAAATGATTTCCACATTCCATTGGATCACCTCTCTAGAATAAGCACAAATATAAATCTCTTCTAATCAGTTGGCCAGGGAGCTGTCTTCCAAATTTCTTGGCATAGGTGAGTGAACGCCTCCAGTGTTACATCAGTTTGCTGGAATATTTCAATTTGTATTACATCAGTTCCTGGAGCCTTGTTTTTCACAGCTTGGATTTCAGTGCAGCTTGGATTTCTTCCCTCAATATCATTCCTACCTCTTGAAATGGTTGAACTTCGACCATGTTTGGTATAGTGACTCTATGTAAACCTTCCAGCTTCTCTTGATGCTTTCTGCATCATTCAATATTTTGCCTATAGAATCCTTCAGTATTTCAAGTCAAAGCTTGAAGTTTTTCATCAGTCCTTTCAGCTTGACAAATGCTGAATATGTTCTTCCCTTTTAGTTTTCTAACTCCAGGTCTTTGCATATTTCATTATAATACTTCGTTTTCTCAAGCTACTCTTTCTGTTCAGCTCTTTTACTTCCTCAATTCTGCCATTCGCTTTAACATCTCTACATTGGAAAGCAGGTTTCAGAGTAACCTCTGAGACCTGTTTTGGTCTTTTCTTTCTTTCCTGTATGATGTTCTTGATGTCATTCCACAGCTCTTTGGTTCTTCAGTCATTAGAGTCTAATGCAAATCTGCTCTTGAGATGATCTCTAAATTTAGGTGGGATATGTTCAAGGTCATATTTTGCCTTTTGTGGACTTAATTTTTTTATTGCATAAGAGCAATTGATGATCTGTTCCACAGTCTGTCCCTGGCTTTGTTTCAGATGATGATATTGAGCTTTTCCACCATCTTTCCCCACAGACGTAGTCAATTTGATTTCTGGTGATGTTCATGTATTTAAAAAGGTATCTACAATGAAAAAGTTACTGATCTTGCAAAATTCTATCATGTATTCTCCAGGATCATTTCTATCACCATAGCCATATTTTCCTACCACTGATCCTTCTTGTTTGTTTCCAACTTTCATTCTGTTATTGTTGTTGTTACATGCTGTCAAGTCAGTTCCGACCCACAGCCTCCCTGTATAGGGTTTCTGAGGAGTGGCTGATGAGCCTGAACCACCAAACTTGAAGTTCAAATCCACCTTGCAGTCCAATGTATTAACCCACAGTGCCATGCCAAGACTCCATTCACATTCTAATCACCATTAATTATTAATACATCTTGATTGCATGTTTAATCAATTTCAGACTGAAGAAATTATAGAACTCTTCAATTTCATCAACACTGGCTTTAGTTGTTGGTATGTAAATTTTGATAATACTGGTACTAATTGGGCTTCCTTAACGTGTTGTTAAGTGCTGTCAAGTTGGTTCTGACCTTGTATAAGGTTTCTGAGAAGTGGCTGGTGAGTTTGAACTGCCCACTTTGTGGTTCAACCTGACCTTGTGGTCTAGTGCTTATCCTATAGCACCATATCAGGACTCTGATATAGTATATGGATATTATCCTATCACAGACTGTGTTGTACTTTGAGATAGATCTTGAAATGCTCTGTTTGATGATGAATGCTACACCATTCCTCTTGAATTTGTCATTCGTGGAATTGAGAACATATGATTGCTTGATTCAAAATGGCCCATACTAGTCCATTTCAGCTCACTAATGCCTGGA
>NW_006408591.1:1753999-1755394 GCF_000296735.1 Chrysochloris asiatica
TGGTGTGGTGCTATAGGATCAGCACAGAACTGAGAACCACAAGGTTGGTGATTCAAACCCATCAGCTGCTCCTTGGAAACAGAGTCACTATGTGTCAGAACAGACTCGACAGCACTCACATAAGGAGTCATAAGCTAAGTTATTGTTATTGTTGTTGTTTTCACTCTGTAGATACTCAGAGAGCTCCTGAACTATCCCAGGTCCTGGGAAGACAGTGGTGAGTCAAACCTGTGCTATGTCAAAAAAATACTAGCCATAGCACATAAATATGTATACAGAAAATTCATTACTCATTAGTGGTCAAGATCAAAAATACAGATGGGCACTACAGAACTGAGTGGTACTCAGAAATCATTTTATCGGATGAGGCTAAAGACCAGAAAACAAAGGTTGGCCAAGGACATCACAACTAATGGGGGTTGGGAGGGGAGGTGTGGGAATTACAGCCCAAAGCCCTGCCTTCAGACAGGGATCTTCTCACTTCCATAAGCAGCCTGTTTCCAGGTGGACAGATGAGAAATGTTTGCAAAATAAAACTAGCAAGCCTGTGACTATTCCAAGAGATGACTTGCATTTGGCAAGTTCTCTTTTGGAAAGTAATCGCATCTTACATCTAGAAATGGCTCAGAATTTTATTCTGTTATCATGGCGTTTACTTCTAGCTAGTCAGAAGCCATTCTCTCTTACGTTATCATTACTGTTAATTATCATTAAGCCAATTCCAACTCATGGTGACTATGAGTAGAAATGGTCCACAGGGTTTTCTTGTCTGGCATCTTCATGGAAGCAGATCACTAAGGCTGTTTTCCAAGATACCACTGGGTAAGTTTGAATCATCAATCTTGAAGCTACAATCAAATGCAACATTTTTGGCACCAGCTGGGGACCTTTCTCTTACTGTAGATTATATAGAACAATAGAAGGGCAAGGAGTTGTTTTTACCACTAAGAGTAGAAGGAGACAGAGAGAGAGAAAAGTAAGGACCAAACAACCAACACTGATAAAGTATAGTTTACGAAAAGAACATCCACATCTGCATTCTGAAAAGCTTGGGGAACGAACACAGCAGCGTGATTAATAGCAGGATTTCCTCAGCTTTCACTGGGAATTTCTGAATCTTGTCTACATACTGCAACTGAATGTAGAGTCCACTGAAGGAAAGAAAAAAATAGCCTTTCTGAGTGGCTACAGGGTAACTAAGGAGCTCTGGTCGCATAGTGGTTAGGAGTCAGGCTGCTAAACTCAAAGTCAGCAGTTTGAAACTACCAGCCGTTCTGTGGGAGAGAGATGAGGCTTTCTGCTCCCATAAAGATTTACAGCCCCAGAAATGCTATGCAGAGTTTCTATAAGTCAGAATCAACTCCGTGGCACACCACCACCACCACATTGCTCCTT
>NW_006408591.1:1756958-1757896 GCF_000296735.1 Chrysochloris asiatica
CTCCTCTCCCTTTTCTGTGATTATAGACTGCAGTATTCAATCTGATTTTTGTTGTTGCTGAGTTTTTTCTTCTCTTGTTTTTTTTCCACGCTGCTATTGTTCTGCTGTTTTATGCTCCCCCTTCTACCTTTGGAGGACTCTTTCTCTCCCTATATTATACAAGAAGAGTCAGCAACTGCTGCCATATAACCAAGCTACTCTATAAAACACCAAAACCCAGGCAAAACGCAATACCAACTGCCATATATCAGGGAAACAGACAACACCTGTGAAAGTTACGGTGAGTTAAGCAATAAGAAGAGTGAAAAGGGAAGCCAACATCCTGATCACATCTTCCAGAAAGCAATCAGAAGCATAAAAATACCAAAACACCTACTCAAGTATTAAGGCCACAGATAAACACTAAACATGTTCAAGAAGCAAAAGCAGATGACCTTATCAGCACATGTCCAGAAACAAGATAAAATGTCTGAGACAAATGATCTAGCAGTAGACCTGGACTCCATTCTGGAAGGAGGGCAGGCCTTGAAAATGCCTGAAAAGTAATTCAGAAAAATGATTATAAAACGTTTCAAAACACTACACAATGGAGTAGAGAAAAATAAGGAAGAAGTCTGGAAAGTGCTACAGGAACAATCAAATAAGATAGATACAGCAATGGAAACAATTCAAAACCTACAGAAAAAGGTCCAAATGATCAGTAACAGAATATCAGAAATAGACAATACTCTGAAATGGCAAAGGAGTAGACTAAATGAGATGGAAGGCAGAACCAGTGATCTGGAAGACAAATCTCTCAATACCACTAAGATAGAAGCGCAAACACAAAAAAGGACAAAAAAAAAAAATCTAAAGAAGGTCTAAGATTCATGTTGGACAACATGAAGAGGAATAATTTAAGAATTATTGGCATTCCGGAAGAAGAAGAATCACACAAG
>NW_006408591.1:1759387-1809111 GCF_000296735.1 Chrysochloris asiatica
AGGGAGAAGACACAAATAACATGCATTAGAAACCTCATGGGGATGTCACAACAGAACCAAAGGAAATCAAAAGGATAACAGAATACTATGTAAGTTGTACTCCCAACAAATTTGAAAACTTAGAAAAGATGGATACATTTTTAGATAAACACAACCTACCTAAACTTACACACAGTGAAGCAGAAAGCCTGAACAGACCCATAACAAAAGAAGAAATTGATCAGGTCATCAAAAGACTCCCAACCAAAAAAAGTCCAGGCCCAGACGGCTACTCTGGTGAGTTCTACCAAACATTCAGGGAAGAGCTGTCAACAATTCTACTCAAATTATTCCAGAAGATAGAGGAGGATGGAAATCTTCCTAATACATTTTATGAAGCAAGCATAATCCTCATATCAAAACCAGGGAAGGACATCACTATGAAAGAAAATTACACACCAATATCCCTCATGAGCATAGATGCAAAAATTCTCAGCAAAATCCTAGCCAACAGAATCCAACAACACATCAAAAAGATAATACATCATGATCAAGTGAGATTCATATCAGGGATGCAAGGATGGTTCAACATTAGAAAAACGATCAACGTTATCCACCATATAAATAAGAAAAAAGAAAAGAACCACATGATCATATCGATTGATGCAGAAAAGGCATTTGACAAAATCCAACATCCATTCCTGATAAAACACTCAACAAAATAGGAATTGAAGGGAAATTCCTCAACATAATTAAGACAATATATACAAAACCAACAGCCTATATTACTCTCAGTGGAGAGAAACTGAAAGCCCTCCCTCTACGGACAGGAACCAAACAAGGGTGCCCTTTGTCATCACTCCTATTCAATGCTGTGCTGGAAGTCTTAGCAAGGGGTATATGACAAGATGGGAAAATTAAAGGCATCCAAATTGGCAAAGAGGAAGTAAAACTCTATTTGAAGATGATATGATCCTATACGTATAAAACCCCAAAGCCTCAGTAAAATGCTTTGTTTCCCAAATAATGGCAAAAAAGAAACAACAACAAAAAATGTTTAAAATTATGCAATTTAAAAGAAATCAAACTTTACAATTTCTTTCACCTTGCTTGTTGCTGTTGTTGTTAAGTGTCATGGAGTCAGTTCCAACTCTTATCGACCCTGTATAGGGTTTCCCAAGAGCAGTTGGAGGGTTTGAAGCACCTACCTTGCAGTTCAAATTGACCTTGTGGTTCAGTGCGTAGCAAAACTTGCCTTTTAAAAAAAATTTTTTTAAAGGTATTTTTCAAAATTAGCATATGCTTTCTTTTTTATTAATCTGTAAGTTTCTTCTTGTCCCACTACCATAGCCATAGAAAAATAGCCCTTCCTTTTAAACTTGAAAACTGCATTCCTTTTTAATCAATAAAACCACAATTTAGTATAATTCCAAACTCCCGAAGTAAAATGCTCATGAAAACACTGAACTTTAAAACACCCAAGTACTATTGGAGGATTTCAGGGATCCACACATTCAAGCCACTGTTTGTAAATCAGACCTCTAAAGATGTATTTGAAAACAGCATGCTTTAGATCACTAGAACAATTGCTTTATATAAGGAGGCTTTAAAAAAATTAATGAAAACATGCAACTACAAGATAATAGAATTCTTCCACAAACTTTTTTGAAGTCCCCTCCTAATGTTGCTAATGAGTTTGAGGGTTTAGCCTGCTTACTACTAACTTAGTCATCTGATAGTTCCTGGGATTGTAGTGGCTTGAATGAATAAAGTAAATCAAAGAATTGATGTCTTTGAATGATGGTGCTAAGAATATTGAAAGTACTATGAACTGTCAGAAGGAACAAATCAATCTTGGATAAAGTACAGCCCGAATGCTCCTTAGAAGCAAGGATGGCGAGACTTCATCCATGTATTTTGGACATATCATCAGAAGGGATCAGTCCCTGAAGATCATTATTGGTAGAGGGTCAGCAAAAAGGTATACCCTCAATGAGATGGTTCGACACAGATGCTAACAATGGATTCAAACATAACCATTTTGAAGATGACATAGAACCCATTAGTGTTTTGATCTGTTTTATATAGGAAACCAACTCAGCAGCACCTAACAACAAACAGCACTAACTTTAATGTCAATGCTTACAAGGTGATAAAACTTGTATTAAATCAACAGTCCATAAGGGATTTGGTATTTTGTCACGTGATTGGATCAAGCATAAGAGGGGAACTGAATCTAATTTTTTTGTTTTCTTTTCTTTTCAGTGGTATAAACTTGGTGCTTAAACATGTCAAGAAGTCTCACAGAAGGTTAGAAAATAAGTTAGAATAGCATTATACAATGTTACCATCCCAGTATCTTAAAACAAGGAAGGAGGAAGTGAAGTTTCTAGGTTGTTATATTTCAAACTGTTTATGGGGTGCTACCAAGTTTTGTGGTTACGAATCAGGCTACGAACCCCAAGGTCAGCAGTTCGAAACTACCAGCTGTTCCATGGGAGAAAGATGAGGCTTTCTGCTCCCGTAAAGATTTACAGCTTCGGAAACCCTGTACGGAGTCACTATGAGTCAGCACCGACTCCACGGCACAGAACAAGAAGCAAATTTTGAATAATGGGCAAAACTACTTGTTGCTCCAACAAGAGTGTGGTGGTCATCAGCCCTGTTGATAGGTCATGCCGTGGAAGGAGGGAAGGCTAAGCTTCTGCAGCCTGCTGTGGTTGCTGGGGCCGTAAGTATAGTTCTGGACTGGGGGTTGAGAGCATAAATGGCAACTGCCCACACTCCTGGGCGGAGCAAGTTATGGCTGGTGCACAGTCTTCCAGAGCTCTGCCCCTTTGTCATGATCTTCAGGGATGTTCCTGATAGTGGCCTAATCCTTGAGTGCCTACACTCAACAGGATACCCCTGCCAGTTGACAAATGGACACATATGTAGTGTAAAACAGAACTCTTTGTTTTAGGGCCTCTGAGATTTGGAAGGGTTTTGTTACAGTATAGCATAATTTCCCTGAAGAAGCTCATGTGACTTGGTGTGGAACTGGGGTCTCCTTGCCATCAGGAAGTAAACAATGTATCATAATGTGCTACAGATGCCACAGAAAGTTCTCCTTTTATTGTAACATCTGAACACTTTTCCTTATGACTCTATGAGATCCCTTTGGTCAAAAAAGTAAAACAAGGTCTCAAATGTACTGGATGCTAAAGGAAACCAAGCTAACCATGTCATAAATGATTTTAAACAGGGCACCAGGAACTTCAACATTTGCAATTATACCTTTCATGCAAAGGCTGAAACATTTTAGTAAGAAATCCCTACTATATGCTACTGAATGCTAAAGGAAACAAACCAAGCTAACCATGTCATAAATGATTTTAAACAGGGCACCAAGAAGTTTAACATTTGCCAAGTGTACCTTTTACACAAAGGCTGAAAATTTTAAAATAAGAAACCCCTACTACAGTCTTTAAGGAGTTCTGGTGTGGTGCTGTGAGGCACAAAGTGCTGGATTGCAAAGTCGGTTTGAACCGCAAGGTCGGCAGTCCAAGCTCACCAACCGCTCCTCGGAAACCATATACAGGGTCGCTATGGGTCAGCACTGAGTCGATGGCACTTAGCAAAATAACTAAAACTACAGTCTTTGCACAGCAGTTTTATTACCACTAGAGGGAGCCAGCTGCTCTTTTTTCCTGTTTCTTTTTGCCCAACTTGGATCAGCAAAAGGGTGGTGAGAAGCCAGGGGCACTTGATAAGAAAGGAATGTATTTTTCTCAAAATAAACTTGTGCTGGTGCCAGGCAAGCTTTAAAGAATCAGTTGGGAACTTTTGAAATGCATGTTCCCAGGAGTCCTGGTATGGTGCTGTAGTATAAACACTAGACTGCTTAACCTCAAGGTCAGTGGTTCAAACCTACCAGCTGCTCCTTGGAAACCCTATACAAGGCTGCTATGAGTGGGAACTAACTTGATAGCACAAAACAACAAGGCAGCCCTACATGCGGAGTCAGGTCTGATGTAGGGATCAGAAACGTCTGCTGCTTCTTAAAAGCTCTTCTGATGCATCTGCTGCAGAGCTGAGGGGAACTCTCCTGGTGTAGAACACTGACTGATCCTTTTCCACCCAAGCGTTCTGACTTCTGCTGGGCACTTCTGATCGGAAACCCCAGCTGGATACAGGCAGTCCCTCCCAAGGACAGTATTTCATCAAAATATTTCACAATAACCATCACAGGAGCAAATCATAGTTATCTTCAAATTTAAATTTATTAAGACATTCAGCTATGTCTGTCAGTCTACATTCAAATTTACTGCTAAAAATAAAATAAAGTCACATCCCACATTAGGAATACCAAGTCTGAAAAACACTTTTTGAGTCAAGCCTATTGTATAAATAAATGACTAGTTTCTTTTCATATCAAAATTCCCATAAAAAATTACATTCCCCCCTCCCCAGGTCTACCTGTAGCCATGATGAATGTAAAAATTTAAATATGACACATCCTTATCAAAGAAAAGGTGCAAAGTCTATTAACAGCTTTAAAAGTGGCATTTGCAGAGTGTGATCATACAATTATGTATTCATTCCCCAAGTGCAAATATCGCCATAATTTAACACTGTTTTGATCCAGTAGCAAGAATGAAACATCACACAGGATTGAAAAGCACACCCGGGCCTTTTCTCAGTGCCCTAAAGCCCTTCGCACTTCGGTTTCCTGCACTACAGCAGACTCTAAAGTGTTCATCAGAGTTTTAGTTCACGTCACACAGCCAACTCAGTATACAACATATTAACAAAAGTTCATATACATCAAAATATTGAAGACTCCATCATAAAGTTCAAGAGTCTCAGATTACATGAATGCACCCGCAAGGCCCAAGTGCCCACCCGCCCCTCCCCTAAAGCACATCAGAAATATGAGCGTGCTTCAATCTTTGAATACAATCAATGACTTTACATCTTTGATTTCATCTCAGTGCTGTACAATCACAAAATCACCTGACTGAGCTCCAACCAACTGAGGGAAACGAGGGTGGAGGAAAGGGCTGGAAACTACTTGCACTTCTTAACAACAGTGATCTTGTCCCACCAAAAGTGGAATGCTGGCTCCACTTTTGCCTGCTATTTCTTCCCCTGCTACCCTTATGATCTTTCCGTATGCCTGTTCAAACACCCCAATCCGATTGAATCCCTACAAATCAGGGGCAGCTTCTGAAGTTGTTGAGGCTGGAATTCCTTGGCAAACCTCTATAAAACATCAGTATAGACTAGATAAATACATTTTGATTAGCATACACTGCAACATTTCTCCCAGTGTCCAGGCCTCCGGCCTCCACTGAGAGCACATCCTGCATCAGCTCCTTGGAATGTCAGTTCTCTGCATGATAACCTCATCTGTTCCTTACATCTGAGCACAAATTCCAGCTTCAGCCAACGTCTCCTCCAGAATATCAAAAGCATTACTACTGCTTCTTTTCTTCTTGGCTGTCTGCAATAGGGCATGCTTCATCTTTTGCGCTGAGTGGATACTCCTTGGGATCAAAAGTCCCTTCCTGGCTATCTGATTTTCTGACCAAGCACCCATTACTGTCACTAGAACCTTCTTGTGCACTGGCCCTTCGAGGACGCTCTTGATCTGGGCCTTCAGTTCCTTCCTGATGCACAATGTTTTGCTCTGCTCCAGCATTAGGCTGTGGGACTGGCTCAGTCCCTAAACCTGGGGGCTGGGATGAGTTCTTTAGGTGGCAGTGGCACAGAGGGCAGGTCTCCTGAACATACAGCCATTTCTTGAGACAACCTGCATGGAAGAAATGACTGCAAGGCGTGATCACAGCAGATTTCATGTCCTAAAAGAGAGAGAAACAAAAGATACCTCCTAAATGTCTATGATCTAAAAGTTTTGGTACTGTTCCCAAATGTTCTAGTTCCAATATTGCCTCACAATAGAAAACTTGTAACACAGATAGTAGAATAAGACTCATTTTTGTATTTGAGTACTACTAATCCTCTTGCCATGAGAGATCCTTATACAAATAAAGCAAGAGCAATTATATAAGCAATTAAGAAAGAAGAAAGAAGAACCATAAGAAGGGAAGAAACTACTGTCTTAACTGGGCTACACAACTAGAGAATAATTACTGGGTCTCTGCTGGGATGACACCAGGATAATTACAACCTCAGAATTTCTGATGAAGACAGGACTTTGTCTTCAGCACAACTGCAAAGATTACTCTCTAATGAGAATATGTATGAGGAGATAAAATCCTATCAGCCACATGTCACCAGGGTATTGGCAAGGAAGTGGCAATTTCATGAGGGCCAATGTCTATCCAGTTTTCAAGATCTGGTCTGTCTAAGCCAGTGTTTGTTTCTCAACTTGCATCACAATCACCTGGAGTGCTAGTCAGCAATGCATATTCTTGGACCACTCTGGGCCTAGGGCACAGGTCTCTGATGATGGGATCCACAGATCTACAGTGAACACAAACTCCCTGTGTGCGGTCTGTGCAACTTTGAGTTTGATAACCACTGGAACAGAGAGAGATATACTTTGCTCTCACAGTCCATAGAGAAGGAAAGCTGAGAATGTGAAGTTAAGGGTGTACAGATGTACATTTTGGTGAATCAACCATTAACTTTGTTTGAAGCTCCAAACAAGGAGTTGTGGTTATTCCTTGCCAAGAACTGGTAACACCTCAACCTTTAAGCAGAAAGCCATCCAAGGGAATGCGAGCAGCCAGCTAGAAAGCTTAGCCATTTTATTCTCATTTTCTAAATGACATCAGCAGGTAGTTCTAGCACCTCCAAAAAGTGATGTGACAACATTAAATACAAAAAGAAAACTCTTCAACAACCATAGAGATGGCGGACTTAGATGTACCATCACTGAGACATTAGCTTCTGTAGGAAACTCCAGGGTGAAACAACTGCAGTATTCAGATTACTGAGCCTCCAGTGGGACGACACAGATACAAAACACAGCCTCCAGACCACTCAAGCTTCTGAAGTGGATGCACTGGAATCTGTTTTTATCCTGACTATAGTGAGGCTATCTAGCATATAGGAGCTGGATTTGGCATCAACAATAAAAACAGAACAAAGAGAATGACTGACTACTAATGGGTGGGGGTGGGTAGGGAAGCCCACATCACTTCTCACTGCCTCAAAATAGAAAAACCAACCGTGGAAAACAGTCACACACTCTCTATTTTTTTGGCTAGTACTTCATAAAATATTCTGTTCTAGTAACAATAAATAGTAGTTACGTGTTGCTATTAGAAACTTCTAGTTCGCTTAAACATAAACAAATATACACACAACTCACCTAACTGTAAAAGCAGAGATGGAGAAAGACTATTCCCTGTAAACTCACTGACACTATCTATAGTTTTATTCCCCCAGCCTATACTTTCTAATAAGAGTGAAATAAATGGAACACAATTCCTGCTGTTGCTCATCTCTATCTGTACCTCCAACGGCAGAAAGGCATTTCTGAATGTAGAACAATCACCCTCATAAGATGCCTAGTTGATTGGCGTCTACACTACAGGGCTATTTTTGCTTTATTTCCAAGTTAATTTAAATGCTATCCTTACTTTTTATATTAAAGACAGTTAGCAACTACTTACGGCACATGTGCCAAAGGCGGCAGGCAGACCAACTTCAATGGTACATCAGATGGTTGCCTCAATCACAGCCCTCCTTCCAATACACAAAGGCTTGTACCTCAGAAACCCAGTAAACCACAGGTAAGTAAGCACAGTTTCGCCACCCACACACTTCTTCCCTACCCTGGGGATACTAGAAGGAAAAGAGTCAAAATCCCGGCACACCACTTTTCAGAAGTTGCTGACTCCTGACTGATAGTATTTGGATAGTACATGTGTGTGTGTGTGTAATAGGGAGTAAATATAAAATACACCTGACCTGTTTTTCCTTTATTTATGGGTGAGCGGCAATGTTGAAAATAACAACAATAAATTAGAACTGGGAAGAAAATTAAAAGCTTAATTTAGAAATAAAATGGAAACATTTTCTCAGGAGGACAATTTTTAAAGTCCCATTAAAAAAAAAAAAAAAAAAATAGCTGAATTTGGTGAACGTGGTTGAAGTATCAAGGTATCAAGGGATATGCTGTGTGTCCCCAAGTTACCTGATAACAGATGGCACAAATATCATTGTGTTTCTCAAGCTGTTCTTTTGTAGCAACAGGTAACGATTTGATTTTATTCACAGCATCTCTGCGGAGAAGAAAACTCTTCCACCCTAGTTGGGCCCGAAGCCACACATTATAGTAGGAATGAATAAATATGATCATAGAGCCCATCACTGTCCATTCTCCAAAGATGGTCTCAGAGACGCCATAGGCCACCACACACAAGGCCACCAGAAACTCCAGCAGGCGGTAAGTGCCGTTCACATAGTAGATGACATCATCCATGTTCTCCACTGGCTCTTTTCTGAATTCCTCAACCATAAATAAGACATAAATAAAAAGGGTTCCCAGAACCTGGAAAAAAAAAGTATGTATATTTAAACAGATACAATTCAAACACATTCTTGATAATCACCAGGATGCCATGTTTAACATCTAAAGAGAAAACATGGATAACTAAAATGTGGGTGATTTAATAAACTGCACATTAGATACTAGAGCCATGCTTTAGGATTGTAACTGTCTTAAAATTAGGACTAATTAGTAATGTTTTCTCTGATTCACTTTCCCCTCTATTTCCCAGGTGAGTAAAGCCCATCAACTCTCTCTCAGTTTTCCTAATTCCGTGCTCATTCATGTTCCCCAACTCCCAAAGTATCTTTAATTCTACAATAAATATTGAATAAATCTCAAATGTCAGTGCTACATTTTCTTTTACCCTTTTCTGATCAGGCAGCAAAAATCTAACTTTAAGTGACAGTTAAGTTTAAACTTATTATAGTAAGTTTATCATTTCTAGGCCAATAGGATGTGTGTGTGTATGGACAATGTATCATGTCTGTCAGTCTGTATACACAGATATACATCATACATATATTTATTTTGCTGTTGTTGAGTTGGTTACAACCCATAGTGACCCTGCATAGTGTTTCTGAGGAGTGGCTGATGAGCTTGAACTGCCAACCTTCTGTTTTAGCACATTAACCCGCAGCACTATAGCTATCAGAAAATTATGAATCATTTTCTAAATGGTTATTTAATAAAATGTAAACACACTGGAGAACTGGCTTAATTGTAAGTCGTTTAATATTTTACAATTACTTATCAAGTTCAGATTTTCATGGTAGCTATGTATTATATCATTTTGAAAAGGAGAAAATGAAAGGCTTAGTTAACTTAATTTTAAAAAATACAATGACATATACAGATTGAGTTTTAATAACCTGCCTTCCAACTCTTATGCTCATATGTAATATGCACTAGTAAAAAGGATGAGGAGGTACTCATCTGAATTAGCCACTTATAATCATTAATTTTGAAAAAGATTATTTCCTTTTTCAAAAGGAAAAATAAGGAAATCAAACATAATGGACAATTAATCCTAGATTTACCTGAAGAGAGGTAAGGATGCTGCTGGAGATGATGATAAGAAGCCAAAAATCCATGTGGAAAAACTGGCAAATCATGTAAGCCATGTAAGCAGGGAAAACCAGCAAAAACAAACACAGACTCACAGCACGGAAGTGTTTCCATAAACTCCTGGAGAAACAGAAAAGTATTCCTTTAAGTGTCTGCCATCTAATTACATAACAATTACACCCGCAACAAATAGTTGTGTCACTATGCCATTTCACAAGTATGTCCTTGACCTCCTTCTCCAAGCATGCAAACAAGGCTTGGCATTGCAGTCACCTGGTACATTCCTTCCCCACCCCCCACCCCCATGTTCTGCACCTACTCAGCTACCAAGAATCATCAATCTTTTCTTTCTCTCAGTAGTTTGTTTTTAATTCCATTTCTATTCCTACTGGTTTGAAACTATTTCTAACTTCCATAGCCTTGTTGTTATTGCTAAGTATCATCAAGTCAGTTCCTGCTCACAGAAGCCCTGTATATAGGTTTTCCTAGAGGCTGCTGGTAGGTTTGCACTGCCAACCTTGTGCTTAGCAGTTCTGTGTTCATCCTACAGCACCACACCAGTACTCCAGTCATAGCTTTAAATGTCAACAATTCTAACAGTAACTTTCTCAGTTGGCAGAGGCTCAGGGGACTTTGTCAATTTATATGTTACCCCCCTCTACTCTGCTGCAGTGGTGCAGTGTTATTAATAGAAATAGTTCTCCAACACACAGGTATATTAATCCTTATATATGCAGAAATCAGAAAGAATAAAAAGCGAGGAACCACAGCATGGTAAGACTTATTATTAGCTGGTCTTCTTCTATCACTTGGTCATCCTGAACAGTGCCAGTCAGATTAATCTTCCTAAAGTTCTGATTTCATAACATTGTCAACACCTTCTCTAAATGTCAAGGTTACCCAAATTCTGGCTCCAATCTATCATCTCAAACTTGTCGACACCTGTTCTACACATAACTCAACAGTTAATTCTAACTGTCTTAACACAAGTACACTTGTATCCCACCAGAAATGCCTCTGTGTCACTCTTTATTTCTGTAAATCCTTTAGGGTAGCTCAACCTAAACAAACTTATATCCCTACAACAACTGTCTGATCTCTCAGACTCTTTTTTTTTTTTGAATGTTTTATTGTGAATTATGTGATAGTTTACATGGGAGAACATCAGTCTTACATTCATTCTATCATATATTGTCTCTCATTGCCATGGTTACAATCCCCTCCATGCAATCCTTCCCCTGTGCCCCCCAGGTCTTCAGCAAACAGTTGCTCTCCCTCTCTGGATCTAAAGTCTCCAGCTGTTCCATCGCTTCGCGTCATCATCTCTGGCTCCATTTCAGGCATCACTGCTTCTCTGGGTAGGGTCCCGCTCTCTGCTCTTCTCCCCTGATGGTCCTAGGGACATCCAATCCTAGACTGACAAGTTAATCACTCCCCTCCTTGCTATAAAATAAAACATCCACCTTTACATTCCGACCCTCACAAACAGTCCTAATAACAATTATTCACTATTGTATCACAAGAGACCCGGCTGCATTTCATTACACCAGCCCCACCTAGTCAGATTGAATACTACTCACTGGAGATTCTACCTTTCTCCAGGCCCTCTGGACCTAGGTTCCCTCTTGAATGATCTCTGAGACTCTTAACACTGAAGTGCGGTGTTGTTGTGGAGTGCTGTGCAGTTGGTTCTGATTCATAGTGATGCTGAAGAGTTTGAACTTCCAACCTTGTGGTTTAAACTAACCTTGTGCCACCCCAGTACATGTCACTGAAGTGTTGTTATTGTTGTTAGGTGCCATCGAGTTGGTACCAACTCAGAGCGACCCTATGCACAACAGAACAAAACACTGCCTGATCCTGGGCCAACCTCACAATTGTTGGTATGCTTGAGCCCACTGATGCTGCCACTTTGCCAATCCATCTCAATGGGGATCTTCCTCTTTTTGTCTGACCCTCCACCTTACCAAACATGATATCCTTCTCCAGTGAGTGATACCTCCTGAAAATATATACGAAGTATGAGACAAAGTTTGGCAATCCTGGCCTCCCAGGAGCACTCTGGGTGCATTTCTTCCAAAACAGATCTGTTGGTTCTTTAGGCAGCCCATGGCACTTTCAATATTCTCCTCCTACACTGTAACTCAAAAGCATCAATTCTTCTATGGTCTTCCTTATTCACTGTCCAGCTTTCGCATGCATATGAGGCTATTGAAAATACCATGGCTTGGATCAGGTGCACCTTAGTCCTCAAGCTGATATCTTTGCTCTTCAACACTTGAAAAAGGTGTTGTGCAGCAGGTTTGCCTAATGCAATACGTTATTTGATTTCTTGACTGTTGCTTCCATACGTGTTAATAGTTGATCCAAGAAGAATGAAGTCCTTGACAACTTCAATCTTTTCTCCATTGATAAGAATGTTGTTTATTGGTCCAGTAGTTAAGGATTTTTGTTTTCTTTACATTGAGATGCAATCCATACCAAAGGTCGTGCTCTCTGATCTTCATCAGTAAATACTTTAAGTCCTCTTCACTTTCAGCAAACAAGGTTGTATCATCTGCATATCGCAGGTTGTTAATGAGTCTTCCTCCAATCCTGATGCCACATTTTTCTTCATAGAACCCAGCTTCTCGGATTATTTGCTCAACATACAGGTTGAATAACTATGGTGAAAGAATATAACCTTGTCGCACACCTTTCTTAATTTTAAAATATTCAGTGTTCCCATGTTCTATTCGAACAACTGCCTCTTGGTCCATGTACAGATTCTTCATGAGCACAATTAAGTGTTCCGGAAAACTCATACTTAGTATTATTTTAATTATCATATACCCATGACTTATCCTCCAAACTTAAATTCTATGGAAAAGAAAAAGGAACATAACAACTTCATGAGCCCCATGGCTCCTAAGTGCAAAGGCTTATGGGAAGTAGATGCCAAACAGAACCTAAACATTTGTTTCAACTTACTATTTTTCATGATTAACTTTTCCTACCCACCCACATATCTGCCCATGCATTAAACTAAGTAAATGGAATAATTTTCATGTCTTTTTTTCAAGTATGCAAAAAATCAAGAGATTAATGTTTTAGACTAATGTTGAGAACTGAGAAGAACATTTTAGATTCCACCCAAACTCTACCTTGTTGTCAACAGTGAAATAATATGTAGAAGTCCCCTTACAATGGCCAAAAAAAAAATGCCTAATAGTTTAGGAAACTGGTAAGAATTCTGGCTTCTGGAACACAATTTTTTTTTTTTTTTAACCTCTTCATACAATGTAAAATTCTAATAGATCATTCCTTAAGTATATGCTATCCTAATATATGCACCCCCCCCAAAAAAAATCAAACTCACTGTCTAGTCGATTCTGACTCATAATCTAGTCAATTCTGACTCATAAGAACCCTGCATAGGGTTTGTGAGGCTGTAAATGTTTCTCCTGCAAAGTGGCAGAGGGGTTTGAATTTCTGATCTTGTAGTTAGCAATCCAGTGCTTATTCTACAGTGCCACCTGGGCTCCTAACTGAAGACATATTATATCAGTTACTAACATTTAAAAGGTAAGTATGTAAAAGCTCTCCCAAACAAGTGCCTTAAATAAAAATTTGAAAACGCTTCACATGCTATATAAAAATGCTGTATTTCTTCTACGAATTTAATCAAGAAATATTTACTTATTTTATATATACCATTTACAAGTAAATGGATGATGTTTGTTATTGTCAAGTGTCACTGAGTCAGTTCTGACTCATTGCAACCCTTTATGGGGAATCCCAAAGGAATGGCTAGTAAGATTAAATTGCTGACAATGCGGTTCAAACTAACCTTGCAGTCTAGCACATTAACCCAGAGCACCACACTAGGATGGAAGGCCTTATTACTATTTCAAGATTTAAAAAACAAATAAGACTTTCATTTCTTTAGTATGTGAAAGCTGTTATAGTATTCATTTTTTAATGTAATGGTCATCATTGAACACAAAAAACAAAAAATTAATTAAAAAAAAAAACTTTCCCTCTCTTAAAAAATAAAACTCAATTATAATCTATTTAAACAGAATATCCACACCTAAAATTATTATTCAATTATTTCATATAAAACATGAATACAGATTATTTAAAACAAGTATAAGGAAATTTGGATTTTAACCAAAATAGTTTAAAGTTCATGGCTATACAAAACAAAAATTAAATGTTTAATGAAATATCAGCATCTTTGATATGTTTCAAATACATGTAAAACCTCTCAATGAGACATAAAAGTAATCTTTTCTACCTTTAATTAAAATTAGGTGGGGGTAAAATTAGCCACACACAAAGCCAAATCAAATCCTTTGTGGTCCTATCTATAATAAATACTTCAGAGAAAAAAAGTAAATTATTATGGTAAAAACTAAAGCAAAGTACTTTGTAGTCTGTGTGTCTTTTCTTGACAAATATTTGTATTATCAATGGGCAACAGGATAAACATCACAATGTCAACACCTATGGTCTGACATTCAAAACAAATAGTTTTGTCTTTTGAAAGGCAGGCAGGCAGAAATTACTGTAATAGTATGTTAGATGGTGAATAACAGCTGATCTTTAAAGGGGTGATTTGCCTTAAAATTTTAAACATAGTTTTTTAAAGTTGGTTATGGTTCATTTATATTTCCAGCTGACAGAAGCAGTGTTTCAGGAACTATTAATATTATTTCATATATTATGCAAAGTAGTTCCTCTAATTTTAAAGGTTACTGAACCAATTTTTTTTTTTTTTTTAATTGCTAATACACTGAACCAATCACAACATTTGGTTCATAATGCACTTTTACCACTAATCTGAACTTGGCTCTCTTTTATGTAGGTAGCAGGTTAATTTGCTATTATAAATAATGTAAAAGTGTTCATAAACCCTCTTACCCAAAACAAAAGCTAAGGTCAGAAAACAACCTATATCTGGCCATTTACCTGGTGAAGCTATCAGCTTCAATCCTGTGGTCTTCTTTCTCTTGCTAGCTTTTATTTTGGTCGGAAGGTTTTGTTGAATCTTTATTCTTAAAAAGTATAGAAAAAGGAGTCCTGGTGTGGTGCTGCCAAATAATCACTGTAATGCTAACCACAAAGCTGGCAACTGAAACCCACCAGTAACTACTGGGAAGTCCTATACTGGGTTGTTATGAATTGGAATTGAATCAACGGCACATAACAACAAGAGTATATAGTTTGCCTTCTGTGTCTGTGTATTTCCCGCATCTGCAGATTCAACCAACCTGCACTGAAAATATACTATGGGGGGGAACTGGGATAGGGGAATCAGCAAGTTAGTGCTCAAAGAAATCTCTCAAAGGCTTAGAGGGAGTAGAGTGCTATTTCCATAGAATTTACATTATATTAGGAATTAGAAGTAATCTAGAGATAATTTAAAGTATACAGAAGAATATTCATGGGCTATATGTCCTACTGCGGTGGCTTGTGAGTTGCTGTGATTCTGAAAGCTATGCCACTGGTATTTCAAATACCAGCAGGGTCACCCATGGTGGACAGGTTTCAAATGAGCTTCCAAACAAAGACAGATGAGGAAGAAGGAGTGACAAACTACTTCTGAATGTTTACTCACTGAAAATCTTATGAATAGCAGAAAAACACTGTCAGATATAGTGCCGGAAAATGAGTCCCTCAGGATGGAAGGCACTCAAAATGCGGCTGGGGAAGAGTTGCCACCTCAAAGTACAGTTGACCGTGATGACGCTAATGGAGTAAAGCCCGCAGGACCTTCATTTGCTGATGGGGCACAACTCAAAATGAAGAGAAATGGCTGTAAACATCCATTAATAACTGGAAAGTGCAATGTATGAAGTATGACTCTAGGAAAATTAGAAATTGTCAAAAATGAAATGGAACTCATAAAAATTGATATCTAAGGCATTAGTGAACTGAAATGGACTGGTGTTGGCTATGACAACCACATGGTTTACTATGCCGGGAATGATGAATTGAAGAGGAATGGTGTTGCATTCACTGTCAAAAAGAATATATCCAGATCAGTCATGAAGTATTGTTTGTGACAGGATAATAGCCATGCACCTACAAGGAAGACCTGGTTATGCACATTGTGTATCTTATTGGAATAGTCATTCCAATTTATACTAATTTTTAGAAGTATTATGATTTTAAAAGGTAAATTTATCAATCTCTCCTTTCACAGTGTAATCTTTTCCTATTCCAAGGTCCACATTATGCAAACCTATGTAATTTCAATATTTAGTTTTGACATTTAAATCCATGACATTATGGAGTTGATCCTTTTGTTTATGGTGTGAGAAACAGATTTCAACAATTACCAAAAGGAGAAATAATTTTCCTCCAGTTTTCATTATAGAACAACACTGTCTTATCCCCACTCTTCTGACATGCCACTTTTAATATATACTAAAATTAGATACATATCTTGGACTACATGGGCTTCATAAAAACTCCTGTTGCATGTGAAATGAAAGTATAGTTATCTTTTTCATAATGTAAGTCTGATTTTGATACAGGATTATACTGGCCTAGTAGAATGAACTGGGGAGTATTCTTTCTATTCTCTGAAGTATTTGGTTTAAAATTCAGATAATTTCTTCCTTCGAATGCCACCTGGGATCACGTTTTCTTTGGGTGAGGATGCCCGTTAACTGCTTCAATTTCTTTAATAGTTATAGAAATACTGTTGTTGTTATTAAGTGCCATTGTGTCGATTCCGACCCATAGCGACCCTGTGCAGGGTTTCCTAAGAGCAGCTGGTGAGCTTGAACCACCGACCTTGCAGTTCAAACGGCTTTGCATTCTGGCACATTAACCCACAGCACCACACACACTTGTAAATTCTTCTTGAGTCAGTTCCACTTCATTTGTTTTAACAATTATTGGCATGTAGCTGCAAGTATTTTCAATTACTGAGGCAACAGAGGGTGGGCGATAAGAGAGAAACCTAACTGTTAATCCTGCTTTTCCACTAGCTTAGAGGGAGAAGTCAGCAGTCATGCTAGTTCAGCATTCTAGAAAGAGCCAGTGCTGGATCTACAAGTTCTTATAGTACTGGAATTGTGTAATTCTTTCCTCTTCTCCAAACTTTCTATCAAGTTTTAAGTGCCACTGAGTCAGTTCCAACACATAGTGACCTTGCACAGGGTTTCCAAGGAGCGGCTGGTGGGATGGAAACACCTATAGTGTTACATTATTCTTAAACAAAGTTAATAATATAATAAAATATTGCAACAGATGACAAAGTATTAGTTGTACTTAGGACAAAGAAACCCAATTTTCAGATCTATTAAATGGTTAGTTAATTGAACTAATCATTGATTTCAACATTCTAAATTCTTCTATTGAAAAACGTTAAACATCAAAAACAAACCTCAAATAAGCACCCTTAATTACGAGGATCTGAAACATATCCAAGAACTTGGAGCTTATTTAAATAGATTCTTCCAGCCATCCTATCATTTGAGAATTTTTTATAGAATACTTGGCAATGTAGGAGATAGGGATACAAAGATAAATCTGATGAACTATAATTAAAATGCTAATTTAGAATGCTAAAAAAAAAAAAAAAAACCTCTGCTGCCACAATTCTATCCTCCACAAGACTGCTTGCTCCTTACTCATGAAATGCTACGAAAAAGGCAACAAATTCAGATGTATTTCTATAATCAATAATGAGAGTACAGATAAAATGCTGAGGAGAAATGACACTAAATTTTAAGCAATTTCTAGTACAAACTAAAAGAAAGGAACGAAAAAAGCCAAACGATTACCCCAATTAACTAAATATTTCGTTTTGATTCCTTTGTGAAATTTCTGCCACACAACATGCAGAAGAATCCAGCTATTAGTTTCATCTGGCCCTGTAGGGTGGCCAGGGTCCCTATTATGACTTCAACAAGTCAGAATAAGATATGTCATTAGATGAGGCTATTATTCCATAAATGCCTATCTTTATGCCTGCTGGTCAGCCTTTATTTTTCTCTCTTCCACGCTTTTCTTCTAACTACCACTGAACAGGAAAAAATTATATAAGAGGGGGGCTTCAAAAAGTTCATGAAAATTTCAATTACCTTTTAATTCCAATTTTCCACAAACTTTTTGGAGCCCTCTTGAATTATTTGCTGTGATTCCTAGACTGAATTTTGTTCTATGTTTTAAATTTTAGAAATTTTAAAAGTATTAAATTTATGTAGAGAAAAAGCAAGCTTATTTGTAATTAAATGGCCTTTGTTGTGATTTTCAGCTATAGAGATTCAGAGAGAGGGGGAAAAAAAAAAGATTAGTAAAGTCAAATCAATCACCTCCATACAGGAAAACAAAAAAGTAAACTTCCTGAACTAACCGGCTACCACTTATGCACCCAATTTGTGACTTTAAACGTAACATTACAAAGGTCTGTCTTGGGGACTTGTCTTACTTGTCTCTAGATGCTCCCAGCGCCAGAACAATAGGATCTGCGATCTCCAGCATGGACTGTAGGGTGGAAGCCACCACAATGAAGAGGATAATACTAAGTAGGAATGCCCGATGGACGACCTGCAGCTCTATGAGACCCGTCTGCACTGCCAGGATTAACAGAGTCACTCCTTCTGTCATGCCCCTAAAAAGTCATACATTTTCAGAGGGTAAAAAACAAAAACACAATTATCAGAATCTCATTTCATTCCTAGAAAAAATAATCCAAAATTTTAAGACTATTATTATAACATATTTATGACTGTACTGACACTTAATTCAGACTAAAAAAATGTATCAGTATATTAACTTATCATTTAACATCACTCTAATAATGTATGAGACTGCTGGCATGGTGCTGTAGATCAGCACCGGGCTACAAACTACAAGATCGGCCATTCAAATTCACCAGCTGCTCCTAGGAAAGCCTATAGAGGGTTGCTATGAGTTGGAACTGACTTAAGAGCCCTTCAAGACAACAACAGCAACAGCAATATATATAGTGTTGATAGTATCACATGACCACATGGACAAAAGCATAGTAGCCATCATTTTAATACATGCACAGGAAAAACGTAACTTCTAAGATAAATACATGTTTCCCAACTACATTTTGCTAATGAGCCAGATAATGCTGCCAGATTTAGAGATCTACTAAATTATGCCCGTTCCCACCCTAAATTACATCTTGAGTATGAAGATAAAACCAGACACATCAGAGAAAATCAAACATGACTGTCTTCACAATCTTGAGAGGCAAAGGTCTCCTCAAGAAGACTATGAGACCCAAAAGAGTTAAGTGAGAAAAAAAGCCCTGCACATTAAATACTTAAAAAAAAAAAAAAAAGTATTTACATATGGTAAATACACCGCATACTAAGTCCTAAGACCTCTTATTCTATTGTTTCGATTTACAAATAACTCTCACAGTGAGAAAGGAGCAAAGGAGGGGCATAATTTTAAAAACTACAATCACATTAGCAAGTATTATAAAGTTTGATGATAGCAAGCACGGGCAGATATAAGGGAAAATGGGCATCAAAATGTGAAAGTATAGATACAATCCTTATAAAATAAATTTACTAATAGACTTAAAAAGCATACAATTCATCAATTCTATCATCTTCCTGGTAATAATTTGCCCAAGGAATGTACAACCGAAGTTACAATGAGAAAACAGTGTGACTAGTGGAGCATGTCACATGACACCCTGTGGATGCAATGCGCAAACTCTAGGATAAATAACCTGCGTCTTCCACAGGAGTCCTGGTGTGGTACTATAGGATAAAGCACTGGACTGAAAAGCTGATTTGAACCACAAGGTCCGGAGTTCAAACCCACTAGTTGTTCCTCAGAAATCCTACACAGGGTTGCTATGAATCAGAACCAAAACAATGGCATTTAACAACACCTTCCAACAAATAAAATGCAAGGGAAAAAATAAAGAGCTAGATAAGACGTGAACAGTAACAGATAATTTAAGAAATCAACCCACTGCAAAGAAAGAAGTCTTATTTGGATCTTGAGTTGAACAAACAAAATACTACAACAACAAAAATTATTCAAGGAAATGTGAACATCAACTCAGTATTTGCTGTCAAGGAATTCTTCTTTTATTGAGAGTGACCATTATATTTTAGTTAAAAACCTACAGATGGAAATATTTATGGGTAAAATTATATCTGGAATTTGCTTCAAGTAATTGTAGTCATCAAGAGTAGGGAAAAGGGGCAGGGAATGTAAGACACAGGCCATGAATTGGTACTTTTGGGGAAGGGTGATGGGTATATATGGCAGATCATTCTACTATTTTCTCAATTTTGCTGGTTTGAAATTGTACTAATTATAATAAAAGGAAAAAGGGACAAAGACATACACAAAAAAAGACACCCAACAACATTATATTTTAACAGCAACAAAACAAAACATCCATACTATGGAATATTTATTATATAATTCCATCAAAAAGAAAAAAGAGATTTTAAAAAAGTATTCTTTGGAGTGTGGTGGCTACATCGGATAAGCACTGGACTTTGAACCACAAGGTCCTGTTTGAGCCTGCCAGCCACTCTGCAGGAGAAAGATGAGGCTTTCTGCTCCCTCAGAAAACCTATACAGGATGGCTGTGAGTCAGAACCAGCACTTAACAACAACAAAAGTGTACCTTTATATGCTAACATAAGCAAAAAACCCTCTAAATCATATTAGTGAAAAATTGATACAGAGCAGTATGTGCAATATGTGAAACTGTACAAAAGAACAACATATACACACATTCCCCTTTACAAAATTCTAAAATAATTATTATTAACAGTTACCCTTGGGAACAAAGGGAGAAAGCTGTCACTTTTAACTTGCACCTTTTGAATGCTATAAAGTTTCTGAACTTAAAAACAAACTATTTTTCTTTCTCTCTCTCCACTCCAAGCACTATCTCTTTTCTCCCCTACTTTAAAGATATGAGCTGGGACTGGTAGGGAGATCGTGGGCCAGAATTGTTTTAAATTTTCTCTCCTCTGTCATTAAAAAGAAAGAAAGAAAAAAAAAACAAAAACCTAGCTAGTAATAATAAAAAAATATTTCCCAATTTATATCTACTGGAGTGTGGTGGGCTCTTTAGGATAAGCATGGGACTGTCTGTGAACCACAAGATCATGGTTTGAGTGCACTTAACACCACAATATCATCTACTAATGCAGAAATACTCCATTAATGATTTAAGTACTTTAAGAAGTTGCTGTTGTTAAGTACCATCAAGTAGGTTCCATCTAACTCATAGTGACCTGTATAGAAGGGGTAGAGAACATCAGGTACCAGGGCCTTACAAGACCCAGGAAATCATTATGACTGGTCATAACAAGGCAACTATAGTTCCAGCCATCACATCGTTGTTGTTGTTAAGTGTCATCCAGTCGATTCCAATTCACAGCAACCCTGTATAGGGTTTCCGAGGAATGGTTGGTAGGTTCAAACTGCTAATCTCGTGGTTCGCCATCCGGTATTGACCCTACATTGCCACACCGGAAGCCATTACATTAGGGATGAGTTAATCACATGTTTGACCAAATACAGCAGGGTAATTTTTAAGTTGATAATTTTGCATTGTGCTCAAATGATGTTACAAATTTTGGCAGAAAAAAGGTTCCCCACCCCTGCTGTACAATTCGAACCGACCTTGCGGTCCAGAGCTAATCCTATAGTGCCACATCTAGAGAGACAATACCTATGTTAAAGTAACAGAAATCATGACATGTTGTACAAACAGAATTTACCAATGCATAATCTTAAGTGATTTAATAACAACTAGATAAACCACTCTGTAGTCTCACCAATACAGTCTTTGAAGCTTAAAATCAGTATTCAACTTACATTCAAACATGCAAAATAATAATAATAATAAATAAATAATAAAGGCCTTTAAGAAAATACAAAATGTAGGAATTTAATTTTAGCAGAACTACACAAACTTGAAAAGGAGCCCTGGTGGAGCAAAAGTTAAGCAGTTGGCTGCTACCTGAAAGGTTGGTGGTTAGAGCCTACCATGGTAGGAAAGACCTGGTGAATTATTCCCATAAAGACTGCAGCCAGCAATTCCACCGTCAGTGGGGTCCACATGAGTCAAAATTGACTCAATGGCATCTAATGACAACAACGAACTTGAAATGGGAAAAAGCAGGAAATCAAATGGCTCTTAAATCTACGGAAGCAAAGTGTCTAACACATATCATTCTGTTCATAAAATTAAAATACTTTTTTACATGGAATTTATATTTCTTCAAATACTATATGAAGGTATTTCTTCACAGTATTTTTATTCATTAAAAAAAAAAAAAAAATTAAACCCTCTCCAAATTCCATTTCCTCTAAATTTCATCAAGTTAAAAAATTCATTACTACTTGCTCAAGTTTTCTATGAAATGTACATTTCTGGTTATCTCATTTCAGATTAAAGAACTTACCGATTCATGGCAGGATCATTCATGAAAGCCCGATAACCCTGCAGGTAAAACTTGCAGAGCGTCAGAACACCCAAGGCAACAAAAGAAACGGTGAAAACCAAACCAAGGAGGGAATAAGGAGTGCTGCAGCATTCAGCAATACTGAAAAAAGGAGAAGTGATTAGACATGAACACTCTATCACTGTAAATCACCTATGTAACTTTATAACTATATGTATATGTACTAATAAACTGGATTTAGCATCTATATAACCTTTATAATGTTCAAAGCGTTGTACTTTAACTTCTAGAATTTTAGATAGGAATTTGGAATTAATGCAGGTTAATCAATGCTTGTCTTTTACTATATAGCTCCATACATCTTTCTAGCTATCTTTCCTATAGGTTGTTGTTGTTAAGTGCCACTGAGTTGATTCTACCCATAGCGACCCTGTACAGGGTTCCCAAGGAGCAGCTAGTGAGCTTGAACCACTGACCTTGCAGTTTAAATAGCTTTGCAGTCTGACGCATTAGCCCATAGTGCCACACCAGGACTCCATCTTTCCTATATACTCACTGGTAAATTAGTTTTTATATGAAAGTGTTGAATTTTACATAGATCAGTGTATTTCGTAATAAGAAAAAAATGTCTTGTTTTCTGTTAGGTATATAACACGTTATGGTGGGTGATAACTGAAATTATTCTTATTACTTTAACTTCTGAACTGTTTGACATTTTTCTTACAAAAATTTGTATCAGAAAAAAAAATACCAGAATTATATAAGAATCATATTTTTAAATTCATTAAAATTTTATTTCCTTCTATTGGGCAGTCTGAAAATTTTATAATATTTTTCTAATTCTTGCTCCCACATTTACAAAAACTGTTTATACCCAAAGTATAATTTAAATACATTTTCAATAAGACCACAATCACTTTATTTAAACTTCAATGAAGACTGCAGTGCTATTTTTCATAACTGAATGCTGAAGAAAACAAAGGATTTTTAAAAATCTCAGCTTTCGGTGAAGTGAAAGAGTTTGGGCAATTTACAAAACCTTTTCTCTCTTCAGGCTAAAAAAAATGTATATTTTTCAGTTTGAGTGTGCTTTTTTAGTTTAATGAGGATATTCTAGCAAACTTGCAATCCTCTTCTCATTAGTTCTGATACTGCATTCTTCTTCATACAGCCCAGCTTCTTGGGATTATTTGCTCAGCACACATATTGAGTAAGTATGTATAAAAGATACAACCTGGATGCTCACCATTCCCAATTTTACAAGCTTCCCCCTTGTTCTATTCCAATGACTGCATCTTGGTCTATGTACAGGTTCTGCATGAGCACAATGAAGTTCTGGAATTCCCATTCTTTGCAATGTTAAACAGCGTTGGTGATCAAGACAGTCTAATGTCTTTGTGCATTCAATAAAATACAAGTAAATATCCTTTTGGTATACTTTGCTTTCCACCAAGATCCATCTAAAATCAGCAATGATAGTCTTTGTTCTACATCCTCGTCGGAATATGGGTTGAATTTCTGGCAGTTCCCTATCGATATGCTGCTGCAACAATTTTTAAATTATCTTCTGCAAAATTTTACTTGTGGGTGGTATTAATGACACTGTTCGATGATTTCCACATTCAGCTGAGTCATCTTTCTTTGGAATGGGACCAAATATGGAACTCTTCCAATGAGTTGGTCACATACCTTTCTTTCCTTCCACATTTCTTGGTATAGACGAGTCAGTGCCTCTAATGCTGTTATCAACTTGTTAAAAACATTTCAAATTGGATTCTGTCAATTCTCGGAGCTTTATTTTTCACCAGTGCCTTTAGTGCAGTTTAGACTCTTCTTTCAATAGCATTGTTTCTTGATCATATGCTATACCTGAAATGGTTCAATGTCAAACAATTCTTTTTGGCTTTTGTGACCATGTATTCCTTCCACATTTTTTTTTGATGCTTTCATCATTTAATATTCTGTTCATAGCAATCCTTCAATATTTCAAGTTGAGGCCTGAATTTTTTTTCTTCAGTTTTTTCAGCTTGAGAAATGCTTAGTATGTTCTTCCTTTTTGGTTTTCTAACTCCAAAGTCTTTGCGTATTTCATTATAATCCTTAACCCTCTTTGCAATTATTTGTTCAGCAACTTTAACTCATTATTTCTTCCCATTGCTTTAGCTTCTCTATACTCAAGAGCAAATTTCAGTGTCTCTTCTGACATCCATTTTGGTCTTTTCTTTCTTTCCTATCTTTTTAATGACCTTCTGCTCTTGCATGTATGACTTTTTGGTCTTTGATAATTAGTGTTCAACATGTCAAATCTACTCTTGAGATGGTCTCTAAATTCAGATGTGATATATTCAAGTTCATATTTTGATTCTTGTGGACTTGTTTTAATCTTCTTCATTCCTACCTCAATTAGTCTATGAGCAATTAATTAATGGTCTATTCCAGTCAGCCCCTGGCCTCATTCTGGCTTATGATACTGAGCTTCCCTATTGTCTCTTCCCACAGATTTGGTCATATTTGATTTCTGTGTATTCCATACAGTGGGGTCAATATATAAAGTTACCATTTATATGTTGCTTAAACAAGGTATTTGCAATTAAGAAGTCATTGATTCCACAAAATTCTATCAAGTGATCTCCAGTTTTGTTTCTATCATTAAGGCCATATTGTCCAACCACAGATTATTTCTGTTTGTAACTTCCACATTCCAATCACCAGTAATTGTCAATGTATCTTGATGGCATATTTGATCAATTTCAGACTAAAGAAGTTGGTTGTTGTTGTTAAGTGCCATTGAGTTGGTTCTGACTCACAGGAACCCTGTATATATAGGGTTTCTGAGGAGCAGTTAGTGGGTTTGAACTGCTGATCTCTGGTTCTCAGTCCAGTGCTGATCCTACAGTGTCACACCATGAGTCCATAATTTCTTCATCACTGACTTTGGTGGTTAGTGCATAAATCTGAATAATAGCATTGTTAACAGTTCTTCCTTGTAGGTGTGTGTATGGATATTATCCTATCCAATAAAGCATTTTAACTTCAAGATAGATATTGAAATTTTTTTTTTTTTTTTGACAATGAGTATGACAACATTCCTCTTCACTTTGTCATTCCCAACATAGTTAACCATATTATTGATTCAAATTGGCCAATACCAATTCATTTCAGTTCATTATTGCCTAGGATACTGGTCTTTACGTATTCCATTTTATTTTGACAACTTTTAATTTTCATCCATTTTATTAGGGAATTTTTCAGGTGTCTCTTTTAATTCTGAGGCATACCATCTCAGCAAATGAAGGTACAGAAAATTTTGCTCCATCCCTATCATCACAGCAAATTCTTCTTTGAGGATAAGTATACTTAAAGTATCAGGAACTGCCAAAGAGGAAACAAATCTGTCTTGGAAGAAATACAGCCAGAATGCTGCTTCAAAGCCAGGATGGTAAAACTTCATCTATGGTACTCTGGACATGTAATAAGGAGGGGAAAGTCCCTGGATAAGGATATCATGCCTGGTAAGTTGAGGGTCAGAGAAAACAAGGAAGACTCCACCCCCCCCAACAAGACAGACTACCACAACAGCAGCAATGAAAGGCTCAAACATAACATCTGTGAGGATGGCCCAGCACCGGACTTTATTCTAATGTGCAAAGGGTCACTCTGAGTCAGAACTGACATCATGGCCTAACCACAGTAACTACTCTGAGGCGGCAGTTCTTCCCCAGCCATTATTTTGAATTCCTTTCAACCTGCGGGTCTCATGTTCCAGCACTATTATCAGGCAATGTTCCACTGCTATTCATTTTCAGTGGTTAATTTTTCAGAAGTGCTCTGCTTATACCTTCTTTGTAGTCTGTCTTAGTCTGTCCATGAAACCTGTGCACCATGGGTGACTCTGCTGCTATTTAAAATATTGGTGGCATAGCTTCCAGTATCACAGCAACACAGAAGCCACCACAGCAGTGGTGCTTCTGTCAAGGGAAAATACAAATATAACCTGGGTCACAAAAGCATCATGGAAAAACAAGAGTACTTATGAGGTATAAATTAATGAAGGAGCCAATATGGGAACTATTCAACTTAAAAACAAAACAAAACAAAAAATGAAAGTATCTTTATTTTGGGAAAAAGACAAGTTTTAGCTATTATAGTAAGGGAACAAAGAGAAAATTATTTTGGCAAGATACTTAAACCTCAATCACTCACAGCTTACTGATTTGTTAAGCCTATAATTACATACTGCCATCCTTCATCTAAGGAGGTCCAGAGTGGCACTCTGGGTTAATGTGCTGGACTGCAAAGTCAGTTCGAACTGCAAGGTCGGCAGTTCGAGTTCACCAGCTGCTACTTGGAAACCCTACACAGGGTCACTATGGGTCAGAATCCACTCAATGGCACTTAACAACAAATCCTTTATCTGGAGTCCTGGTGTGGATAAGAATTGGACTGTAAGCTTGGTTCAAAGCACTAGGTCAGTGTAAACCTCAGGGTCAGTGGTTCAAATCCACCAACCATTCCTCAGAAACCCTATATGAATGTGAACCGATTCAATATCACTTAACAATAATCCTTCATTTGATTGGAAGTACAGTGTGCATTATAATGGATAACTAAATCTGATTTAAATTATCATAATCAAGCACAGGAGTGTGTATCTTTCTCTTTAAGTAGTTAGTTTTCTGATCCTTTAAAAACTCCACGTAATAGAGAGAAATACTGTTAACTGATAGTAGGTACAAAGAGGGATTATAATCATTGTAATGAAACAAGGTGTATGATTTGTTGAATGTAAAACTGATGATATGCCCTGTAAACTTTCACTCAATCCACAATAAAAACCTTAGGGAAAAAAAAAAAAAACTTCACGTAATTGGTGAGACCTGGAGACTCTTGAGCCCATGGACAACGACAAAGCCACAGAGGGCTACAGCTGAGAATAAAGCACCCAACTGATATGCCGTGAGGGGAGGCGCAAGAGAACGCCCAAACATACATAAAGTACTCATCTGACCTAGCCTTGATGGCTTGATAATCAGAACTTGACTAAAGGAAGATAAAAAAAATTTCCTTTGCTGATAAAGGAAACAAGTATAAATCACTACAATTTGATGAACTTGACCTATACTCATAGATGTGGATGGATGGTTGGATGGTTATGTGCTATGTAGTCGGTTCCAACTCATAGTGACCCTGTACAGGGTTTCCAAAGCTATAAATCTTTACAGGAGCAGAAAAAGCCTCATCTTTCTTCCATAGAACAGCTGGTAGTTTCAAACTGATGACCTTGCGGTTCACAGCCCAATTCGTAACCACTATTTTACCAGAGCTCCTTATACTTAATGGATGTAGTAGCACAAAATACCAACAGAGAGGAAAGGAGCCTTCACATCAATTTCAATGCTATCCCCTCTGTACACAGGGTAGATAGGGACAGGCAACTTAGACATTGGCTACCTAAAATGGGGTGGGGGTGGGGGGGAATAAAGTCACAAAGTGACTGGCATACAAGTGTTCAAGACGGAATTTAGTTTAAGAGTGTGCAGAGAAGATAGATTCCCCACTGAATAGTTTTCATCTTGTCTAGATGGATCTGGTGAAAAGAGATGGGGATAATATTCTTATGATTCACTAGTGAGTAAGTGTTATCACGAATAACTGTTGAGTGTCACAGTTGTAAAGGTAGAAGTTTTGTAACAAAAATGGGGAGTGGTTAATCTTACAGTCCAGAAACAGAGGATCCTAGGACCATCAAGGGAGAAGAGCACAAGTGGAGTGCATGACCCTATCCAGAGAAGCAACGACACTAGAGGTGGATGCAGAGATGAGGACATGGAGAGAGGGAGCAGCTTAGGACTCTGGACTCCTGGAAAGAGATGGACTGGGTGCTGGCAGCCCGGAGGCAGGCTAGCAGAATGTGCCCTTTGGGTTGTTCAAATTATTATATATTCCTGAATATTTTTGTGTACCCCCCCCCCCCACCCCCCCCCCAAAAAAAACACAAACCAGAGGGAATGGAAGCAAATACTGTTGAGTGCATAGGATCAAACATGATGATTCACAGAGGAGATTGTAATCATTGCAATGAAACGATGGTGTCAAGTCAATGTTCTCCCATGTAAACTATCACTCAGTTCACAATAAAACTTAAAAACAAACAAAAAAGCTCCACATAAACATCATTATTTACACAGAAATAAATAACTATAAAATTTGGTGATTGGTCTTTAAAATGTGTTTCATTTTAATTATCAATTAAATGCATGCTCGTAGATGTTATTTATTAATTAAAAGTATTATCAGAAAATACAAAATCTGACTCAGTATCAGTATATTTAGTCTTGTTGTTGCTATTGTCAAGTGCCGTCATGTCAGTTTCCACCCAAAGTGACTCTGTATAGGATTTCTGAGAGGCTGTGAGCTTGAACTTTCAACCTTGAGGTTCAAACCAACCTTGCAATCGAGTGTGCCACACCAAAAGGCATTATCACCCCATGTCATTTTTATACTATTACTGTACACAGTTCCTCATCAATGTTATGTAACTCCTTTACTGATATGTAACTTTGTGTAATGGCTTAAAGTTTAACAAGCAATAAGCTTCTTTAAGAGAGTCTAAACTGCACATCTGTTTTGGAAGAAGTGCAGCCAGAGTGCTCCTTGGAGGCCAGGATGGCTAAGCTCCGTCTCTCATAGTTTGGACATACTGTCTGTAAAGAACAGTCACTGGAGAAGGATGTCATGCTGGGTAAGATGGAGGGTCAGAGAAAAAGAGGAAGACCCCCAACGAGATGGATCAGTCAGGTGGCATCATTGATGGCAAAAAATGTGGCAGCGGTAGTGAGGTTGGCCCAGGATCGGACATTGTTTCGTTCTGCTGTGCACGGGGTCGCTATGAGTCAGTTCTGACTCGATGGCACCTGACAACAACAAACTGCACATCCCCTACACTACTTAGCGTACAATTTCTGTCATACTGGGTAACAAAAACAACGGATGTAATAACTAGAACTAAGTGGTCTTTAACATTTACCCTCCTTTATTTACCTTTAAGGATAAAATTTCATTGTTGTCTTTTAAAGTGACTATGAATCAGAGTTCTGTTGTGGTGCTGGAGGATAAGCACTAAACTGCTAACCACAAGAACAGTGGTTCAATCCCAACAACTGCTCCTAGGAAATTCTATACAGGGTGGCTGAGTCAGAAACCCCTGGACAGCACTTAAGCACATGTGTCAGAGAACCAAAGTGTATACTCATATGCTAGGTTCAGAGGGATTTAGAAGATTCAAATTCAGAGTGGAAAAAACCGATAAATGTTGACTCTCGCACAAGTTTACTAAAAGACACTGAAGTAATAAAGAAGTCAAATGATGAAACATTTTTAAAAAACTAAATCTTAAAAAGCAAATCTTGGAATTTCTCCCGGTCAAACATATATCCAGTTTGCATTCATTTGACTCTTTAAATTGTTATGTTAGGTGCTGTGGATTTGGCTCCAACTCATAGTGGCCCGACGCACAGAATGAAACACTGCCAGGTCCCGCAACATCCTAACAATCACTACACTTGTGCCCATTGCTGTTGTCATTGTCAATCCATCTCACTGGGGTCTTCCTCTTTTTTGCTGACCATACCAAGCATGATGTCCTTTTCTCCAGGGACTGATCCCTCCTGATAACATGTCCAAAGTATGAGAGATGAAGTCTCATCTTCCTGGCTTCTGAGGTGCATTTTGGCTGTACTTCTTCCAACATAGATTTGTTTATTCTTCTGGAAATCCACAGTACTTTTAATATTCTCTAAACCGTAACTCAAATGCATCAATTCTATGGTCTTCCTTATTCACGATCCAACTTTCACATGCTGAAAATACCACGACTTGGGTTAGGTGCACCTTGTCCTCAAACTGACATTGTTGGCTCTTGAACACTTTAAAGCCTTGCACAGCAGATCTGCCTAATGCAGTATGTCGTGTGATTTCTTGACTGATGCTTTCATGAGGGTTGATAGTGGATCCAAGCAAAATGAAGTCTTTAACAATTTCAAACTTTTCTCCATTTATCATGATGTTATTAACTGGTCCAGTGGTGAAGATTTTTGTTTTGTTTACATTGAGGTGCAACCTACACCAAAGGCTGCGGTCTTTAATCTTCATCAGTACATATTTTAAGTCCTCTTCACTTTCAATAAATAAGGTTGTATCATCTGCATACCACAGGTTACTATGAGTCTTCCTCCAATCCTGATATCACATTCTTCTTCATATAACCCACTTCTCAGATAATTTGCTCAGCACAGACCGAGTAAGTATGATAAAGAATACAACCCTGGCACACATCTTTCCTGACTTTAAGCCATTCAGTGGTCCCTTTTTCTGTTCAAACAACTGCTTCTTGGTGTATGTACAGGTTCCTCAGGAGCACAATTTAGTGTTCTGGAATACCCATTCTTTTCAATGTTGTCCATAGCTTGACTCTCAAAATAAATAAATTTAAAATATGAGAGCAAAATGAAAGAGTATGTGTAAGTCACAGGTTTGGGACTCAAGTTTGAGTTTCAGCTCTATTTTTGCAATGTCACCTGAACAAGTTATTCTCTGCGGTACATTTACTTTCCTCAACTATACAATGCTAGTGACAATCACAGCACCCAACCTCTCACATTTTTATAAAAATTAAATGTGAGGCAAAGCATTTAGTACTACTATGTTCAATATTGAATAAATGGTAGTCATTTTTAATAATATATTTGTATCTAATTGATCCAATAATTTAAACTGAAACACTTATTTTTAAAATTTGCTATGTATATTTCTCTAACTCATTTACTAGCACCCCTGGTCCACAGTACAGGGAAAATGTACCACCGTTATTACTCTAATTTGTCTGCATATAACACATCCACGAAAAACAATAAGCATACACATACAATGCACATGGCATGTGTAGGAAATTAACAAGTGAAAGAGTTACAGTTGGGAAAAAAAAACATATAATGCACATGTGTATTATTTGTGTAAAAATATGTCATAGTAATATCTCCCTGTATTGCTAAATCTGAATTAAGTCCTATCTCAATTCAAGATGAAGTGACTAATAGACGTGATATGCAAAATTTACTATTTCTTGATCAAAGTTTTACCTTCTTACAGTTATAAATAGTACTATACACTCTTTTTAATTACCTTGTCAGAAAAAGGAAAAGAAGCCTCTCACGTGATGCAGGCTGATCTCGAGTACTGAAATAGGAGTAAATCTGGAGAGCAAATAAAACAAGCCAGAAAACCATAAATAGAACAGGAACTACCAGTTGATTCCACAAGGACATTCCCAAGGCTAGAAGGCCATATACCTCCACTACCTGAATAAAAAAATAAGATTAGATCAGTTTTCGCAGGCAAACACAGGATATTGCTTCAAAAAACACATTTAAACAGGTAAGAGTATAACCTAAAGTATCTAAAGACAAACATTAACTTGATTTTGCAAATTATTTCAGCGAAATGACTTCAAAATTAGCTGCATACATATAGTTAGTAAATAGCCCATTTTAAAATGTACAGATTTTTCTTTGACATATACTCTTCTGATGGCAAAAGTAAAATGCTCTAATAGTTCAAACCAAGGTCACAGCTGAAGCAAAACTGGCAGACAGCAGAGTTTGGTTTCTGGGTGGTACAAACAGTTACTGTGCTCGGATGCTGACTGAATGGCTGCAGCTTTCACTTCAATCAGAGATATCTCCAGAAAATGACTGAGGATCTAACAGTTCCCAAAAACCAGCCATTGAAAACCCTATGGAGTACAGTTCTACTCTGCCACACATAAGGTTCCCAGAGTCAGAACTGACTCCACAGTCTCTGGGTTTTTTGTTTTGTTTTAGTGAAATCACATTTTAAATAAGATTGTTGTTGTCAATTCACAGTGACTCCATGTGACAGAGTGGAACTGCTATAATCTTTATAGGAGCAGACAGTCAGACGTTTCTCTCATGGAGCAGCAACTGGATGGGTTCAAACTGCCAACCTTTTCCAGACAGCAGCAGAGTGCTTATAAGCATACTGTAAACAGGGCTCCTTTGAATGAGATTATCTACTGCCATCAAGCCAATCTTGAGTCATACTACTCAATGTACTACAGTATCTGAGGCTATACATTTTTATGGGAGCAGAAAGTTTCCTCTTTCTCCCATGGAGTGACTGGTGGATTGCTAACCTTTAGGTTAGCAGCCCAATAGGTCACCTATTATGCCACCAGGGCTCCTTTGAAATGAAATTTAGTCACTAGCAAAACTAGCCTATATTTAAAGGTGGCTTGAGGAGATCTGGTAAACACAAAATCTTATCAGTGATGAGGACAAGGGGGCTAGGAAAAAAAGATGAACTTTTAAAGGTTTACTCAGGAATGTCATAAATCAAGAAAGGGTCAATAAGACACTAAAACATTTACTACATTTAATCACTGAAGAGATTTCCTCTACTGTGATGCAAAAATGAAAACAACCCCATAAAAAATGCTTTATTCTTGCTCCTTTGTTGTTGTTAAGTGCCAGAGTCAGTACTGACCCATAGCAACCTTATGTACAGCAGAACGAAACACTGCCCGATCCTGGGCCAACCTCACTACTGTTGCCACACTTGAGTGCATCAATGCTGCCACTTGATCAATCCATCTCGTTGGGAGTCTTCCTCTTTTTCTCTGACCCTCCTCCTTACCAAGCACGATATCCTTCTCCAGTAATTTGGTCCCTCGTGACAGTATGTCCAAAGTATGAGAGATGAAATTTGGCCATCTTGGCCTCCAAGGAACACTCTGGCTGCACTTCTTCCAAAATGGATCTATTGGTTCTTTTGGTAGCCCATGGCACTTTCAATATTCTCCTCCAACACCATAACCATACCTCAAAGGCATCAATTCTTCTACGGTCTTACTTATTCACTGTCCAGCTTTCGCATGCATATGAGATTACTGAAAACACCATGGCTTGGGGTAGGCACACCTTAGTCCTCAAGGTGACATCTTGTGCAGCAGACTGGCCTAATGCAATACGTCATTTGATCTACTGACTGCTGCTTCCGTGAGTGTTGATAGTTGATCCAAGAAGAATGAAGTCCTTGAAAACTTCAATCTTTTCTCCATTGATAAGAATGTTGTTTATTGCTCCAGTGGTGAGGATTCTGTTTTCTTTACATTGAGATGTAATCTATACCGAAGGCTGTGTTCTTTGATCTTCATCAGTAAATGTTTTAAGTCGTCTTCACTTTCAGCAAGCAAGGCTGTATCATCTCCATATCACAGGTTGTTAATGAGTCTTCCTCCAATCCTGATGCCGTGTTTTTCTTCACATAACCCAGCTTCTGGGATTATTTGCTCAGCATACAGGTTGAATAAGTATGGTGAAAGAATATAACCCTGTCGCACACCTTTCTTAATTTTAAAACATTCAGTGTTCCCATGTTCTGTTCAAACAACTGCCTTTTAATCCAGGTACAGATTCCTCATTAGTACAATTAAGTTGTTCTGGAATTCTCATACTTGGCAATGTTGTCCATAGCCTGTCATGATCAACACACGAAAGCCTCTGCATAGTCAATAAATCATAGGTAAACATCTTTCTGATATTCTCTGCTTTCAGCCAAGATTCATCGACATCAGCAATGATGTCCCTCATTCCCCAGCCTCCTCTGAGTCCTGCTTGAACCTCTCTGTCAATGTTATGATTGTAGCCATTTCTGTATTACCTTTAGCAAAACTTTACTGGCACGGGATATCAAAGAGATTGTCCAATGATTTCTGCATTCTGTTGGGTCACTTCTCTTTGGAATGGGCACTAATATGGATCTCTTCCAATCAGTCAGCCAGATAGCTGTCTTACAAATTTCTAGGCAGAGATGAGTGAGTGCCTGTGTTGCCTCAGTTTCTTGAAATATTTCAATTTTGATTCCAACAATTCCTGGTGCCTTGTTCTTTGCCAGATCCTTCAATGCACCTTGGACTTCCTCCTTCATTATCATTGGCTCTTGATCATATGCTACCTCTTGAAATGGTTGAACATGAACCATTTCCTTGTACAACATTGACTGTGCATTCCTTCCATCTTCTCTTGATGCTTTCTGCATCATTCAATAATTTTCTCAGAGAATCTTTCAGTAACGAAAGTCAAGGCTTGAATTTTTTCTTCAGTTCTCCCAGCTTGAGAAATGCTGAGCGTGTTGTTCCTTTTGGTTTTCTGATTCCTGATCTTTGCACATTTTATTGTAATAGTTGGCTTTATCTTCTCAAGCTGATCTTTGAAATTTTCTTTTCAGTTCTTGGACCTCCTCATTTCTTCCATTTGCTTTAGCATCTCTACAATGGAGAAGATGTTTCAGTGGCTCTTCTGACATCCATTCTGACCTTTTCCTTCTTTCTTGTCTTCTCAATGACTTTATGCTTTCTCATGTATGATGTTCTTGATATCATCCCACAACTCTTCCGGTCTTTGGTCTTTAGTGTTTAATGTATCAAATCTGTTCTTTAGATGATTTCTAAATCCAGGTGGGATATATTCAAGGTCATATTTTGGCTCTCATGGACTTGTTTGCATTTTCTTCAGCTTGAGTTTGAATTTGCATGTGAGTAATTGATAATCTGTTTCAGTCTGTGCCCGGCTTGTTTTCACTGATGATATGCTAGTTTCCCATCATCTCTTTCTGCAGATGTAGTCAATTTGATTTCTATGTATTCCATATGATGAGGTCCATGTGTATAGTCGTCTCTTATGCTGGCTAAAGAAGGTATTTGAAATGAACAAATCATTGGTTTTGCAGAATTTTATCATGCGTTCTCCAGCATCATTGGTATCACCAAGGCCATATTTTCCAACTACTGATCCTTCCTCTTTGCTCCCAACCTTTGCATCACAATCACTGGTAATGATCAATACATTTTGATTGCATGTTTGATCAATTTCAGATTGAAGAAGTTTGTAGAATTCTTCTATTTCATCCTCACTGGCTTTAGTGGTTGGTGTGTAAATTTGAATAATAGTGGTATTAACTGGGCTTCCCTGCAGGCGCATGGGTATTGTCCTATCACAGACAGTGTTGTACCTCATGACTGATCTGGATATGTTCTTTTTAACGATGAATGTAACAACACTATTATTCTTCAATTTGTCATTCCCTGCATAGTAAACCATGTGGTTGTCAGATTCAAAATGGCCAATACCCGTCCATTTCAGCTCACTAATGCCTAAGAAATCGATGTTGATGCGTTCCATTTCATTTCTGACAATGTCCAATTTTCCTACATTCATACTTTGTACATTCCATGTTCCGATTTTCAATGGATGTTTATAGCTGTTTCTCTTCATTTTGAGTTGAGGCCCATGAGCAAATGAAGGTCCTGCGGGCTTTTCTCCCATGAGCTTTACTCCATTCGCATTATCATTATCAACTCTACTTTGAGGAGGCAGCTCTTCCCTAGTCGCATTTTCAGTGCCTTCCAACCTGAGGGACTCATTATCCGGCACTATATCCGACAGTGTTTCTCTGCTATTCATAAGGTTTTCAGTGACAAAAGATTCGGAAGTAGCTCGTCACTCTTTCTTCCTAGTCTGTCTTTGTCTGGAAGCTCATCTGAAACCTGTCCACCATGGGTGTCCCTGCTGGTATTTAAAATACCAGTGGCATAACTTTAAGAATCATAGCAACTCACAAGCCTCCACAGTATGACAAACTGACAAATAGGTCTGTCAATCTGTCTTGCTCCTACAGGTTGGTTTATCAAGCAACTTCCTGATTTATTTTGTTGCCAAGTACAGTACGCCAAGTAACAGGAAAAATCATAGTTTTACAATGTTTATTAATGCGTCAGAAATAAAATAGGAGATATCTAGTTTATAAAACAATTTCATGACACTGATTAGTAGGAATCAAGTCCCATGATCTGACTAAATCTAAGAATATAAATACAACCAAGCTTCTAGCTTTAAGTCAGGAACCAGACCCTGGTAACACAATGTTCTGCCAGAAGTCCAGATAACCCTAACCTAAGCAACCAACTGGTCTTGTTGCAATCTCTTAATGTGACACCAGATGTTTCAATATAGTTAAATTACTTCCCTGATTAAGTCATAAAGAAGTTCTATTATCTGTATTATGTTTTCTAACAAGAGCCCTGGTGTGGTGCTGTCAGATAAGCACAGGACTGCTAACCCAAAGGCCAGCTGCTCAAACCCACCAGCCACATCTTGGGAAACCTAGATAGGATCACAATATTTTAACTGGCTATGTATCTTTCACCAAATCATTGGTCAATAGTGCAGCCAAATGTACCGCCATTAGGCAAAACTGAATGAAGTTGTATCTTAATTAAACATGAGTTACTACACTATAAATGACAGAAATAATTTGCAAAACATAAAATTCTTTGATCAAAGTTTATCTAGATTATTATCAAGCAACCAAGATCTTTAAGCATAAATAGTGTGACTTTTAAAATTATCCTATACTTAAAATATTTCCATGTGTAAAGCAAATCTTGGGTCTACAAACAATTTAGTCATAATTAACATTTGATTTTCCTAACTAGAAAATATTAAAAGAAATTTGCCTAACTAGCTGCATAAATTATTAGGAAAGGCAAAGTGATCATTGGAAGTTAGAGAATACTTTCTACTTTCTTGGCTAAGGAATAGACAACTAAAATACAGGTATACAGAGTTAACATTGGTTCATACAGGCCTGAACCCATACACGTCCGAGCATGCTCTCACATAAAGTTTTGTTTGCTTTAAAGAGAAAGTTCCTTTCTTTTGCTTATTTTCTCTTAAAGGTTTTAAAGACCCCATACCCAGACCCTTGCAGCACTGGACTACAGGGCATCCAGGTAAGTGAGACAGAGGACATGGCTCTGGGTCTAGACTCCTGGGCTTTGTTCAGTGGACAGCAGCAGTATGGGCTTAGGCTGCTCAGATGGAACAGTGGGCGGAGGTGGGTGCCCTGGAACCTTCCTAACTCGTTCTTTTTGCTCTGCTCCTGCCACAGCCACTGCCAGCTCTCATTCCTCTGGCTTCTGCTAGCAGCTCCAGCAGCAGCAGTGAAAAGGACCAGAAGCAGGCTCCCATAAGTTTCTTAATAAGGTGTTAGAACAAAGTACAAATCACATAATGTCCTATTTTATAGAATGGCTCACCAATGCTAAGGGACACTTATCTAATACATGACTGTTTCCATTTCTTGCCCATACAATTCTTCATAATTTCACAAACTGGTTAATGCATAATTCATTTTCAACCTAGTGATATATGACTGTTGTGGTAACCCAGTCAATCCCATTTACAGTTCAGAGCTATCCAACTTTCCAGTTTTAAAAATTACATAAACATAGGGAAGAAACTGTATGCACAGGAATGTATCAGAACAAAAGTCAGGATCTGCCATCTAGGTATATTCACCTCTATTTCCAACAAAACCTCCTGAAAGTATCTTGTTTTGCCAGGTCTCACAAGTTTTCTACCTTTGACAGGATGCAGTCTTACCACTTTTCTATCCTAGTAGCATCACTATGGAGTACTGGAGTGGCACCACAGGATAAGCACTTGATCACAAGGTTGGTTTGAACTACAAGGCCAGAGGTTCAAACCCACCAGTCACTCCTTGGAAACCCTAGACAGGTTCATTATGAGTCAGAACTGATTCAAAGGCACTTAAACAACAAACAATAACAGGATCACTAAGAGTCGGAAGCAACTTGAGGGCACTTAACAACAAAAGTACAAAATATTTTAGTTTTTCATCTCTGTGAGGTTTCTTCCTTACACAAGTTCTGGTTTGCACAGGTTGTACTGTCTTTTCACCTCTATCACATAGTTAACATATACTACACTTATCTTCCTGGCACAGAACCAGAAGCTTTATGTGCATTAACTATTTAATTCTCACAGCAGCCCAGAGTGATGGTTAAATGATTATTCCAAGGACAGCTAGTAAACAGAAACACCACAACATGAACCCAGATGGCTTCCCTCCAGAGAATTTACTGCCTCTCAAAGGAGCTTCACAAGGCATCTCACATGAAAATCTTAGTTAAAAATAATTGCTACTTTCAAACTGTAAAACAGGATGTTACCACAATTACGACTGTGAAAACAAACTGAACTTAAACCTTTAATGTACTTGATTGTCATGTGGTTACCAGTCTTACCTGAACCAATTCTCTATATGCAGACTTAGCAAGATTAAAAGGTACTAAGAGATTTGACCCAAGAAAATACAGAACTTCTAATCCAGTAAAAATCATAGCAAATTTGTTGATGATAACAATTGTCTCCAGAGGCACAAGGCAGAGTCTTGCTAGCAGAGGAAGCATGTGAGCAGAAAAGAGCCAAATCTGCTTTGTTTTCATGACACAGGAGCATAAAGTACACACCACCAGCTGACCTACAGAGAGAACACACAAGCCATGAGCATTTAGGATCCACAAAAAATAACAAACAAAAAACACTGTTTACAAAGATGATGATAGCTTTATCAGTAGTCGAGGAGGCTGTTTTGTGGCGCTGCAGGATAATGCACTGTACAGCAATGTTGGAGATTCAAACCCACCAGCCGTTCTTTGGAAACCTTCTAAAGGGTCGCTATTAGTTGGAACCAACTCCATGGCACTTAACAACAACTCAGTTTGGATAATATTTTAAATAACAGTTTAGCTTCATCTGACCATAATTATACATTCACATGCTCTCTGATGTACACAAAACACTCAGGAATATACAACCATTTAAACAGCCAAAGGGCACATTCTGCAAGCGAGCATCCTGGCCGCCTGCACACAGCCTTTCTCTTTCCATGGGTTTGGAGTTCTCAGCTGCTCTCTCTCTCCATGCCATCACCTCTACCTCCAACTCTGGTGTCATAATGTAAAGCTAACGTTCTCCCACGTAAACTATCACATAATTCACAATAAAAACTAAAAAAAAAAAAAAAAATTCCAAGTATCCTATAGCAAAGAAAATAAATCTGTGAACTTAGTTGTTTCAACAATCTATGCAAAATTCTGCTGATTTCCCACAACAAAAAAACTGACTCTCATCAATTTTGCTTTAAAGAGCTAAGATTTCAATTTTGATGCTTGTTTTATAATAAAAGCTATAATGATAAATTAGTAAATGAAAAGATGTCATAACATTTAATGATCAGAAAACAAATATTGCAATAAATGTTGTAACATCTCTAACATGTTATTATTAAAAATATTTCTATTCTTTGCTTTTACCAAAAAAACTATAAAAACATCAAACAGGTATAAACAATATATATATATTGGGGGGAAAAAGGAGACAACTATAACAAAAGTAGAATTCAGAGAAAACAAGCTCTTGAAAATCCAAAATACACAGCAGAAACAGAAATACAATAGAGGGATTCAGCAGCAAACTCAGAAAGCAAAACAATTTAAAAACAAAACAAAAACCAGAGAGATTGTAAAAGGTCATGAGAGGCCATCTTAGGTGAAGCTATTGGTCTCTCCATGTTCAAGAGGAAAGAAGAGGGAATCAATTAGTCCAACAGACTAATGGAACATATGAGCATCAGTCTCCACGACACTAAGACCAAAAGAATTAGATGACGACCAGTTACCACTACCAACTGCTCTAAAATGGATTACACTGGAAGGTCCTGAAGAGAGCAGCAAAAGAAGTAAAACTGAAAATAAAAATTATGACCAAACAAAAAAAGTATTAAGATCGGACTTACTGGTCAGAAGGAAATTGGAGGAACCTGAGACTATGGCCCTTGAATACTCTTCAGATCTGAAAAGGAACTAAGTCACCTTCATGGCCTAATTTTCAGCCAAGCAATAGACAGGCATATAGAAGGAGACCAGTCGCTGGAGAAGGATATCATGTTTGGTAAAGTGGAGGGTCAGAGAAAAAAAGAGACAAAGACCCCCAATGAGATGGATTGGCCAAGTGGCAGCATCAATGGACTCAAGTGTGGCAACAGTAGTGAGGCTGGCCCAGAATTGGGCAGTGTTTCGTTCTGCTGTGCATAAGGTCGCTATAGGTCGGTACCGATACAATGGCACCTAACAACAACAACAATACTAGTAAGGTATGCTCACCATGGAATGGTCAGTTATTCAAAATCAAAAGGGTATCATTTACCTAAGGACAAAGTTGAGAAGGGATGAGAAAGAGGCTGGAAAGAAATAGGAACCACAGGGAGGCAGCAGGGTAACTCTTGTTACATGGAGGGAATTGCAATCATTGAGAGGAAGCAAACTGTATGAGTTGTTGAATGCAAAACAGATGATCTTGTCTGTAAACTTTCACTCAATTCACAATAAAAAGTTAAAAGAAAAAATAAATCCAGTTGCCATTAAGTCAAGCCCCAATCCCTCAGTGCCAAAAAAAAAAAAAAAAAACAAAAAAAACAGATAAAGAGAGGAGGAAAATATTAAGAAGATTAGGGGATCAATGTTCTTGCTATTCACTATCATCAAGTCAGTTCCAACAATCCTGTTTAGAGTTTCTGAAGCAGTAAATCATTGTACAAGCAGAAAGCCTCATCTTTCTCCTGAGGCGAAGCTGGTGGACTTGAACTGCCAACTTTGTGGGTTGAAGTCCAGTCCTGATCCTAAAGAGCTACCGTGCTCCCGGGGGTCCAAATCCAAGCATCAGGGTTTTTCAGACAGGGACAAAAAAACAGCATAACTAGAGTTGAAAGAGGCTTCTAGGGAGCAGGGAGGGGGCCAGAAAGAAAAGTGTTGAATTTCATCACAAATTGTGGTATTACTTTTAAAAATAAGTGCATACATTTATTTGATTAAAATAGAAGAAGAAATTAGAAAGTAAAAACATTGAAAGAAATACAGGGCTTTTAACATCTGGAAATGTTTAAAGTTAAGAATGATTAGAAAATTTCATTCTGGCATATCTTAGGTTTCACTGTTCTCATAGCTAAGTTATTTAAGTTTCCTTGTTCCATGTGAGGTAAACTTCCTCTAAGCATTGCAAATTTCCTTAAATCTATGCCAGCACAAGCAGTGCTCAGCTCTGGGGTTACAGACTTCATTTGTCTTCTTCCATGGAAGAATATGACTCATATGATACGATCTCTTTAGATCCTCTTATGTGAAAGAAGGAAGGAGTCATATTACTAAGTGGAAAGCTCCCCTGCAGCTCTAGAAAAATACAACGTGACTTATTTATCCCAGCAATTTTGAGTAAATCAAAATCACAATGTACTAATTGGGTTACAGGATTCTACGATTAGAAACAGCTACAAAGTATACAACCCTATGAAATGATGACATTCATATTATGAATTTTTCATTAAGAATTCATAAAAGACATGGTAGGAAAGAGTTATTTTAAAAACAAGGCAAGCTATTTTAAAATCAAAGCAAGCTACTTTAAAATCAAAGCTGGGGGGAAAAAAACCCCAAAACACATGTTTATGGATATTGTTTAATTTCCAAAGAAATTAGTATTAGTTGAGTAAATAGTAGGCATAGACTACCATAGTTACTGACAGAAAAAATTTACACTTCAGAGTTACACTAAGTTGTTGCTGTTAAGTGCTGTGGAGTCCGTTCCAACTCATAGTGTCCCTATATAGGGTTTCTGAGAAGCAGCTGGTGGGTTTGAGAAACCAATCTTATAGTTAGCAATCCAGTGTTTATCTTAAAGCGCCACTTCTTTCACAAAATAAGAGTACTTTACAAGCTTTCTAGCCTAGTAAAATATGTTCATAATTAAACGTTATAATCATTAAATACACTAATTCACAGGATGGGGAGGCATGTGGCTCTTTAGGATAAGAACTAGACTGCTAACCATAAGGTTCACAGTTTTAAGCCACCAGTTGCTACATGGGAGAATGATGAGGCTTTCTGCTCCTGTAAATATTTATAACCTCGGAAACCCTAGTAGTTACATTTTAAAAAGTAAAGACAAAGAATGAAATTAATTTAACAATATATTGTATGTACCACTTAAAGAAAAGCGTTGGACTCCTAACTACAAAGTCAACAGCTCAAACCCACCAGGTGCTCCTCGGAAACAGGTTGCTATGTGTCAGAACTAACTAGACAGCACTTAACAACACAAACATATCCCAAACATAAACACTTACTCTATGTAAAAAAATGGAGACACCTTGCATTCTTTATGGTACTAAGTCTTCAAAACCAAGTATGTGTATGACATTTGTAGCACATCTTCATTTGCAATAGCCAAATCTCAAAGTGCTAGAGAACAAACAAGATGGCGGATCGGGTGGATGTATAGCAGAGAGCTCCGCCAACAACAACACAGAATACCCGACCAAGCAGGTTCAGGGGATGGTCCCAGAACTCTGAACCACATATAAAGGAATACTTAGAAGGTTGGAAGGCTCACAGCTGGGGGAGTTTGTGGCAGAAGCAAGAAATCTATTGCTTTCTAGTCCAGGACGCTCGGCTGCTCCAGGAACCGCATTCTTGGGTGAGACCATGTGGGAAAAGAATCAGAGCGGCCACAGACGCCTGGCAGAACCGCTTAGATAAAGGAAGAAGAGTGAAAAAGGAAGCCCATTTCCTGATCACATCTACCTGGAGGCATTCAGAAAGCATAAAAAATACCAAAATACACACCCATCTAAGTATTAAGGCCACAGATAACCCCTGAAGATGCCCAAAAAACAGAAGCAGACGACCAAAACTGCACATGTCCAGAAACGAGATAAAGTGACAGAGGCAAATGAGCTGGAAGGAGACCTATACTCCATACTGGAAGATGGGCAGGCTTTGGAAATGCCTGAGAAGGAATTCCTAAAAATGATTATAAAAGGTATCAAAACACTATAAAATGCAGTTGAGAAAAAGAAGGAAGAAATCAGGAAAGCGCTACAGGAACAATCAAGTAAGATAGATAGAACATTGGAAACAATTCAAAACCTACAGAAAGAGGTACAAACGATTAATAATAGAATATCAGAAATGGACAACACATTGAAAGGGCAAAGGAATAGAACTGAAGAGATAGAAGCTAGAACTAGTAAGCTAGAAGATAAACCTCTCAACACTACTAAGATAGAAGAACAAATACAAAAAAGGATAAAAAAATCTGAAGAAAGCCCAAGATTCATGCTGGATAACATGAAGAGGAATAACATAAGAATTATTGGCATTCCAGAACAGGAACAATCACACAAGCCCACAGAGGAGATAGCTGAAGAGCTTCTGGAAGTAAATTTTCCTAACATCCTGAAAAGTGAAAAGATAAGCATTCAAGAAGCTCAAATCTCAAAGTGCTAATGTGAAATGTTGCAGATATTCAAGGCCTGAGCTAAATCAACACCTATCCAAAGAATCCCTGACTCATAGGCCAACCTATGTGCCAACCTCTCCAGGAAGTCCACCACTTACCATATTTTTTTAAAAAAATAATATGCACATTCTATGTTTGTTTGACAACTGTTCCCTCCCCAGGAGATACTGCTGTAAGCGCTGCTATGTCATTATTATGCTGCTAATAAAATGAAATTTAAAAAACTAGCAGAGCAAGTTTACAAAAATATCTTCTGGAGGGAAGAAGCTACTGGCAAACAAACAGAAAGCATGTTCTATTTGCATAAAAATACAGAATTCTTTAAGATGTGAAGGTGTGGGGAGAAAGTTCAAAGAAAACAGCTCTCCCTGAAGAACCTCTCCAGTCTCAACAGGATGAGTTTACAAGTCACAAAACAGGTTTCTCTCACTACCTCTTTTACAACTCTAGTATGATAGCGACTGTTATCTACCTCACTTTAGAATGTATCTGTATCACCTTTGGGCCTCAGCCAACATTTCTATTTTTAACATTCTGCTTGTTGATTATTTCATCAATCATGCTACAGTTCCTGAGGTTCCTGACAAGGTATTTGTATATCTTATATACAAATACTATATAGAGTGATGACTTTCTACAATAGATGCCAGACATTACACATTTCATTGTCATCTTGTAAATAGGCTTTATTTAAAAATGTATCTTCTCAAACTCTGAAGATATCCTTAAAAAAAAGAAAGAAAGAAGCACCTATAGGATATGCTGTTAGTTGCTGTCAAGCTGATGCCAACTCATGACAGCCCCATGTTTATGAACAGAACTGACTCATAGGGTTTTCAAGGCTGTGACTTTTTATAATCAGATTGTCAGGCTTGTCTTTTACCAATTGTTGTTGCTGCTGCTAAGTGCTGTCCAGTTGATTCCAACCCACAGCGATCCAGTGTAGGGTTTCCAAGAAGTGGCTAGTTGAGTTTGAACCACTGACCCTTGCAGAGGAGTGCTTATCCTACAGTACCACACCAGGACTCAAACTCTCAACCTTTCTGCTAGTAGTTAAAGTTAAGCACTTAACAATTTCCAACACCTAGCAACTCAAGGTATGTATGTTACTGCTGTTAAATGCCATCAAGTTGGTTCCAACAAATAGCAGCCCTGTATAGGGTTTCCGAGAAATAGCTGGTAGTTTTGAACAGCCAACCTTGCAAATAGGAGAAAAGTGTTTACCCTATAGCGCCACATCAGGACTTCTGAGATATTTATGGTGCTGGTGGTGCTTGTATGCCAGTGAGTCAGTCAGTTCTAACTCACAGCAATCATGTACAGGGTTTCCAAGGCTGTAAATCTTTATGGGAGCATAAAGCCTCCTTTATCTCCTGAAGAGCAACTGGTAGATTCCAACTGCTGACCTTGTGCTTAGCAGCCCAGCTCATAATCCACTACGCTACCAGGGTTCTTTGGAATATATATTGTTGTTATTAAGTGCCACTAAACCAGTTCCGACTCACCGCAACCCTGTGTAGGGTTTCAGAGGAGTGGCTGGTGACTCTGAACCACCGACCTTGTGATTCAAAACAACCCTGCAGTCCAGAGCATTATCCCGCAGCACCACACCAGGACTCCTGGGATATGTACTATTGTTGTTAAGTGTTGTCAAGTCAGTTCTGACTCATAGCGACAAATACATATAGTAAATAACATTTATACGCAGGAAAAAAAGACTAAGAAAATATAACATTTAACCATGGCTGTGTATGGAAAGAATCACCATTAATCACTTTTTAGTTTTCCGGTTTTTGGGTTTTTTAGTGATCAATTTTATAAGAGAGTAAAACTGATTGGCTCCTACCTACATTGCAACTCTTTTACAATGCTTACCTATTAAGGCTGTTGTAAATCGATTCATGGAGAGAGGTTCTAGATACATTGGTCCTTCATAGGCAGACTCCAGTTCACTCCTAACATAGTCCCTAAATAAATGATAAGAATGTATTAGTTATAGATAAAATCACAAATGAGTTTAAAAACTAGCTCACAGCAGCAAAATCTTTAAAATTGTCTTTTTAACTCCATAGTGTATCCTCTCCTTATGTTGTTGTTAGTGCTGTCGAGTTGGTTCTGACCCATAGCAACCCTGTATAGGGTTTCCAAGGAGCAGCTGGTGAGCTTGAACTACCGAACTTATAGTTCAAACAGCTTTGCAGTCTGGGGCATTAACTCACAGCACAACACCAGAACTCCTCTCCAAATAGATACCGTTTAAAATAGGGGCCAGCATAAATCCAGAAAAGTAGAAAGCAAATTGGTGGTTGAGGAGATAGGGGCATGCAAGGAGCAACTGCCTGTTGTTGCTTTGTTGTTGTTGTCTGGTGCTGGCAAGTTGGTTCCGACCCACAGTGACTCCATATAGCATTTCTAAGGAGCGACTGGTGAGCTTGAACCGCTGACCTTGCAGCTCAAATTGACCTTGCAGTCCAGTGCATCGGGGGCAATAAAGGTGTTTCAGAACAAGGTAGATGAAGTGGCTAACCAACACTGTGAATGGTAAACACCAGAAATTGTTCATTCTTAAATAATTAATTTTATGCTATGCAAATTTTACCTCAATTTTAAAAAATGAAAGAGGGGCAGTTACAAGACTTCTGACACGGTAGTGAAAAAAATAAAAGGAGTCCAAAAAAGGGCTGAGAGTATCACACAGCCCTAAAAGAGAAGGGAGGGCAAGGCCTGAAGTTATTAGGGTCCCACTCAGGCCCCACCACATCCTTCGTCTGTTTGGTTTTGTCTCCATATTATGACTATGTTGTAGCATAATTAACAAGTTAATATTATTCTAAAGTTTCTTATTGCTGAGACATTTGTTTTGTACTATTCATACCCTACTGTACTTTACCCTCATTTAAAGCTTCTGTTTTTCCTTAGAGTCTTTACCTTAAATTCAAATTTTACAAATAATTTATAAAGAAAATTAATACTTCTTTGCTTTAACTTTTTATTCAAAAAGATTTTATGGTGTACATAATATGTTGATAGTGCTCTGATAGGCCCTGGAATTAGTGAAGTAAACAAGATACACATCAACACTGCTTTCATGACGTTTAAAATCCAGGAAGGGAAACCTGTATTAAACACTTACCCAACACTTCATTAGTGACATTTGTGGTAGTACCATAAAAAAAATATAGGATGCTGTGGGGGTTTTAAAAGCTTTTAAAAAGATTTGAATGTAACTATTTTCTTTTGCCCTACCACCTTATTTCTTTGTTGTTTTTCTAAAAACTCTCCTCTTAATTTGCTAATCCGTTTCATGAATTTCCATTTCTTTATTTTACCCCTCTGCACCTTCTCCATTACTTGGCAACTTGTTGAGAACCTAGGTCACAAGGGGAGGTCTGCATTCCAGAAGCACATGCAGTCAACCTGCCAGTTATCAGGACAGCAGTCCAATGGTAACTAGTTTCCTCCCATTTGTCCTCACCAGTCAGGCTGCTAACCTGAAGATCAGCTAGTTCAAAACTACCAGAAGTTCCAGGGGAAAGATGAGACTTTCTGCTCCCGTCAAGATTTACAGTCTCTGAAACCCAATACAGGGTAGCTATGAGTTGGAACGGACTCCATGGCACACCACCACCACCACCAGTATCCTAGAGAGCACAAGTGGTTCTGTACGATAAGCACTGGACTGCTAACAACAGGTCAAGGGTTCTCCCACATAAAGATTTACAGTCTCAGAAAATCTATATGGATTCATGAGTCAGAATCTACTTGATGCCAGTCGGTGGGTAGTCCACTATGAAGAATTCCTGATTGGTTCAAATAGTTACTGTAATCAGCTGCTAACCAAAAGGTTGGAAAGTAAAGACTACACGAAGGTGCCTCAGGAGAAAAGCCTGGTGATCGAAAACCCTATGCAGCACAGTTCTACTCTGACACACACAGGCTCACCAGGAGTCAGAGTCAACTCAACGGCAGCCTCTTCTGCTTTGATTCAAATTGTCCTGGGTAGAAAGTATGTAAGATCTATGCAAAGGGTCTCAGAAATAGCCTGCAATTAGAAAAATTCTTGATCGAAAGAGAAACAAAAAACTTATAATAATAAATGTTATTGTTAAGTGCCATCAAGTCTGTTTCCACCCGTGGCAACGCTGTATAGGCTTTCCAAAGAGCAATTGGTGAGCATGAACCATCCACCTTATGGTTCAAAGCAACTTTGCAGTCCAGCACTTAACCCACAGTGCCAAACCAGGACTCCTTATAAAAAATAAGTAACAACAATGCCAAAAAACCCAGGAATTTATCACTTCACAAACAGAAAAAAACAAAAACAAAAATCCCTTGAAACAATCTTCCTTAATCTAGCTCAGTCACTGATAATCCAGGAACAATTTCATTCAGATTTTCAAATAATGATAATTTCAAAGAAATCTAATCTCCATTTACACAGAATGAAGTTATGAGCCCTTCAAATTCTTTTGCAACAAGTGTAAACAAAAGCTCTATCTACAGATTCCAGATAATTGTGATATTCAAATACCTGTATTTTATTGATGAAGCCCGGGTGGTGCTGTGGGTTACGCACTGGATTGTGACCTGCTTCAGCAACTCTCAAGGAGAAAGATGAAGGTTGTCTGTTCCTTTAAACATTTACAGGCTCAAAACCCATAAACAGGGTCATGAGGAGTCTGAATTTACTCCAAGGTAGTGGGGTTTGGCTTGGTCATTTGATGATCTACTGTGTATAAATATGCACATTACCTCAGCACTGTTTTAGAAACTGAATAGTTCACTTGCACAGTCCTAGTGTGGCACTGTAGGATAAGCACTGCACTGCTAATCACAAGGTGAGCAGTTCAAATCCAACAGCCACTACTTAGAAACCCTATAAAGAGTAGCCAAGAATCGAAACCAATTTGATGGCACTTAATTTAACAGTTCATTTGTTGTTTTAGTTGCTCAGTCAATTTCAACTTATTCTCGTCAAACTTGCTAGAGGTAGAAAATGTCAATCCTTAAATTTTTAAATCCTTAAGAAACTATGGATTTCATTTTGGTTGATATAAGGACTGTATTTTCCATTACAAATTCTACTTAAAATTGAGACTGCCCAGAACTAAGAGAGAAAAAGAAAATCTCTACAAATGGGCAAGACCATTATTAATGACAATGTGGTTATGGTTTTTTATTTAAAATACTAAAGCCCTAGTAATTAAAAATTCCTCATTGTATTGTCAGGTTTATAAACTAATACACCAATGTAGTACAGAGTAGAACTGCTCTGTAGCCTATTTTCTGAGGTACCAACGAGTGGGTTTGAACCACCAATATTTCAGCTAGTAGTTGTGTGCTTAGTCATTTGTATCACCCAGGGACTCTGTAGCTCATGCACCCAGGTTTAATTATTTAAATGGTCTCCACCACTTAGCATCTCTCTTCAGCATCTTTCTGTACCCTCTCCCCCATTTTTAGTATGTGGATCTGAAAATGTTAAAAAGAAGTATGTCATTCCGGTCAAAATTAAAAGTTTAGTAGGTGAATGATATAATTCCTTTTAACAATTCTTTTAACTAGCAGTATGGTTCCCATCAGGACAAGGCACGCCTACAGTAAGGTAGACAAGAAGTGTTCCTGGCTGGAGAACTGATGGATCCTGAGCTATTTCTGACTCTGTTCACTTCCCTAAGAAACCCCAGAATCATGAGTATGGTCCACGAGTTCTATGTGGCTACTGCAATGGATTCTTGAACCCAGACAGTGCTGTGGGAGGAATGGTTGGTGTCGTCACAAAGGGTAAAGAAGGGTGAAGAAGAGGCATGTCTGACCTCTGCCTCATAGGAATAGGCCACAAGCTGATTTTGAATTTCATTCTCCTACCAGGAAATAAAAAATGGCCTTCCTATCACCTCAAATGCCAATGGTCCTTAGGGTGCAAAACCCTGATCTAGAGGTTTTAATTATAAAGCTTTAATAAAGTGGAGAGCTAGTTATCTGTATTTTTACATATAAGTAACTCGTGTAAAATGCTTATATATGAAACTATACTTACATGTCTACAAGTTGGGATGAAAACAGTCTTATTTCATCGTTTGAAATTCAGCTCTAATGTGACTTTAAATTAAATCTCATACACACAACACTGGTGTATTAGTTCATAAATCAGACAATAAAACGAGGAATTTGAGAATGTTGTTGCTGTTGTTAGGTGCCACCGAGTCAGTACGGACTCATAGCAGCCCTACACACAGAACAACAAAACACTGCCTGATCCTGGGCCAACCTCACTACTGTTGCCATGCTTGAGTCCATCGATGCTGCCACTTGGCCAATCCATCTTGCTGGGGATCTTCCTCTTTTTCTATGAACCTCCACCTTGTCAAACATGATATCCTTCTCCAGTGACTGGTCCCTCCTGACAATATGGCTGAAGTTTGAGAGACGAAGTTGGGCCCTCTTGGCCTCCAA
>NW_006408591.1:1809570-1817676 GCF_000296735.1 Chrysochloris asiatica
CACTAATGCTTAAGATATCGATGTTTATACTTTCCATTTCATTTTGGACAACTTCCAATTTTCCCATATTCACACTTCATACATTCCATGTTCTGATTTTCAAAGGATGTTTACAGCTTTGAGTTGTGCCCCATCAGCAAATGAAGATCCTGCAGGCTTTTCTCTCACGGGTTTTACTCTATTCATGTCACCACGGTCAACTCTACTTTGAGGAGGCAGCTCTTCCCCTGTCACGTTTTGAGTGCTTTCCAACCTGAGGGGCTCATTTTCCAGCACTATATCTGACAGTGTTTCTCTGCTATTCATACAGTGTTCAGTGACTAAATATTCGAAAATAGTTTGTCACTCCTTCTTCCTAGTCTGTCTTCGTCTGGAAGCTCATCTGAAAGCTGTCCACCATGGGTGACCCTGTTGGTATTTAAAATAGCAGGAGCATAGCTTTCAGAATCATAGCAACTCACAAGCCACCACAGTATGACAAACTGACAGACGAGGGGTGGAATTTAAGAATACTGGACCTTATATATTTTAGAGAGATAAAACAACCACACTGTCATTAAGAAAGGTCTTGCCAGTTTATAGTTTTACTTTTTCAAGTCTCTTTGTTCTGAATAGTCTCGATTTTATGTAGCATTGGTAGTAGAAAATATACTCCTTATCATCCAAAATGAAATCCACTATTTAACTTAAGAATTTTTAAATATTGACATTTTTCAATTCTAGGAAATTTAACTGGATTTCTGATGTGGTGCTATAAGCCACAAAGTCACCAGTTCAAACCCATCAGCTGCTCTTCGGAAAACCCAATATAGGGCCCGTTATAAGTCAAAACTGACGACTCGATGGCACTTAACAACAACAACAGCAACAAAAGTCCACAGATTTTCTAACGCTTAATTCTTCGGAGCTAGGATAGTTCATTTTTGTTGAGATTAGTTGCGATCACATCAGCTCCAATTCATGACAACTCTATGTACAACATAACAAAATATTACCAAGTCTGGAACCTTTCAACCTAGGAAGTCCATCTTTCAGCACTATATAAAACAATACTCTGTTGTGGTCCGTATAGAGTTTTCACTGCATAATTTTCAGAACTACACTTCCAAGCTTTTAGTTCTAGTCTGTTTGAATGTGGACACTCTGCTGAAACCTGAATGTGTGCATTTGAAATTCCAGTGGTGTAGCTTTCAGCATCATAGAAACACTGAAGTCACCACAGTACAACAAACTGACAAATGGGTGGGAGTAACCATTCTACAAACATATTTTAACAAGGTTTAATTCATTTAAGGATAGTCACCTTTATTCTGTGGGTATAAACAGAAAGAAAAACAGATACATAATTTCAAGAGTTTACAGAATTTTCAACTTAAAATATTAACACTGTTTGCAAGTGTCTTTTTCTATAGTTTTTTAAAATATTAAATTAATCAAAAAAAGTGTCAAAACACTGATTTCCCTCGTCAGGACCATAGTACACTCTGTCCTAATATAACTAGATTAGTTCAAGTCACAAAGCTGACAAACATACTTAATCAGGAGATTTAAAAGAGTCTCCTCCAAAAGTTTGGGAAATATTAAAATGTTTTAAGTATTCTGAACACTGAATTTAAAAAATAAAATTATAGGTTCCTGTGAGAATAGTTTGAAATTAATTTTCCTTTTCAGAACTACTAAAAGCTAGAGTAATAAAAGCTGAGGAATACATATCATGGCAGAAAAACTAAATGCCCAATCAAAAAAACACTTGAGACTCATACTTTGCCAATTTCACAACATAATACAAACAAGAGCTACATTAGGCTACACATAGACTAATAATGGGCTAGAATTTAGAGTTCAGAAATCAACTCTCATTTATGGCTAAATGATGTCGACAAGGGTGTCAAGACAATTCAGTAAGGAAAGAAGAGTCTTTTAAACTAATGGTGCTGGGACAAGTATCAGCATGTAGAAGAATTAAGTGGGATGCCTACTTTATACTGTATTCGGAAATTAACTTGATATAGAGAAGCAATCTAAATGTAAGAGCTAAAATCAGAAAACTCTTAGAAGAAAATACAAGCATAAATCTACGCGACCTTAGATTAGCCAAGGGCTTCTTTACTAGGACACCAAAAGCACAATTGAGAAAATTAGAAACAGATAACTGAACTTCATCAAAACGAAAATCTTTTGTGCAGGAAAGGATACCATCCAAAAAGTGAAAACACAACCCATAGGACAGGAGGAAATTTTTGGAAATCATGTATCTAGATAAAGAACTTTTACCTAGAATATGTAAAAAACTTCTAGAACCCAATAAAGAGAAAAACCAATTAAAAAATAGGCAAAAGATCTGAATAGACATTTCTCCAAAGACTTCAAAAATGGTCAGTGAGCACATGAATAGATGTGGGATACCACTAGCCACCCAAGAAATACAAATTAATCCCACAAGAAAATACCACTTCACACCTACTGCTGTTGTCAAGTGCCAGTTGAGTCAGTTTCAACTCATAGCAACCCTATATAGGGTTTTCCGAGGTGAGCTTGAACCGCCGACCCTGTGGTTCAAATGACCTTGAAGTCCAGTGCATTATCCCACAGTGCCACACCAGGACTCCAAGTTATCTAGTCACAGTCAGTCACGACTCACACACACTATGATGGCTACAATCAACAAGACACAACAGTGACTAATGAGGCTATAGATAAACCAGAACCCTCATACCCTGCTGATGAAACGCAAAACAGGGCAGCTGACTTGGAAATCACCTGGCAAATCCTCAATAGGTTAAACACAGACCTGACTAAAGATCCAACAATTCTACTTCCAAGTACATACCCAAGAAAGAGGAAGATGTATATCCACAAACAAAAACCTGTAAATAAGTGTTCACCGTAGCAGGATTTTGTTAACAGCTAAAAAGTGGAAACAACACAAATGTCCATCAACTGATGAATAGATACATAAAATGTGGTATAAACATACAATAATGGACTAGTTAGTCTTTAAAAAAGAGAAAGAACATACTACAATTCAGATGAACCTTGAAAACAGGCTAAGGAGCCAGACACAAAAGACCATATATATATTGTATTGCTGTTGTTGTCATTAAGTGCCAGAATATGTTCTAACTCATAGTGAGCCTGTATAGGGCTTCCCAGGAGCATATGGTAGGTCTGAAACCAACCTTGTCAGTCCAGTGTTTTATCCCATGGTGCCATCACCAGGACTATTTATATGAAATATCTGGAATAGGCAAACTAATAGAGACCGAGAGCTAAGAGGAAATGTGGAGTTGACTGCTATATGAGATTCTTCTTTTTGGGACAATGAAACATACTAAATCAATTGTTGTTGTTGTTAAGTATCGTGGAGTCACTCCCAACTCATAGTGACCCTGTAACAGGGTTTCCGAGGCTGCAAATCTTTATGGGAGCAGAAAGCCTCCATCTTTCTCCTGTGAAACAGCTGGTAGATTCGAACTGCCGACCTTGAGGTTAGCAGTCCGATTCGTAATCACTATGTTACCAGAGCTGTTACACAACTGAAAAATCACTAAACTGTACACATTAATTAGTAAAGGAGGCCTGGTGGTGCTGTAGGATAAACACTGGGTTGCATGAAAGGTAGGCAGTTCAAACCCACCAGCAGCTCTATGGGAGAAAAACGAAGTTTTCAACTGTAAAAATTTACAGCCTCATAAACTCTATATAGGGTCAATATGAGTCATAATCAACTCAATGGCAGTAGATTTTTGACTTTTGGTTATATTTCAATAAAGCGGTTATAAAAAAAAGATACTTGGTTATAAAGCTTCCAGGAAGCCTGAACTACTGTACTTTTGGTTTATATTTTTAAACAAAACACTTCAACCTCAACATTTTATGAATATGACATGTTCAAAATTCAACACTGAGGAAATGTTATAACTAATTCCAGGATAGTACATCTTTGTTACCCTTTTGTGATATAATATTATACTGAGAGAAGAAAACACCAAAATATGCCATAATCTTAAAGTTCATTCATTTAACATCAAAACAATGTTTTAATATGATTTTTGTCTTTATAGTTTCAATGACGTTATTTGTCCAGGTAATTTATTTACTAAGTAGGAAAACTATTTCATAACTAGTCTAATTTTAAAACTAATTTTGTTCCTAAAAAATCAGACTGCTTTCTTGAGAGGATTGACCTAGTCATCAGAAAACAAGAAGTCAACTTGTTTCCCCCTTCCTAGCTGTATTTCCACTTTAGTTTTACTTCATCTGTAAATATCAAAATAAAAGAATAAGAATCAAATGAAATAAAGAATGGAAAAATGTTTTTGCCCAATGTAAAATTTTATTGAAACAAAAATAAGTTGTGGCAGTCCAAGCATTTCAGACTAATAGTAAGTCTACAGGACAGAGTAGAAGTGGCCGGCCCACTCACTATCAGTCACTATGAGTCTGACAGCAATGAGTTCCGTTTTTAAGAAGTCCTGGTGCACAATGGTTAAGTGTTTGTCTGCTTACATGAAAGGTTGGTGGTTCAAACCCATCAGGTGCTTTGCTGGAAAAAGGGCAGTCTGCTTCTGGAACATGTATAGCCTTGGAAAGCTATGGGGAAATTCTACCCTGTCCTAGAGGGACAGAATCAATTCTACAGCTATCACATTGAATGCCCTGTCATTTAAAAAATCACTGTCTGAAGACTAGTCACACAGGAAAATGTTCACAAAACACTGCTGTGTAGAAAACGAAAACAAGACCTAAGAATGCTAAAATTAATTCACTGAGCACCAACTACATTATCAGAAATTGTGTTAAGAGCTTTACATGCTATACTTAGTGAACCTTCACAATCGCCCAATTGGATATTACCACCAAACTGTCACACCCAAAATTACAGAGCTGGTGAGGAAGAAACCTGGAATTTCGACCTATCCAATCAACCATCCACCAACTATGTGGGCACCTCTAAAGTGTCCAGGCCCTCATTTACACGATAAAAATAGCAACTCCCCAGAGCGCCTGTTCCCTACCAACTGCATTATACTCTACAGACACAATTCTTCGGTAAAAAATTAATAAAGATAAGCAAGTGTCTTCACTTGACCTGAGAAGGAAGGTCCCAGAACAGACAGGTTAAGGGTTTGGGGTTGGTGGTGTCGGAACAAAGGGCATCATGTTGTCTGGGTCAGTACTGGCCTATGGCCTCCAGGTCTAAGCTCTATAAAGAGAAATGCTACAGGTAAAAGCTTATATTGTTTCCAAGAAGGAATGGAAGCCCCAGAGATAATCTGTGTGACAAACCATTAAGGAAGGTTATGGTCTCTGCTTTTGTGAGTGGAGCACAGCTTGATTTTTTAACACTCGTGAGGGTTAAAAGAAACATAGCACCACTCCACGCCTAACAGCTCCAGATTTTGCAACTCTGACATCAATGGAAACACTCTGGGCAAGGATCAAATGTTGAAGAGAAAGACATCCCCCTCCAGGCAGCATTTTGCACAGATGAATGACTTCATAAACGAGGCATAAACAGAAGAGAGGAATGTGAGAAGACAAGAGATGAATGTGAGAAGACCGAGTTTCTGGGGAACACCTTAGGGACCTTCAGAAATAGATTGATGGACCTTCTGCTTCAACAAGAGGAGTCAAGAGCTAGTGACTGTTTGGTAACTGGTAATTTGATTCCTTTGTTTTCACTGACAGGGTGAAAAAATTGGGAGATGTAAAAAACTGGAAACAAAAATACTAGCATATTTTAACAGGCTTTCTTTCTATGATTTCAGGTGATTACAGCATTTAAAATTTGTATTATGTTCATTATCAACACTGAAGAGTAAGATTTTATAATCAAAAAGAATGAAGGTGTTTAAAAAGTCAAACATTCAATTCTAATATAAAAATGGTATTTCTGATTAAACTTCAAGCCTACACAAAAATCTGCTTCAGACCTATTAGACAATTACACCTTGTCATATATACAAGGTAACAGCCACTCTTCTTAGAACTGGGAGTATATTTGATGACAGTACACACATTTCAGTAAGTTTCAAAGGAAATTATATTCCCAAAATTTATCATATCTCATTACACTTATGATGTTACTTTGAGCCTTAAACTTTAGGTCTAGCTTAGAAAAAGCAGAGGAATAGAAACAGGAAACACAGGGAAGAAGTGGGATTAGTGATGTAACATGGTAGGGACTGCAATCAATGCAATGAAACAAAATGTGTATAAATTGTTGAGTGGAAAACTGATCTGCTCTGTACACCTAAACCCAATTCACAATTTTTCTTTTTAAAAGACATAGCTTCACATTTTGATATTTTGGTTTAATAAATATTTCTAAGATTTTGTAGTAATTTTTTTTAAAATTAGGTCTAGCCCTAGTCTAGGGAAACCAAGCACTATTTACAAGAGGCAGAAGTTCTGAGCTGTTCAACAACCTCACCAAATACGTCAATCCTCCACTCTGTATGGTGGCTGACTCTCTCATGTGGACTCACAAACATCATAAACTGAATTCCTAAAATGAACAGTGAAGCCCATGACTTGCCAAGATTCTCCAACTGCCTTTTCTTGGGCAATATAAGAAAGCTCATGGGGATCTTTGTAAAGAAACATAAGACCCATTTCATGTTAATCTAGTTTTTTAAAGAGAGAAATAAAATTTTGGTTATAACCCCAGGTGTAAATCTTCCATGATAAAAACAATTATTTTTAAAATGGCTTTAGATAACTATCAAAGAAAACCCTTAGCTTCTGAATATTGTTCTTAAAAAGCATTTTTATCAAAAAGGAATACTTTAAATTTGGTCACATGTGGTATCCCGTTCTTACCTGGAGATTTGATGTCCAGCGTAGAGGAGCAGGGCAGTCAAAAAATATAGGTAAAGCTGAACCAGATGTTGCCTGGGCAAGGTTAGTAGCACAACACTTAAGATATAACCTGCAGCAGAAATTGAGAGATAAAATGTGATTCCAATTCAGCTTCCCACTTAATTGCACTCTAATAGAAACAGATCTTCATGAAAATTATTTTCTTTACATCAGGTTTTAATGCTTGTGGTGTTCAGATTTCACTAGCACTGTGGATTTTCGGGTTTTTTTGTTTGTTTGTTTGTTTTTGTAAAAACTAAAGAATGTCTTTCACTTCTTTTGAATATATATATATATTTTTTTTCCTTCACAATCGAATATACCTTTGCACAGTATAACACCTTTCATCTACTTTTCCCTATATATGCTCTATGCCAATTATGTCATTCTCTTTAGTTGCAGGAAAAGAATTCAGCCTCTTAATCTAAGGCTGCCCCTTTCATTTGGCTTAAGATCTTATTTTTACAACTCCTAAAGGCCCTCATCTTCTGCATCTTTAAATCATTAACTTGATTCCCATCCTTAGCTCTTTTTGCAAAGGATGTGTAATGCTCACTCTCACTTAAAACAAAACAATAATCTTGACTTTGCCTTTATCTGTCACGTTTTTCACATTTCAATGCCAAACATTTAAAGCCATCTGTACCAAATAACTCTATTTTCTAACCACTTATTTCCTCCTTTACCCTCTACAACCTAGATTTATGCTTTTCACTCCAAAAAAAACCTTTTAAGTCAGAAATTACCCATTTGTCACATCTATGACGTCCTGCTTATTATTCTTGCCTTACCATGAAGCAACTATCCTCAAAATGTTCTTATTCTTTGGTTTCTGTAACATGGATTTCCATTCTACCCTCTGACTTCTCCCCTCCATTTTTAGTCACCTTCCCCAGTGAAGACAAAAATATGATCCTTGAAACTTTGTTACTCTCTCTATAAACTACCTAGCTGAACAATCTATGTTGTTATTCAAATATTCCCTTCCAAATGTATGCTATCAAAATGTAGTTGTTGTTATTGTTGTTAGGTGGTACCGACTCAGAGCGACACTATATACAATAGAACAAAACACAGCCCGATTCAAGTCCAACCTCACAATTGTTGCCATGCTTGAGCCCACTGATGCTGCCACTTTGCCAATCCATCTCGCTGAGGGTCTCCCTCTTTTTCTCTGACCCAACACCTTACCAAATGATAGCCTTCTCCAGCGAGTATTCCCTCCTGAAAATATGTCAGAAG
>NW_006408591.1:1820213-1820721 GCF_000296735.1 Chrysochloris asiatica
AAAAAGATTTCGTGTAGGAGATTTGCCTAATGCAATATGTCATCTGATTTCTTGACTGCTGCTTCCATGAGTGTTGATAGTTGATCAAAGAAGAATGAAGACCTCAACAACTTCCTTATGTCCCAACGTAACCTTGTACTCTGTAATGCAATTGTCTAGTAAGGACTATCCTCCTCTAAGTATTTCCATTTGCATGCACCCTACATTTCATTACAAGGTAATATTCCCAACATCATTCTGTCATCTTGACAACTCTCTGCTCTAAAACTTTCAAAGGTTCTGAATTCCTCAGTCTGATCTTTCAGGCCTTCCACAATCTGGCACTAAATTCCCTGCAATTAACTAGGCTTCATGGATATAGATACCCCTTTCTAGCTAATATTCAACTATGCAGAATCAATCATGTTTAGAGCTAAAAACTGATGTATAATAGGAGTCCTAGTGTGGCACTGTGGGTTAATGCACTGGACTGCAAAGTTGGTTTGAACCACAAGGTTGGCAGTTCAAG
>NW_006408591.1:1831596-1834852 GCF_000296735.1 Chrysochloris asiatica
CACAACACTGATTGTTAGTGTTCTTGTTAAGTGTCATCGAGTCCCATAGCTACCCTGATTAGGGTTTTCCAAGGAGCAGCTCGTGAGCTTGAACTGCCGACTTCCGGTTTATACCAACTTTGCAGTCCGGCACAGTAATCTGCAGCACCAAACTAGGGTTCCCATTAGCCATTTGTTGTTGCTAAGTGCCACTGAGTCGGTTCCGACCCATAGCGACCCTGTAAAGGGTTTCCAAGGAACAGTTGGTGAGCTTAAACCGCCAACCTTGCAGTTCAAATGGCTTTGCAGTCTGGCGCATTAACCCACAGCACCACACCAGGGCTCCATTAGAGACATGTAAATCAAAACAATGAGCTATCATCTCATACCAGCAATAACAGGGAAGTTAAAAAAAGCAGAGGGCAATAAATGCTGGAGACAGTGTGGAAATACTGGGACACTCTTACATTGCTGGTAAGATTGTAAAATGATTCAGCCACTCTGGAACACAGTTATTTCACTTCTTCAGAAAGCTGGAAACAGAAATATTTTATAATCCAGCAATTCCTCTACTTGGTGTGTATCCACAAGAAATAAGAGCCAGAACACGAGTCGATATATGCACACCAACCAATGTTTATCTCAGAACTACTCACAACAGCAAAAAGATGGAGACAGCCTAAGTGCCCATCAATGGAAGAATGGATAAACAAACTTTGGTACACACACACAATGGAATACTGTGCTACCTTGTAGAAAAAACGATGAAGCGTCAAAGCCCCTCATAACATGGATGAACCTTGAGGACATTATGCTGAGTGAAATTAGACAGTCATAAAAGACAATTATTATAAAAAGCTTAAAAAAGATTTCCATACTAAAAGAAAAATTCTTTGATGGTTGGTTACCAGGGATGGGAGGGAGGAGATAGTAAGGCACAGGTTAGGGGATAAGACACATGATAGCACCAGTGATGGGGAGGGCAATACAATAAATACACAAGAATGGGAAGGAGGTGGATGAACAAGGAAGATAGGGGAAGACTTAGGGACATTTGCATGGGTTAAATGGGATAGAGGTTAATAGTGATGTACACTCAACCTTGGAACAATAGGACTCTGTGATACAGAGATCGAGACATAGGCTGAATGGCTAAAGGGGCAATAATGTTAAGGTGTTTGTCTTGTGGATACTGGCTTCCCCTGCCTACTACTGTGAAATAGACATTTAAGTAGGATAGAAAGGAATATTGGGAAAAACAATTACAGAAAGCTTGTAAGCCCATCTTCATACTATATGTGATTAGATTAGCTAAACAGGGTACTAGCATTTGCCCTGTGAAATAGGCTTCGTGTTAAGCCTTTGTAGAATATGGGGTCTGAGTGCCATTCTTCTGAGGTGCAAGATTCTACTTAAAAGGGCATGCAGACCTTTCTGAGGTAGGCCATTCCCACTTTAAAGCACTGACGGTACAGAAGATACTTCTTGAAAGGACCAGCACCAGCAAGGTCCAAAATAAATTTAAAAAAAGCAGGCTGGCTGTTACAAGAACAAGCAAGCTGTTCATCTGGAGGCCATTAAGGCAAGAAAAGCCAGTCCATCATGGAAAACCCCCTTCCAAGACTGAAACTCAAAGGGAACATACAAGCAGGCTTGTAAACTAAAACTGCCTTGGTCTACTTATAAGTGTTAGTGGAGGAAATGTAGCAATGAAGACATGGGCTGAGTCTGACCATGTTCCATAGACACCCGTTGCCTTTCAGATGAGCGAGAGAAGAGGAAGGGCTGACTGGTCTAAAGTTTAGGGAGACTTGCGAACTCCTAAGGCCACAGACACTGACCTGGCCACTGGGGACTAAAGTTGAAAGTGAAGAGGCCAGCTGGTCTGAATTGCGGGAAGGCATGCAAGAACACCCAAACTTGCAAATAGTACCCATTTGACCTAGTTTGGATGGCTTAATGATCAGAACTCGACTAGAAAAAAATAAAGAAGTGTGTGAATCAGAAAGCAAGCATAAATTGCTACAATGTAATGAACTGGACCTTTGCTTATGGTTGTAGTTGCTCAAAATTCCAACCAAAAGGGAAGGATGCTTCACATCAAGGATCAAACCTGCCCCCTCCGTATACAGGGTTGATAGAGACAGGCAACTCAGACACTGGCTACCAAAAATGGGGGACTATAAAGACACAAGGAGTCCTGGTGTGGCACTGTGGGTTAATGCACCAGACTGCAAAGCCGTTTGAACTGCAAGGTCGGCAGTTCAAGCTCACTAGCTGCTCCTTGGAAACCCTATACAGGGTCGCTATGGGTTAGAATCGACTCGACAGCACTTGACAACAACAACAACATAAAGACACAAAGTGGCTGGACTACAAGCTTTCAAGACTGCACTTAGTTTCAAAATGAGGGGGGTAAGGGAGAATCCCCACTGAATAGTTTTCCTCTATTCCAGATAGGTCCGGTGAAAAGGGATGGGGAAGGATGTGGATAGGAGTCTTGATTCAATAGTGAGTTTTGTTACCATGACTAATTAATGACTGCCACAACTGTAAAGGTATAAGATATAAAACAAAAAGAGGGTAGCAGTTAATCTTTTCTTCCAGGAACAGAGGATCCTAGGGCAATCAACACTGGGAAGAGCATGAGTGGAGTGTGGGATCCTAACCAGAAAAGTAGAGACAGCAAAGAAGGAAGCAGAGGCAATGGTACACAGACATAGAGCAGCTGAGGACTCTAGACCCACGAGCAGAGGCTATGGTACACAGACATAGAGCAGCAGAGGACTCTAGACCCACGAGCAGAGGCTATGGTACACAGACATAGAGCAGCAGAGGACTCTAGACCCACGAGCAGAGGCAATGATACACAGACATAGAGCAGCTGAGGACTCTAGACCCACGAGCAGAGGCAATGGTACAGAGACATAGAGCAGCTGAGGACTCTAGACCCACGAGCAGAGGCAATGGTACACAGACATAGAGCAGCTAAGGACTCTAGACCCATGAGCAGAGGCAATGGTACAGAGACACAGAGCAGCTGAGGACTCTAGACCCACGAGCAGAGGCAATGGTACACAGACATAGAGCAGCTGAGGACTCTAGACCCACGAGCAGAGGCAATGGTAGAGACATAGAGCAGCTGAGGACTCTAGACCCACGAGCAGAGGCAATGGTAGAGACATAGAGCAGCTGAGGATTCTAGACCCACGAGCAGAGGCAATGGTACACAGACATAGAGCAGCTGAGGACTCTAGACCCACGAGCAGAGGCAATG
>NW_006408591.1:1835172-1835684 GCF_000296735.1 Chrysochloris asiatica
CCCACAGATGTTCAAAGGAGACAAGGACCTTCCCCTAGAGCCTGTGCTCTGAATTTAGACTTCTAGCCTCCTAAACTGTGAGAAGATAAATTTACCATCTAGATGTATACCAGCACTAAACTAAGACAGTTCCCAAAACATAAACTCTAAAATGTTACAAATTCCTCCAGACAACAACTGATGGTTTATGCTAATAAGGTTATTTAGTGGGTCTAGGGAGGGGCTGCTGGTCAGGCCAGACAAGCTACCAGCTGTCTGGTATCATTTAACCTGGGTGAAAAGAGAGCATAAGCCAATCAACCCTGTTTAATGAGGCCCCAATAAAGACTCTGGACATGGAAGCTTCAAGGTCTTCCTACTTGGTAATACACATTGACGCATATGGGAGGCTCTTGTTTGGGGCCAAGAAACTAACTGTTGGGAACCCTCTCAGACCTCGCCTAAGTTTCTCTTCATTTTTATCCTTTTTCTTACTGTTGTTGTTAAGTGCCATCAAGTCAGTGACACTGTAC
>NW_006408591.1:1836844-1854658 GCF_000296735.1 Chrysochloris asiatica
TTCATCACCCATACTTTAGACATATTATCAGGAGGGACCAGTCCTGAGAGAAGGACATCATACTAAGCAGAATGGAAGGTCAGCAAAAAAAGAGGAAGATCCCCGACGAGATGAATTGGCACAGTGACAGCAGCAGTAGGCTCAAGGGTAATGAGGATTGTAACACTGGTACAGGACTGGGAAGTGCTTAGTTCTGTTGTGCGTAGGTCACGCTGAGTCAGAACCCACTCAACAACACCTGACGACAACAACAACAATCATAAGTAGAATACTTCCCATGAGTTCTGTGAGTCATTCTAATGAATTATGAAAACAAGGAAAGTAGTGGAATCAAAGGTCAGATTTGACCGGGGCTGAAGATCCCAGAGTTTAAAGCTGGTAGCCTGAGAGGATAGCGGGAAGCCCCCAAATTTGTAGCTAGCAGGTCAGAAGAGGGTATTATGGGAACTTCCAAAAGTGCTGCTGGTATCTGAGTTCTTGGGCCGACTTGGCAGTTTGCAAAACTATCTACTTTAACTTGTGATGTCTGACCTAGTTCTGGGTGGTTAGGATCAGAGGTAGTGCTGCATTTGCATTTTTCTGTCCCAGAATACTATAGTCTTTCCCTTCTCCTGCACAAAAAATTGTCAAATTCTCCATATTTAATGAATTCCTTCAATTATCTGAGACAATGGTAAAAGACTGGTCAGCATTTCTTTCTGTTGTACATGAGGTCGCTACCAACTTGATAGCTCCTAACAACAACAGCTTCAATTATCCAGTCATTCCACAAACATTATTAAGTATAAAATACAAGTCATATGGAAGATATAATCAAGTGAAGCACAGGTTAGATAAATAAGGAGAAAAGGAATGATAATACAATACTGACGCTAGAATAAATGAACATTAGAAGGCTAGGGTTATACAGATTAGTGACTACGGTTGACCTGGACTTCAAAGGGTGACTGAAATTTTGCCAGAGTAAGATTAAAGGTTGGTGGTTCAAACTCACCATCGTGCCTTGGAAACCCTATAAAGGGTTGCTGTGAGTTGGAACCAACTCGATGGCACTTACCAACAACAAGAAAAAAGGGGAAACATTCCAGGAAAAGAGAAGAGCAAATACAAAGTCCACATAAGGACACTTTTAGGGATCAATAAATTTTGTAATCTAGACTAGAATTTGGTGTTAATGGAAAGGATAGTGGGAAATTATTCTGACCAAGCTAGTGGCTAAAGCTTCAACAGAAAGCCTTGTATTCAATACTAGGGAATTCAGCCTTTATCCTCTGGACCTAACCCACCACCATCAAGACAACTCGGATTCACAGCAACCCTATAAAACAGAGTAGTTTCCAACACTGTAAATCTTCACAGAAGCAGACAGCCTCAGCTTTTTGTCTTAGAGTGGCTTAAGAGCTTGAACTACCAATCTTATAGTTACCAGTCCAGTACTTAATCCACTATACTACCAGGGCTCCTTATCCTTCAGACTATTCTCAAATCCTTTAGACTATTTGTTGCTGTTATGTGGTGCTGAGTCGGGTCCGACCCACAGTGACCCTGTATAGGGTTTCCAAGGAACGACTGGTGAGCTTGAACCACCAACCTTGTAGTTCAAACGGCTTTGCAGTCTGGCGCATTAACCCACAGCGCCACACAAGGACTCCTAGGAGAGGTGAAAAATCAAAAGTAAAATATATATACACACCAAAAAAACAAAAAAAACCCTATGGGTTACCCACACTGACATTTTCACATTCAAGCAGAAAAATAACTGATAATGGAGAATAGTGTACAAGATGATTTTTAAGGAATTTTAAGTATATATATACTAAGTCACAAATTGTTGTTGTTAAGTGCTGTTGAGTCGGTTCAGACCCACGGTGACCCTGTATAGGGTTTCTGAAGAGCAGAATCATTTGAACTACAGTGCATATAAAAAATACAAACTAAATACGCTGCTGAAATTCATACTATGTTGTCACAGTAAAGTGAGTTCCAACTCAGTCACCCTGCAGAGGGTTTCCAAGAAACAGCTGATGGGTTTGAACTGCTCAGCTTTTTCTACAGTTTATCAGGACTCTGACTATTGTATTAACCAAACAACAGTAATTTATCGTTAAAAAGCAAGACCAACAGCATTAGCGTAGTGGTTACGAATTGGGCTGTGAACCGTAAGGTCAGCGGTTCGAAACTACCAGCCGCTCCGCGGGAGAAAGACAACAACATATACTTAAAAAACAATGAACATTTCCACAAAATGCATGAATTCCTCCTGTAATAGTAACTTTTGCTATTTAAATGTGGTGTGGTGCTGTGGATTAATGTGCTGGCCTGCAAAGTCATTTGATCCACAAGGTCAGCAGTTCAAGTTCACCAGCAGCTCTTTGAAAACCCTATACAAGGTCTCTATGGGTCAAAACCAACTCGACAGCACTTAAAGCAGTAACAATGGTTGTGGCAGTGGTTATGCGCCATGGAGTTGGTTGTGACTCACAGAGATCCTGTATAGGGTTACCGAGGTTGGAAATCTTTACATGAACAGAAAGACTCATCTTTCTCCAGGGGAACCACTGGCAGTTTCAAACTGTTGACCGTGAGACTAGCAGCCTGACTAAACCACTACACTACATGAACTCCTTAAAGGTAATACTGTTAGTAGGGAGAAGCTGAGAGCCTGTATTAAAGAAGTAGCTTTGGTATAGAGTTGGCTGGGCCAACTACTTGTTGTTAAGTGCTGCTGAGTCGGTTCCAACCATAGTGACCCTATAAAGGTTTCCAAGGAGTGGCTGGTGAGTTTAAATCGCCGACTTTGCAGTTCAAACCCACCCTACAGTCCTGCGCATTTCCTGCAGCACCACACCAGGACTCAACTATATTACACATATTTTAAAAGGTCTTACTGGTGATTTACAGGTAAGTGACTGAGAACAAGAAAATGAAGATGGTTCTCATGTTTCTAGCTTGAGTAATCAAGAGGTTAGGTTTATAGTATCAAGTACAATAGGAAACAGGAGGAGGAGGTCTGAGGTGAGGTAAAAATGATGAGTTCAGCGACTGATACAGGTGAATTCTCTATACTTCAAGTGGTGATATCTAGCAGTCAATCCCAAATTAATTCAGTATCAGGTACTTTTAAATGCTAGCATACGGAGAACATAAACAATCCCCTTCCTCCCTTCAAAGAGCTCACAATCTAATTGGAAAGGTAGTTAAGCACACAGACCCATGTAACAATGCATATGATGCTCTTTGGTGGAGATATGAACTAGGTGCCATGTGATCACAGAGGCGGAAACCAACTCCAGATTAAGGTGGTCAAGAAAGCAGTGAAAGTAGTCAGTAGTTCTGCCACCCAAACTACATGAATCTGCCCAAATAACAATCAGAAAACAAATGCTTTCAAGAAGAAGGAGTGGTCAATATCTTCAGAAACATGGAAAGATCTTCAAATAAAGTCTTGTGTTTGACATTTTATGTCATTAGTGATGTTAATGAGTACTATTTCAATTGAAATGACTGTTTTTTCCTTTCCTCTCAATTTTACAAGAGTTCTGGCTCTCATCATCTCCTACCCAAAATCCTGACTGGTCTTCTTACCTCTAGATATTGTGTTGTTATTAATTGCTGGCAAGTCAATTGCTGTGTTCTGGCTCTGTGTCGGGCTGTTAACTTAAGAAAAGGTCAGCAGTTCAAATCCACCAGCCACTTTGAGGAAGAAAGAAGCGGTTTTCTCCTTCTGTAAACATTTACAGCCTCAGAAACCCTACCCAGGTTCAGTATGAACTGAGTTGACTCGACAGCACTGGGTAGTGGGTAAGGATCCAGTGACACTGTGCATGCAGAGTAGAACTGCTGCATATCTTTTTAAGGCAGTGATTTTTTGGAAGCAGACTGCCAGGCCTGTCTTCTGAAGTGTCTCTGAGTGGGTTCAAACCACCAACATCTGGGCTAGTAGTTGGGAGCACCACGTAGGGATTCCTCCAGCTATTGCACCATGCTTTCCAAAGTAGGGAGTTCATCCTCCACCACTACAGCAGACAGTAGCCTAGTGTCATCCATAATTTTCATTGGATAATTTTTAGATGTAAATTTCCAGGCCTTCTTCTTCCTAGAAAGTCTTAATCTGAAAGCTCCACTGGAACTTGAATTTGAGATACCAGTAACATAGTTTCCAGCATCATAGCAAGCCACCACAGTAGGACAAACTGATAGACCAGACCGATGGTGAGTTAAAATATATAGTAATTCATCCCAGGGCTGTATTTCCATGTGTCAAATTATGGTAAACAAAGTTATTTAGTAAAACTCTGTATAAGACAGAAGTTACCTAAATGTACAATAGGATAATTAGTTCAAATAAACTATACTATCCAGCTGTAAAACAGAAAGGGGGACAGAATCAGGCCTGAACATTTAATCAAAATGTTATGATTTGGTATATCCAAAAGCATCAAGTGCCAGTTTTAAAAAAAAAAACAATGTACAGAGCTTTATTTTCATGAATAACTAAAAACAGTAGTTATAGCTCCCAATACATAAAGTTAAACAGTAAAATCAAGGTTAAAGGCAATGTATATTATTATACTATCACCAGCAGAATATATGTACGTGTTGTTGTTGTTGTTGTTAAGTACTATCGAGTCAATTCCAACCCATAGTGACCCTGTAAAGGGTTTCCAGGGAGTCGCTGGTGAGCTTGAACCGCCCACCTTATAGTTCAAATGGCATTGCACTCTGGCGCATTAACCCACAGAGCCACAACAGAACTCCTTGTATGTGTAGCTAGGCGTATATTTGCTTAAATACAAATATATAAAATTATCTCTGAAATTATACACAATAAAAGTAATTACTTGTTGGGGCTAGAGGTAAGACTTTAGTGGATGGTGAAGAGAGATGGAAGGGAGTATTCTTCATTGCATGCTTTTTAAAATACTTTTAGGTTTTTTATTATAATTACATTACATATTTTTTATTAAATTTTAAAACAATATATAAGGGTACAAATCTATAATTCTACTCTACCATGGAATGTAATATTTTAAGAGGCTCTGTTGAATTCCTAGTTATAAACTGGAGTATGAATTTTACACTGTGCTAGAATCCACTCAATTCCAGAAATTAATATTTCTGGCTATGAGGTAGCTGTTATTATAATAAATATTTCAAGTAAATATTTCAATATATTCAGAAAATAATATATGATAAGCACTTTTTTTTTTTTTTAAACCACAGTGTGAATTACTTTGCTGATTAAGCTAAAAATCTAAGCCAAGTACCCAATTGTTCTGGAATTATTTTCCATAAATTGGCTAACATGCAGTCTTTAATAAAGAGCTGAGAGTGACAGCATTTTACGACATAAAGGAATCTTCTCACTGCAGACTTCCCCAGATAGTGCGCTCGAACAGAGAGGAGGAGTTTATTGGATCCAGGTGTTCTGCTTCCCATACATTGCTTTTTCTACTACTCCGTGATTTCCTACACTGGTTTATGTAGTACTCTTCAAGACAAAAACAATTCTCAAAAAACAGGACAACCTTTCAGAATTGTATAAACTATACCTGCTGATGGAAAATTCTAGTAATAAGAGGCCTAGAGAAGTATGTACAAACTATCATCACTATAAAACATTATTCAAGCCATATCTTGATTTATGCAAGCAATAGTGTTTAGTAAAAATTCACTGTCATTAGAAGGGGACTTCAAAAGGTGTGTAGTAAAATGGAACTGAAATATAGTGACATTTTCCCAGAGCTTTTTGAAGCCCCCTCATCATATCATTACTCATAAACTAAAATGGTGGTTCAAGTAGAAGTCTTATCTTTTCATGAGGAAGACCTGAGTTCAATCACCAGTCAATATACCTGAAGCACAGTCATTACTTTTCTGTTAGCAAGCTTGTGTTGTGCTGGGATACTTTAGCAGCTTTCAGCAGAAGTTCTAGAATAAGACAAACTAAGAAAGGAAGGCCTTACAAGCCACTTTCCAAAATCAGACAATGAAAACCCAAAGGCTCACAGCAATCTAATTGTCATGAATGTATGGCTGCCCCAACAGTAGCTAACAACAATTCTTTTACAATAATACATTTAAGAAGTATGACTTTTATTATAGATAAGTTTTATATCTATTTCATACCTGTATTTCTTGACAGTCATTTCCTTAACCTCTCATCATTACATTTACCACTCACCTCAAAGCATCTCAATTATAATCACAGGAGTATTGTTTTTAAGAAATAAAATATCATAGTTATCATTTGCCATCATCTTTCAGTAACTGAAATGAATGTTTTACAATCAACTGGTGTATTTTATTTAGTCTTCTTCCTGTTTGCTACTCTAAACTGTCCTAAAGGGTTTCTTGGACCATAATCTTTTATGGGAACATACTACCAGCTTGTAGGTTCAAACCAGCAACTTTCTTGTTAGCAGTCCAGCTGCTTAACCCATTGCACCACCAGGGGTCTTAGAGTATTTTCTAAATCCACTGCTACTGTGATGATTTTGAGTCACAGCGATCCTGTACACATCAGAGCAGAATTGCTTTTTAGGATTTACAAGAACTAACAGTCTTATATGTCTCCAGCACAGCAACTGCAATTAGTAGTCAACCTGGCAATTAGTAACCCAATGCCTAACCCAGAGTACCACCAGGGCTCCTTTAGTTTGTCTCAGGGAACAGTAAACACTGAATTTTAAAAAGCAAAATCCAAAATAATGACAAACTGGAATGAACCAAATGCATGGAGAAGTATTGTTCATTATTTATATTTCACCATATTCAAATCTAAAGTGTTTTTTTCTGTCTTCCAATGTTATTCTATAAAATAAATCCAACATGGCCTGCTTTTCCTTAGTCCTAATAATTCATATGCAGTGGTAAGACAAAGACTATAAACAAGATTCATAAACATTCATTAATGACTACTTACTCAAATTCAAAAATATACAAATAAGTAAAATGAACTGGAGTGTTCACTGTAACGTTAGAAAATGTGATCTAGACACTTACCTACATAATGCATATTAAGAGCCAAATACTTGTACTGGAAAAGAGGGTTGTTATTGAGGCTACTTCTTTGGATCTGCTGGAAAAAGGAGCTGACATCCCATCTGTACAGGACATCCAGTAGCATGATGCTCGGTACCCTGAGGGCCACATTTAACACTGCCTCCAGTTTCTCCTTTGCAGCCATGGTTGTTGTTTTTTTCCCCCTTGGAGCAGACCTACATTTCATTAGACACACAAATAAAAACAAGTCAACACAACTAGCTTTTAGATATCATTTTATGACTCTAATAGATTGTTACATACTTAACAATAACTATGTTATTAGAATGTTTACAACTCATTATCCACATCTACTCCTTCTAAACTCAATGACAATAACAACTCCTTTAGATATTCACTTCTACAATGTTTTTCACATTGACACTTCAGAGTCTGCCAAATCTCATGATTTTGATTAAATTTTCCGGCTGCAAAACTTATTTCTGATAAGCTCATTAACTCCAAATCTAGGCACTTAGCAACAAAGTCCCAGAATACTTATAACTTGCCCAAACAACTTGATAAGTTCACTACTACAAAATCATTAGAGATTTACATAGCTCATTTTAAAACAGGGTGGATTTTTCAGTATCTGCTATGTGAAAAAGCCTAAGCTGTTCAATATAAATTGGATAGTCAAAACATTTCGTCTGAGCATCTCATCATACTCTCTATCCTTTTTCTTATTCACCTGCACCCAAATTTGAAGTGGTGGATTTACAATCAACAGAACTCATGATGCAGATACAGGTAAACATCGCTTGCTTAAATAATTAAACTTTTAGTCTGAAATTCCCATCATCTGATTTAAAGTAGAACAACAGCACTCATCAAGTTATTCCTGTAACCCAGATAGGCTGACACATAGAAGGAGCCAGGCACTGTGTTAAGAGTCTGCCACCTTAGTCTTTACTAGATGTTCAAAAGAAGTAGGAAAATGAAGGTAAAAATGAAGGAGATGAAAGGCATTTTATCAGGCTTTCCTGGAAAAGTTTACTATTTTTAAAGGACAATCCAATCCAATAGTGCTTTATATGACATAGCTAGAAATTAACGTATGACATTTTAAGAAAGTGGGTGGGGCAAACAAAAGTGGGTAAAGGACAATTTTAAGAACAAAGATAATTCTGAATTGTTGGCTCTGACAACATCCTTTTAAAGAATTTTGCTGAAAAAGCTGAACACATTTCCTGCTTTGGCAGTAATTTCAGACATTTACAGGGCAAATGAAAACATTTATTTCTGAAGTAAATTATAGATTGCTATGCTATGGTTAAATTGCTGCCACTATTTCCATTTTATTTTCTGATGTTCACAGTTTCCCAGTTCAGATAGTTAAAGGCAGCTTAACTTGACACACCATTAGTAAGTTTTTAATTATCAATAATTTATCATACTTAATGGAAAGGAAAAATAGAACTGAAAAATAGTGGAATGAGTCCTGGTATAGAGCTATAGGATAAGCACTGTACTGCTAACTACAAGGTTGGTGGTTCAATACCACCAGATACTCCATGAGAACCCTACACAGGGTCATTGTGAGTCGGAACCAAATTGGAGGCTGGCACTTAACAACATGACCCAACTATTATATATCTTAGAAAAGAACATAAAAATTAATGTTTTTATAAATACTCTAATTCTGACTATTTTAGATGAACAAGATGGTTTTAAGAATTTTTCCACATAAGAGAAAAATAATACTGTGAGATAATCAAAAACAAATAACTGTGTCCCACGGGGGAGAAGGTATGGGGGAAAAAAAATCTCCAATCAGCATTTATTGCAAATTACAGTATTCAGGAACCTAAAGTTCTCAGAGGCTATGAGACTATAAAATAACATTCTGGGAAGAAACACAGCAGTATATTCATAGTAACATCATTTTGGTAGTGAGGGAGGGATTTTTTTTTTTTTTTCCTATCATTTTGTGTTTGTAAAATTTTCTAGACTATATATTATTTTTATCACTGAGACAGGAATAAAAAATAAATTGTTGAGAAATGTAATATGTCAAAGACAAATAGAGGGAATAATTTTGTACTCTGATGGTCAAATTGCTAAGTCTACAAACCCCTAGGAGTTTACTTCAAAGTACATGAGAGTGATTTTTCTCAGGAAACACGAGCCATAAATGAAAATTACCATGCACTGAGATAGTAACAGTACTGACATCTATAGATACTTCATTTACTGTTTTGTGTCCAGAATCCAACATATATCACTACTTCTCGTTGTGTAAGTAACACAAATAAGATACTGTTGTTTAGTTAACAACTACTTGCAGTCCATATTTATTTCCACCTGACTTGAAGAGCCTAAGGAGCCCTGGAACAATGTAGGATAAGCACAGGACTGCTAACCACAAGGTCGGCAGTTGAAACCCACCAGCCGCTCCATAGGAGAAAAATTGGCTTTCTGCTCCAGTAAAGATTTATAGCCTCAGAAACCCTCTGTGTCCATAAGCTTGATGGTAATGGGTCTGAAGAGCCTGTTTTTGTTTTCACTGTGTGTGTGTGAGTTTTAACATACTCACTTTCATCATTGCTGCAGCTCTTAAAGGTGTCTTAAAAAATGTTTTTAACTACTCAATCAGCCAATCTGCATTAGAGATCAAGATCTGGATTGCTAGGAAATTCTTACTGAAGATCATACCTCAGTTACAAAACACTATTAGCAGAATGGTATATATTCTTTCTTAATTATCATCACTTCCCCCAACCCCTCACAAATATAACAATGACAAAAAGAAAATCTTGGGTCCCTGAAACTGTTCATAACAGAAGACTGCCGAACTCTACTGCATAAAACTCAAGACTCAAATGCTGAATGTGAAGGATCTTAGATAGAATGAAATATCCAAAACCCAAAATCCAATTTCATAACGTTGACTCTGACTGACAGTGGGTCTATACAGGGTTTCTGTGACTACTAATATTTATTGGAGCAGGCAGCCTCATCTTTCTCCCTCAGAGTAGCTGGTGGGTTTGAACCACAGACCTTGTGGTTAGCAACCCATGCTTATCCCACAGCACCACCAGGGCTCCCAATAATAAACCTACTGGTCACCGGATGTTTCATTTAATCTTCTATGTGAGTGATATTTTAGCAAGTCACTGTTAAACTGGTCATGTACAAGCAAATTTAACCCACGGAAAAAAACACATTGTTACCCTTAAGAGCTGTCAAGGAAAAAGAGAAAAAAACAACTCATTTCCCCCCAAAACTTCATACTTGTGACCCTTTCTAAAGTAGAAGTGGTATATGATATGATTCTGACTACCACCAAACTGTACACTACACTCTAGCACCATACACTAACCCCAATAACAAAACAAAAGTTTTGAAATATTTATTTTTTCAGCGAACACCTGAAATTGCTCATACCTCCTGCCAAATCACTAGATTACTAGCACGAAGAAAAAAAGTGGCTTGTCTCCTGAGGCAGAAATTATACCTCTAAATTTGGTTCCCATCTCATTTATCATTATCCTAGTCTTGTTTGACTTTTTTTGTCAGAGTTAACGAGCATCTTCGACACACTGAAGTCAGAAACAGTTCAAAATTCTCTTAAAAACAAAACGATACCAAATAATCCTAGACTCAAGCAGGAGAGCTGAAGGCAAAGAAAATGTAAAGCTCTGACACACCCAAAAGGCAAATATGGAAACTACTCCCTGCCCTGTCAAAGTTATATGCTTTTTTATCTTCCATGAAAATCTTAAAATTTCCTATTTGAACTGTGAATGGAACTGGGGCAGTAATATTCCAAATGATGTCTCTGCAAGTTATAAACTAAATGTGATTCAAAATTAAAGATGTTTTAACCAGTAAAACAGCTTAAAAAAATATATTGGCTTTCCAAAAAAACCAAAGAAAGGTTCAACAAATGCTAACCAAAAACAGGACCACAATGATTTCATTAAATGACTTTCCCAGGCTGGAAAGCAGCAATTATTACTTACATACACAGTAATGTCATATACAAATATAATTTTCACCATTCGTATTTCATATATTTGTAGGCTAGGAAACACTGGTGCTGCTTCATGTTGTCAAGTCGGTTCCAACTCATAGCGACAGGGTTTCTGAGGTTGTAAATCTTATGGGAACAGAAAGCCTCATCTGCAACAGCAGAGCAGGTAGACTGAACTGCTGACCTTGAGATTAGTCACCCACAAGTAATCCATTATGCTACCTGGGCTACTTAGGAAACACAAGGCTCAGATTTTACATTTTCATGAAAATACAGTTTTAATATTAAAAGTATATTATCGTCCTGAGAAACTTAAAAAAAAATCGTTTTTTTAAAAGTCATAGCTGGCTTCTGTTTGTTGTAGAACTAAAACTAAATGAAAAATAATGCACTTACCAAAAAAAAAAAAAAAAAAAAAAAAACCCAAAAAAAAAAAAAAAAAAAAAAAAAAAACCCCAAAAAACCAACTAGCACTCATAAACTCCCTTTTAAAACAGACAAATCCAAAAAAAAGAGAAACTATAATTAAAATAAGAACGCCACATGACTTGATTAAAAATTGTTTTGTACATTACAAATTTAGGGTTGAAAACTTTCTACACCTTACCCTCATGGAAAGAAAAACAAAATCTTCCTTTATTCCACACTGATCTCTTCTCTTTGTCCCAGACAATTAAAAAAAAAAAAAAAAAGGTGCTGTCAGCTAAAACAGATCTCAAGACACACAGATGTTCCAGCTATTCTGTCATCTGTTAGGATGATGTGTACTGAAAAAGTAAGAAGACAAAAGTAGATCCTTGTATCCTACGTAAACTCGGCCAAAAATTGAAGACAATTGGGAAAAGAAAGCAGCTCTTACATAAGTGTTGGCACATGTTTTAAATATAGCTGGTCCTCTCCACTCATGGCGTTTGCTGGCTAACTTTGTATGTACCTGATTTCCACACAAACTACTATTCATTGGTTTCTCATCATCTCCAAAACAGACAAGGTACGAGTCCACTCTTGAATATAAGGGCCATCTTTCAACTTCAGGAGGCAGACAGAGCAAAGAAAAGTGCTACCTCTGCCATTAGGCGCTTGGTCTGGGTCACGACTGCAGCACCGACAGATAGCTCATCCTTTTGGGAATGATTCAAGATTCAATAGAACTGCACACTCCGTGTTTTAAAATATAAAAAGACAGTCTTCATTCCTTTCAGGCTAGTTTCCTGTTTACTGCAGACGGATGCAAAGCCATCCATTAATCTCTCATGCCTTCTCACTGCAAAGCCCCCTTCCTCTCTCCTGCACTTCCACCCCCCACGCCTGCTACGCTCCGAAGCGTTTGAACTATAGTAACCCCAACCCAGCTCGCTGCAAAGCAGGCAGCTCAGCAACAGCAGCCGAGCCGCTGCCGCCGCGGGCCTAGGGATTACGTTCTGCAAAACTCTGCCAGCAGAGGCCCGGGAGATCCCCTCCAGTCCTGCCAAAGGTGCTGGCTCCGTCATGCCCAACACACTAAAAGACTTCTGAAGAAAGAGGCGGGAGAAGTTCATCATGCCAGAACAGAAAGGGAATTAATTTCAGAAGGGAGGGCAGGGGTCTCCGGAGCTTTAGGGAGAGCAGACGTGGAAGGAGTGCAGGAGAGATGGCAAGCTGGCAGCGAGGCCTGGAGACAAAAAAAAAAAAAAAAGGGAGGGGGAGGGGGGCTGCTAACTGCAAAAAGGGACCGACGGAAAGGGATGCCGAGCGATGGATCCCCATCGAAGAATGGCTAGGCAGGCCTCTCAGCACTCCCCACAAACAGCCTCAAAAAGAGCACGGAAGAGGAAGGCTGAGTTTGGGGCAGCGTAGACCAAAGAGGGTAAGATGTAGGAAAAGAGGGAGCAAAGCTTGGAGGCAAAGTGGACAAAGCCACAAAAAGAGAAAAAAGTTGGAAATGGAAACCGGAGGAGAGGAGCTGGGAAGGGGGCTGATCCGAGAGGAGCTTGCATACGGCCTTAAGAAAGAGTGCTGGGGGGAGAGTGCCTAAGTAAGAGAATCGGAGGAATGCGGGGGATGCGGCGGGATCTCCAGGCCTAGGACCGTGGGGAGCTGGCCTCGGCCGCGGCCCCAAAGCTGGGCGAGGGGATCTGAGCCGTGCGCAGGAAGAGAACAGCCGGAGCGAAGCGGGTCGGCGGCTTGCGCGAGGGGCTAGAGGGGGTGAGACAGGAGGTGCAGAGAGTGGCAAAGGAACCTGGACCCTTTCGAGGCTGGGGAAGAGAGGGAGAGGGGGCGACCAGAAGAAAAGGCAGGAGCGAGCGTGGCGATGGGGGAGGGGAGGGATGCAGGACTCGGAAGGCGGACCCGAGCTTCGGAATGGGAGGGGGCGGCGGGGCGGTCACCTCGGGCTTCGGCCTCCCTCCGTACGGGCGTCGCAGCCGGCCGGCGGACTGGCGGGCTCCGCAACTCCCCGGCTCTCTCGCCCGCCCTCCCGTTCTTCTCGGGCGGCGGGGGCCGGTACGACGCGGTTCACAGCGGCGGCTCCTCCGCGCCGGGCCTTGGTTGCTGCGTCTTGGGAGGCGGCGGCAGCGGCGGCGGCAGCGGTCCGACGCGTGCGGTCACCATCGTCCGCTGCGGCGGGCGCTCGCGGGCGGAGCCCCTTAGCAGCCGGCGGCAGCGGCCATAATAGCTTCCAGCGCTCTTTCCTCCCGCCCCCGGCGCTCTGCGACGGCCTCGGCCAAGCTCTCGCTTTTTGAGTCTGCGCCTGCGCGCGGCGCACGGGCCCGCGCGTCCCTCCCCTGCCCGTGCGCGAGCCCGCGCTCACTCACAATCGTGCCCGCGGGGTCGTTCCCGCGCTGCTTCCTGTATGGGCCGGGGACACGCAGCTTCTCTGACTCACGCTGCCCGGCTCCCGCGGCTATGGAGACCCGCGCCACGCCGGCACATGCACGCGTACTGTGTGACACGCGCCATTCTGACACACGTGCTTTCTCACACTCCCCAAACACCACGAGCCCCACGCGCTCTTCACCCACACTCACCTACAGGGACCACGTGGGAGAGTTGGGGGGAGATGATCTGTCAGGGTGCTATCTCAGTAGAAAGGATGCCAGAATTGTTTTAACGTCTCGCAGTAACTAGACTGTAAACTCAGTGGCGTCAAGGACCACGCCTGGGATGGCTCAGCAGTGCCTAGCTTGGAGTAGAAGCTCAATGAACCATTGTTTAGTAAGGTGAATGAGAATGAGCAAAGTAATTGGAACTGTCCACAGGGTATCTTTAAGTACACATCTGATCTCTTGGTCTGGCTTAAAGAATTTCACTGTAGTATTAAATTTAATAAATGAATTTAAAGTTTGAACCAATATTGCCCCAGGTATTATGTGTCTGTCCCACTTGTAGTTGTTATGTGCCGTAGAGTCGGTTCCAACTCATAGTGACCCTGTACAGGGTTTCTGAGGCTGGAAAGCCTCGTCTTTCTCCCGTGGAACAGCTGGTAGTTTTGAACTGCTGACCTTAAGGTTTGCAGCCCGGTTCGTAACCACTATGCTATCACAGATTGTCCCACTAGACTTGAGAAAATCCATCTGTTCAGAGTCCTTGGCACTGATGTGCATTTCTACCTTAACTTAAATGTCACATCTTTTAGGGCAGGGACTATCCCCAAAATACATACCCTGAAGCATACTGTGTGTGCACATAAATGAACCAAGGATGTTACTAGGGATTTGGCAGGTTTTTCTTCTGCCCTGCTTTTACCATGACCCTTCACAAACTCCGTCCTCCCTTTTACCCCATTAAATAATAATAGTTTTTAGAAAAACCTACACTTTTCCTTGTTTTCTTTTCTTTGGACAGTACCAGAAGAGCAAGTCTAGCCTTTGATTTTGGCAATGCCTATGGCTCTGCGGATTAATGCTCTGGATTGTAAATTCGGTTTGAACTTCAAGGTTGGTGCTTCAAGCTCACCAGCAGGGTGAGGGTCACCACGAGTCGGAACCGAATTGACGGACTTAAAGACAACAACATCCACACAGGAAAAACATCTACACAGAAAGGAGTTCTGGTGCTGCAGTGGGTTAAGCATTAGGCTTTGTTGTTATTAAGTGCCATTGAGTCCGTTCCGAGTATGATGTATGGAGTTTCCCAGAAGCGACTGGTGAGTTTGAACCGCCAACCTGGTGTTTCAAACCAAACTTGCAGTCCTGCGTTTATCCTACAGCGCCACTATTAATCACAAAATCAACAGTCCACTTGTGGGAGAAAGATAGGGCTCTCGGTTCCTATCAAGATTTATAGCCTTGAAAACTGTAAGGATCCAAATTCAACTCCAACCTATAGAATCACTATGAATTGGAATCTACTTGATGGCAGTGGGTTTGCCTTGTATCTACATAGAAAGACCCTGGGTGGCATAAATGTTGTGGGATAATGCACTGGACCACAAGGTCGGTTTGAACCTCATGGTCAGTGGTTCAAATTCACCAGCCACTCCTCGGAAACCCTAGACAGGGTCGCTATAAGTCAGAACCTACTCGATGGCACTTAACATTAACAGCTAACCTAAAGGTTGACTGTTAGTCCCATGCACTGGCATTTTTTAAGTGCTATTGAGTCAGTTCTGACTCATAGCAACCCTGTGTATGGTTTCCAAGGAGTAGCTAGTGGATTTGAACCACCAACATGTGGATAACTGTGCAGTGCTGATCCTACAGCGCCACACAAGGACTCCATTTAAGAGTGGTGGTGGTGGTGCGCGGTGGAGTCAGTTACAACTCGTGCCCTGCAGAGGGTTTCTGAGGCTGTAAATCTTTACAGGAGCAGAAAGCCTCATCTTCCATTACAGACAAGAAAATTCTATGGAGCAGTTCTCCTCTGTAACATATGGCGTCACTATGAGTCAGAATCTACTTGACAAATGGGTCTTTATCTGCATAAAGGAATCTCTATGTGGTGCAAATGGTTAATATCCTTGACTGAGAACCAAACGATTGGAGGTTAAACTCTAGTCAGAGTCACCTTGAGAGAAAGTTCTGGTGATATGCTTCTGTAAATTCAGCCATTTAAAAACCCTATGGAGCATAATTCTACTCTAACACACATGGGTCACCATAAGCCAGAATCTGAAGGACTGAAGGGCAACTGGTAGTTACTAGAATATGCAAAAACATCTAGTAGTGGGTGTTGCTGTTAGGTGCAGACTTGCCAGTTCTGACTCATAGCAATCGCAATCATATGTAGAACAGAATGAAACACCTGCTCCTCTACCATCTCCACAAGTGTTATGTTTGAGCCTGTTGTTGCAGCCATAGTGTCAACCCATCTCCCTGAGAGTTTTCCTTTTTTTCACTGACCCTCTACTTTAACAAGAATAATGTCCTCCAAGGACTGCACCCTTTTGGTAACATGTCCAAAGTACATGATGCAAAGTCTCACCATTCATGCTTCTAAGGAGCATTCTGGCTATACTTCTTCCAAGACAAATTTGTTTGTTCTGGCAGTCCATGGCACTTTCGATGTTCTCCACGAGCACCATAATTTAAAGGCATCAGTTCTTTCCCAGTTTTCCTTATCCATTCTTCATATGTTTTTGCATGCACATGAGGTTACTGAAAAGAACATGGCTTGGGTAATGGGTATCTTAGTCTTCAGTCACATTTTTGCTTTTGGACACTTTAAAGAGATCTTTTTTTCAGCAAATTTGCCCTATGTAATACATAGTTTGATTTCTTGATTACTGCTTCTATTGAATGTGGATCGAAGCAAAATGAAATCCTTGATAACTTAAATATTTTCTAAGTTTATCATGATGTTGTCTATTAGTCCAGTTGTAGGGATTTTTGTTTTCTTTCCATTGAGGTGTAATTCATACTGAAAGCTTGTCTTTGTCTTCATCATTAAGTAATTTAAGTCCTCTTTGCTTTCAGCAAGCAATGTTGTATCATTTGCATATTGAAGATTGTTAATGACTATTCTTCCAAAAACTGATGCTGTATTCTTCATCAGATAGTCCAGTTTCTTTATTTCTTCAGCATACAGGTTGAATAAGTATGGTGAAAGAATACAACACTGGCACACACCTTTCCTGTTGCCTTGTTCTATTTGAATGCCTGCCTCTATCTAGGTCTATGTATAGGTTTCATATGAGCACAATTAAATATTCTGGAATTCCCATTCTTTGAAAGTTTGTTATGATCCACACAGTCAAATGCCTTTACATAATCTATAAAGCGCAAGTAAACATCTTTCTGGTACTCTCTGTTTTCAACCAAAATTCATCTGATACCAGCAGTGATAACCTTTGTTCCACATCCTCTTCTGAATCTGGCTTGACTTTTTGGCAGTCCGCTGTGGAAGAACAACAGTAATGGGTAAGATGCTGCAACTTTACTGGCTCATTCTGAAACTGTGAACCCTCCTATTTTGCATCTGCAAGAGAACTTAATGTACTGCCATACAAATCCCTGTATTTGAATCCTTTCTTGGAAATCTGAATCTCTGGCCTCTGCAATTTTATTGTTAACCCCCAATTCTAAGTAACCCTTGTACCTTGTTAAACATTTTAAAGGCAAGCTCTGTATTTAGAAAACGTAATCTCTGGAGTCAATTAAATTCAGAGTAAATTGCCTTCCATTAGTGTCTTTGATTGTTGTTGTTGTTGTCAGGTGCCATGGAGTCGGAACCAAGTCATAGCGATCCCATGCACAGCAGAACGAAACAATGTCCGATCCTGGGCCAACCTCACTACCGCCGCCACACTTGATGCCATCAATGATGTCACCTGGCTGATCCATCTCGTTGGGGGTCTTCCTCTTTTTCTCTGACCCTCC
>NW_006408591.1:1854853-1856917 GCF_000296735.1 Chrysochloris asiatica
ACTCAAAGGCATCAATTCTTCTACGATCTTCCTTATTCACTGTCCAGCTTTTGCATCCATATGAGGTTATTGAAAATACCATGGCTTGGGTCTGTAGAAATCAAGTTTTTAAAAGTCCTGGGATTGGGGGATCCATGGTCAATTGGTATAACATTCCACAAAGACAATGTTCTGTACCCTACATCTGCATCCAAAGAGTAGCGACTAGGATCTTTATTGGTATCTAAGTGTGGAAGAAAGAAGAGAGATGAAAACTGAAGATGCTTGGAATCAATTAGTTCAGTGGTCTAATGGAACATGAAAACATTGGTCTCCTCAACTCTGACACCAGAAGAACTAGATGGTACCTAACTAACACTACCAAGTGCTCTGAAAGGCATCACATTAGAAGGTCCCAGATAGAGAGTGAGACAATGTGGCTAACCTTCAGGTATGGAATGGAGCCCACCCTTGAGACCCAATTTTTAACCAAGCTGTAGATAGGTATATGTAGTGGGGAACAACAGCACTATGCTTACCATGGAATGGTCAAGCACACAAGATTCAAAAGAGCAATACTTATCTAAGAAGGAGGATCTGAATGTTAGAAAGGAGGATCCAATGGAAATAAGAACCACAGGGAAGAAGTGAGACAACTTGCTACATAGAGGGGACTCCAATCACTGAGAGGAAACAAAGGGTATGATTTGTTGAATGTAAAACTGATGATCTGTTCTGTAAACTTTTATGGATTCACAATAAAAAGTTTTTTTTAAAAGTCCTGGGACTGTATTCATAACTCTGTCTTGTCACCTTTCATCTAGATGCCTTAGACTTTAGAACAATCATTAAGCCTGTCAGGCAAATCCCAAGGAGGCATTGTTGAGTGTTTATATAGCCTAAACCCACAGCCATGAAATTGATTCCAACTCATAGTGACTATAGGTTTTCCATGACTGTAAATCTTTATGAGAGTACACAGCCTCATCCTTTTCCCGCAGAGAAGCAGGTGGATTTGAGGAGCCAGCCTTTCAGTTAGCATGTCCAACGCCTAACTAGAATGAAAATCTGCCCCCATAGCAAGACCTTAACCCTTGGTTTCCTTCCTTTTTTAAAAAACAACTTTACTACTAACTCAGTCAAGAAAACACAATGCCAAAAAACAGATTACAAAGAAACCACAATATATATAACATTAACTTTTAAATGGACTTATTTATTCTTCCCAAGTGAACTGCAGAATCTTGAATCTTACTTTAATATTGTTATTGGATGTGTGTGTGTGTGTGTGTGTTGTGTATTTTAAGTGGAGGAAAAGTCTACCTCAACTCTAACCTTTCTTTTTTAAAGATGGGGGAAAAAAAGACTTCAAAGCCCTCTAACGTTCACTTAAGTGCTCTGGACTTGTAAAAGCAGGAAACAGTCACATGTCTTCTTCACCTTTGAATTTTACAGGAGCTGCCTGTAAATGCTTAAGTTCAAAACAACAAGTAAAGAAAATTACTCTGGTAATGAAAGGGTTACTGCTGGTACTTTGCTGCCAAGCCAGTTCTGGGAAAGCACCACATTGCCAGAAGCAGGTAATCAAATCAAACTAAAGAAAAAAAAGCCAAGGAAAAAAGGATTGCTATGTAAAGTACCTTCTAGAAGCACCCAAACTCATGTTCACACCCAAATCAGGAAAAGCAGAAGGGAAACTCTATCATAAGTACCTGGAATAAACTCAATGTCACACACGCCAGAGCTTGGTCATAAAAGGAATTACCTAGGGTACTAGAAGGAAGAAGTGGAATGTTTATGGTGGCAGAATGGCTGGCCATTCAGGAGTCTAAAGGTTTTCTTCCTGTTCACTAAATGCATGCAACATTGAAGAGGAAGTCAGTGCTAAAATTAAAAGTACCTATTACAGCATTTCTCAAGCTGGGGGAACTGAAGAAAAAATTTAAGCCTCGACTTTTGTTATTGAAAGATTCTCTAGGCAAATTATTGAGTGATGCATCAAGAGAAGATGGAAGGAATACACAGAATCACTGTACCAAAAGGAAATAGTTAATGTTCAACCATTTCAAGAGGTAGCATATGATC
>NW_006408591.1:1858155-1861937 GCF_000296735.1 Chrysochloris asiatica
TCATACTTCGGACATATTGTCAGGAGGGACCAGTCGCTGGAGAAGGATATCGTATTTGGTAGGGTGGAGGGTCAGAGAAAAAGAGGAAGACCCCCAATTAGATGGATTCAATGGACTCAAGCGTGGCAACAGTAGTGAGTTTGGCCCAGGACCAGGCAGTGTTTCATTCTTCTATGCATAAGGTTGCTATGGGTCAGTACCAACTTGACGACACCTAACAACAACAACAACATTACAGTTCTAGGAGTTCTAAAAAGGTGAGTCCTTTGAATTCCTTATAAAGCAGATTATTGCTAACAATCACATAGAACTAGTCCTTTGTTGCAGATCTTTCAGCATATAATTGATGTCCTTCAGTTCATTCATTGTGTACTGTCCTCTAGATCCAGAGACAAGATCTCAATAACAGACTTCATGTAATAGGACCAAAATGTCCAAAGAACTTGAATGGACATTAGGAATATAAGGGAAAGGAGAATTTTCATGTATTCATTCATTACTCACTTTATTCATTGTTAATATTTTCCAGGGATTGTGTGGTTTTTCTCTATCCAATTCAAAAATAGTTAACTGTTTCTGAATAGATCGTTTAATTTTGAAAAGAAAGGGTCTAAACAATATATAGACACTCATTCAACTTGGCTTACCCTATGGTTTGATTTGCTAACCCATTCTACAAGGACAACTATAGTTTTGATCAGAAACATGGTACCGTAGAGGAAGATTCACATTTCTAAAAAATATATATAACAACTTTGTTGAGATATAATTCACATACTATACAATCCAACTATTTTTAAATGTACACTTCAGTGGTTTCAAGTATCTTCAGAGCTAAGAAACCATCACCACAGTCAATTTCAAACATTTTCATCATCACCCCCCAGCACTAACCCATACCCATTAGCAGTTACTCCTGGTGTGGCGCTGTAGGATCAGCACTGTACTGTGAACCACAAGGTCTGCAGTTCACACCCACTAGCTGCTCTGCATAAACCCTACATAGGGTCACTATGAGTTGAAACCAACTCAACAGCATTAAAAAATATTTTTCTTCCCAGAACTAGGTAACCACTAATCTTTCTGTCTCTATAGATTTGTCTATTCTGGACATTTCTTATAAATGAAATCATACAATATATGGTTTTTTGTTTCTGACTTTTTGTAACAAACTCCTCCACTTTGACTAATGTTTGCAAAGTTCATCTTTTTGTGGCCAAATAATATTCTATTACATGGATATCACCTTCCATCCTGCTATGGTGCCATAAGATAAGCACTGGACTGCTAATCACAAGGTTGGTGGTTCATTCCTAGGACACCTTATACGGGGTCACTATGAGTTAGAATCAACTTGATGGCACTTAGCAACATATGGGTGTAGCACATTTTGTCCATCAGTTGGTAGACATTTGGATTTTTTCTACCTTTTGACTTTTATGAATAATGTTGCTATGAACATTTAAGTACAGTTTTTGTATAGACAGTTTATATATGTCTTGAATAGGTCCTCAAGAGTGGAATTGCTAGATCATGTGGTAATTGAATGATTAAATATTTGAGGAACTACAAAGTTCTACAAATTCTCTATAAAGCAACTGGTTCATTTTACATTCTTGTCAGCAATGTGTTAGGCGAAATTCACCAAATGATTCAGATGTTCCCTAGCTGTGGGACTTGTGCACAGTATACATAACTTACACCTCCATTGTTATTGTTAGGTGTCGTGAAGTCATTTCCGACTCATAGTGACACTATTCACACGGAATGAAGCACTGCCCAGTCCTGTGTCATCCTCACAACTGATGTTATGTTTAAGACTATTGTTGTCACTGTGTTAATCCATCTCATTGGGGGGTCTTCCTCTTTTTCATTGGCCCTCCACTTAACCACACATGAGGTCCTTCTCCAGAGACTGGTCCTTCCTGACAACATGTACGGAGAATGAGAGATGAAGTCTCACCATTCTTACTTCTAAGAAGCATTCTGGCTGTATTTCTTCCAAGATAAATTTGTTTGTTCATCTGACAGTCCATGGTACTTCCAATATTCTTTGCCATACACCTCCATTAACCATCTATAAAACAGGGATAATGATAGTATCTACTTCATTGGGTAGTTATGAAAAAGTAATGAAATGATATATGATAATATTCCTGTATATGGTAAGCCCTTGATAGATGTTATTAGTTCTCTTCCTTAGGTATTTGGTTGATAGCATTTAGTCAGTAAAAAAGTCAGTGAGAAATTAAATTGTAACTCAATATTAACAATATGAGAGACATACATATAGCTGGTGCTCAATAAGTATTTTTCATGGAAAAGTAATGGAACTTATATTGTTTTAATACCAAAATAAATTTATCTTTCTCTTTTCAGAATGATTACCTGGGGCAATAAGAAACGGCAACAGGAAAACAAGTCAAGTTTGTGTTTCTTTTGCACTTTTCAGACCCCTACCCCAAATTGTTTTTATTTCTCCAACTTTTTATTTTAGGGCTCTGGTGTGTACCTTGGGTTAATGCACTGGACTGCAGGGTCGGTTTGAATCACAACATCAGTAGTTCTTTTGAAGAATATCAAATATACAGAAGAATTTAAAGAAGATTGCAATGGTCACCCACAGATCCATCACCCAGTTTCAACATGTATTGTTATTGTGCATATTTATTTGATCTATGTGACTTTTGGTGAGCTCTTTGAGAATAATTTGCAGACCAATGTGCCCCCAGATAATCTCACCTGACTCTTCTAAATAGAACCTTCTTCAAATGTACAATACCATTTCTACTCCTAAGAAAATCAATTATACTTTTCTAAATCTTCTATGGGGTCCTAGAGTGGTGCTATAGGGTAAGCACTGGACTGCCAACCACAAAGTTAGTGGTTCAAACCTACCAGTTACTCCTCAGAAACCCTATTCAAGATCACAATGAGTCAGAACCAATTCAACAGTACTTGCTAGACAATTCAATCTTCTACTGTCTAGCAAATATTCAAAATTTCCTAATTTTCCCAAAAATATCTTTCATAGATAGCTATGTTTAAAACACCCATCAAGTTTCACAAATTGCCTTGGTTGTTACATCTTTGCTTTTAATCAATCTGAGCACTTGTGACTGTTTTGAATCTCTAGCATCAATCGTTGTTGTTGTTGTTAGGTGTTGTCAAGTTACTACCAACTCATAGTGACTGTAATGGTTAGAGTTCTGTGTCAACTTCACTAAGCCAGGTTTTACAGAGGTTTAGAGTTGAGATGTGTTTATTCCCATGGTGATGAAACCTAATATAGGCATAGTTAATTCTATAATGATTGGCTGTGAGCAACTAATCAATTGAAAGGATGCTTCCTTAGGGGTGTGGCCTGCGCCCAATGAAATGAAAACTCTTGAAGGACTCTCTCTTCCAGAAGGGATCTGGGGCTCAGCAGTTATAAGCCATTTCCTTGATAATAAACTTTCTCTCTCTCTCTCTCTTTCTTGTTTTTAGGTACCATCAAGTCGGTACTGACCCATAGTGACCTATGCACAGCAGAACGAAACACTGCCCGATCCTGGGCCAACCTCACTAATGTTTCCACGCTTGAGTCCATTGATGCTGCCACTTCGCCAGTCCATCTCGTTGGGGGGTCTTCCTCTTTTTCTCTGACCCTCCTTCTTATCAAACATGATACCCTCCCTTCTCCAGTGACTGGTCCCTCCTGACACTATGTCTGAAGTATGAGAGACGAAGTTTGGCCATCTTGGCCTCCAAGGAGCATTATGGCTGCACTTCTTCCAAAA
>NW_006408591.1:1864585-1871496 GCF_000296735.1 Chrysochloris asiatica
AGGGACTCTATAAGGTTTCTGAGGAGTGGCTGGTGGGTTTGAACCACTGACCTTGTGGTTAGCAGTTCAATGACTACCCCTACAGCACCACACCAGGACTCCGTGTGTGTATATATGTGTGTATACATGTGTATATATGTGTGTGTGTGTGTAAACAAAGTGCTGGTTGTGTGCTATTCACTCGTTTCTAACTCAGCCACCTTGTATAGGGTTTCTGAAGCTGTAAAACTTTATGGGAGCAAAAGGTCTCATCTTTCTCCCCCCGTGTCTGGTAGGTTTAGGTGACCCAATGGTATGCAGAAATCATCAGACAATATCACTACTATCACATGCAAGCAAAAGTTTGCTAAAGATCATTCAAAAATGGCAGCAACAATACATTGACAGGGAGCTGCCAAAGGTTCAAGCTGAACTCAGACAAGGACATGGAAAAGGGATATCATTGTTGACATCAGAGGGATCTTGGCTGAAAATACAGAATACCAGAAAGATATTTACCTGTATTTTATTAACTATGCAAAGCCAATGACAACATTGTGAATAATGAGTAGTCTAGAACACTTAATTGTGCTCATGAGGAACTTATACATAGATAAACAGTCTGTTGTTCGAACAGAACAAGGGGACACGGAATGGTTTTAAATCAGAAGATATATGTGCTAGGGTTCTATTCTTTCACCATACCTATTCAATCTGTATGCTGAGCAAATAATATGAAGAAAAACATGGCATTAGGCTTGGAGGAAGACCAATTAACAGATGATGCAACATTGCTTGCTGAAAGCAAAGAGGACTTAAAATATTTGTTGATGAAGATCAAAGACCACAGCCTTTGGTAAGGGTTGCACCTCAATGAGGGGAAAAAAACAAAACCTCACCACTGGACCAATAAATAACATGATAAATGGAGAAAAGAGTGACGCTGTCAAACACTTCACTTTGCTGAGTTTGTGTTCCACAATCAACACTCATGAAAGCAGCAGTCAAGAAATCAAATGACACATTACATTAGGCAAATCTGCTGAACAAGATCTCTTTAAAGTTTTGAAGAGCAAAGATGTCAGTTTGAGGACTGACATAATGCCTGACCCAAGCCATAGTATTTTCAATAACCTCATATACATGTGAAAGTTCAACAATGAATAACGAAGACCCTAGGAGAATTGATGCATTTGAGTTATGGTGTTAGAGGAGAATATTAAAGGTACCATAGACTGTTAGAAGAGTAAGCAATCTGTGTTGGAAGAAGTACAATCATAATGCTTCTCAGAAACCAAAATAACCAGACTGCGTCTCTCACACTTTGGACATATTATCAGGAGGGACCTGCCTCTAGAGAAGGATATCATGCTTGGTGAAGTGGTGGGTCAGAGAAAGAGTGTGAGGCCCCCAATGAGATGGATTGGCACCGTGACAGCAGCAATGAGCTCAAGGGTAGCAGCAATTGTGAGGATGGCACAGGACTGGATGTTATTTCATTCTGTTGTAAATCGGGTCACTATGGGTCAGAACCAACTCAACGGTACTTAACAACAACTATGTTCTGCATCATGGTTTGGTGAGCAGTGTCTGATGTCTTAAAAGTTTGTGAGTAGTCATCTAAGAAACAACTATTGGTGTCTATTTGTCTCTAGCAAAAAAGGAACTAGTCTATGGACTGATGATAGTCTACATGAAGCATGGCCTCATCTACCCTAAAATAGGAAGAACTAGATGGTGCCCAGCTGTCAGTACTAACAGTTCTGATCAGGGTCACAATAGACTGATTCTGATAAAATGAGAGAAAAATGTGAAACAGAACTGCAGAGTCTTAAAAATCCAGACTCATTGGGCTGGTTGAGACTGGAGACCTCAAGATGAATGGTTTTAGATAGTCTTTAAACCTTGGACTGAAATTCGCACCTGAGGTTACCTTTTAGCTAAGAACAGATTAGCTCACAAAACAGAGGTTCTCACCTGTTAGTACTGTGCTTCTTTAAAAAGTCACATATATGAGACAAAATGGCCAAAAATTACTTTAAAATTAATAATAGAATATCAGGAGGCAAGGAAACCAGAGAAATGGAAGCAGAACAACTAGAAAGGCAACATTGAGACTATTCGTGCATTGTGAAGAATGAAAACAAATGTCGCTGAACAGTTTGTGTAAAAACTGTTGAATCAGAGTCTAATCTTCTGTGTAAAGCTTCACAGAAAACACAGTAGGATATTGTTTTTTAAATGAAATGATTTGGTACAGCTCATCAGATGATTAGAAGCACTCTCATTTAACCACTCTCCTGAAATATAAGCTTGCCAACACCTCAGAAGTTCTCCACGTGCTTTTTCCCCATTCACAACTGTTTCATTAGATGCCAAAGTATCCATTTCCCTGACTTTAATCCCTACACATTTAAGTAAGTTTTGCCCGTTCATTCCATATTAATGGAATCATATGGTATTGTGACTGCTTTTCTACTCAACATGGTGATATTCAACCATGTTCCAGCAGGAAGTTGCAGTTTATTCTTTTTCATCTTGGTATAGTGTTCCATTGTATGGACATACTATTATTGTTAAGTACCATATCGTTGTTCCTGGAGTTCTGGTATGGCACTGTAGGATCATCACTGAACTGCTAACCACAATAGTTCCAGCCACACCTTGGGAACCCTGTATAGTGTTATGAACAACTGAATTCATAAACACCAAAACTACAGTTTGTAACTATTATAAATCATGCTGATCTCAACATTCTTTGCACACATTTCTTTTAAAAGGAATTGTTTGTGTGTCTACAACTTTCTTGTAGTTAGTTTCCAAATGATCAGTTCCGACTAATGGCAATCTCATGCACAATGGAAGGAAACTTGTGGCACAGGCCTGCACCATCCCCATGATCGGTTATAGATCAGCCAGTGTGATCGCTAGGGCTTTCATTGGCTGATTTTTGGATGTAGCTCACCAGGTCTTTCTTCCTAGTCTGTATTAGCCTAGAAGCGCTGTTGAAACTTTTTAAGCATCATAACATCAATTCCACTGACAGACAGGTGGTCTTATGCGTGAGGTGCAGTGGCCGGGAATAAAATCCTGGTCTCCTACATTGTTGTTGATGTTGAGTGCTATTGAGTCAATTCCAACCCTAGCAACCCGGTATCAAGTTTCTGAGAAGTGACTAGTTAGCTTGAACTGGCGACCTCATGGTTCAAACAGGCTTTGTAGTCTAGCCCATTAACCCACAGTACCACACAAAGAATCCTGGTCTCCTACATGGAAGGGAGAAATTCTACCACTGAGTCACCAGTGCTATCTTTCTTCTTGTTGTTATTGCTATTAGGTGCCACCGACTCAATCCCAACTCATAGCTACCCTAACCACAACAAAACAAAACACTACGAGGTACTACACCATTCGCATAATTGTTATGTCTGAACTCATTGTTACAGTCACTGTGTCAATCCATTTCATTGGGGGTCTTCCACTTTTTTGATGACCTTCTATTTTACCAAGCATGATATCCTATTCCAGGGACTGGGCCCTTCTGATAGTATAACAAATTATATGAGGTAAGTCTCACCATCCTTTCTTCTAAGGAACAGGCTGGCTATACTTCTTCCAAGACAGATTTGTTTGTTCTTCTGGTAATTCATGGTCTTTTCAACATTCTTTGCCAACATCATAATTCAAATGCCCAATATTCTCAGGTCTTCCTTATTCATTGTCCAACTTTCATACACATCTCAGGAAACTGTTTGGGTCAGGTACACATGAGTTCTCAAAGTGACATCTTTGAACCTTAACACTTTAAAGAGCTCTTGTGTAACAGATTTGCGTAATGCCATACGTGTTTGATTTCTTGACTAATGCTTCCATAAGCATTGATTGTAGATTCAAGCAAAATTAAATCCTTGAAAACTTCAACCTCTTTGCCATTTATAATGATGTTGTTTATTGATCCAATTGTAAGGATTTTTGTTTTCTTTACATTAAGTTGCAATCCATACTAAAGGCTGTATTCTTCGATCTTCATCAGCAATTGCTTCAAGACCTCTGTGTTTTCAACAAGCAAGGTTGAATCCTATATATATTATAGGTTGTTCATGAACCTTCCTCCAATCCTGGTGCTACATTAGTCTTCATATAGTCCAGCTTCTTGAATGATTTGCTCAGCATATATATTGAGCAACTACGGTGAAAGATACAACCCAGGTGCACACCATTTCTGATTTTAAACAATTCATTATCCCCTTGTTCTCTTCAAACCATTGCTTCTTGTTCTGTGTACAGGTTCCTCAAGAGCACAATTAAGTGTTCTGGAATTCCCATTCTTTGCAATGTTATTCATAGACGTTATGATGTTTACAGTTGAATGCCTTTGCATAATCAACAAAAGTAAACATCTTTTCGGAATTCTCTGCTTTCAGCCAAGATCCATCTCATGTGAGTCATGATAGTTCTTGTTTCACATCCTCTTCTAAATCTAGCTTGAATTTCTGACAACTCCCTGTCGATTTACTGCTACAAACCATTTTTTAAATTATCTTCAGCAAAATTTGATTTGCATGGGATATTAACGATATTGTTTGATAATTTCTACATTCTGTTGAGTCACCTTTCTTTGAAATAGGTACAAATATGGATTTCTTCCAGTCAGTTGGCCAGGAAGCTGTCTTCCAAATTTCCTGGCACAGACAAGTGAGTGCTTGCAGAGTTGCATCACTTTGTTGGAAGATTGCAATTTACATTCTGCCAATTCCTGGAGCCTTGTTTTTCACTAATGTCTTCAGTACAGCCTGAATATCAACCAATTTGTGTGTGTGTGTGTGTGTGTGTATTTTGACTGTATATTCCTTCCCTCTTCTTTTGATGCTTCTTATACCATTCAGTCTTTTGTCCACACAGTCCTAAAATACTGTAACCTGAGGCTTGAATTCTCTCTTCAGTACTTTCAAGTTGAGAGATGCTCAGAATGTTCTAACCTTTTGGCTTTCTATCTTTGGGTCTTTGCACATTTCATTGTAATACTTTACTGCGTCTTCTCCAGCTGTTCTTTGAAAATTTCTGCTCAGCTCTTTTACTTGTCATTTCTTCCAGTTGCTTTAGCGTCTCTGCACTGAAGAGGAAGTTTCAGAGTCTCTTCTGACATCCATTTGGGCTTTTCTTTCTTTCCTGTCTTTTGGTTTCCTTCATGGAGGATGTTCTTAATGTCATCCCATAACTCTTCCTGTGTTTGGTCATTAGTGTTTAATGCATCAAATGTGGTTTTGAGATGCTCTCTAAATTCAGGTGGAATATACTCAAGGTCATACTTTGGCTCTTGTGGAATTGTTATAATTTTTTTCAATTTGTGTCTGTACTTGCCTATGAGCAATTGAGAGTCTGTTTCCCAGTCAGCCTCTGGTGTTGTTTTAGCTGATGACATTAAGATTCCATTGTATCTTCCCACAGATATAGTAAATCTGATTCCTATGAGATCCATGTGTATAATTGCCATTTATGTTGTTGTAAAAACATATTTGCAATGAAGAAGTTGTTGGTATTGCAAAATTCTATCATCCAATCTCCAGTGTCATTTCTGTCACCAACGCCAGATTTTTCAGCTACTGATCCCTCCTCTTTGTTTCCAACTTTCTCATTTCAATCACCAGTATTTATCAATGCATCTGATTGCATGTTTGACCAATTTCAGACTGAAGAAGTTGGTAGAATTCTTCAGTTTCTTCATCATTGGCTTTGATGGTTGGTGCATAAATTTCAGTAATTGTTTATTAACTGGTCTTCCTTATCTGTGTATAGATATTATCCTATCATCGACAGCATTGTATTTCAAGATAATGCTCTTTTTGACAATGACTGTGATGCCATTCTTCTTCAATTTCTCGTTCTCTGCATAGTAAACAACTGTCTGATTCATAGTGGCCAATAACAGTCTATTTCTGTTCATTAATGTTGAGGATATCGATTTTGAGTTCCATTTCATTTTTAACAACATCAAATTTTTCTAAATTTATATTTCTGATTATCAATGAATATTTGCAATGTTTCTTCTCCTTTGAAAGTGAAAGTAAAGTTCCATCCAGTCGGTTCCAACCGATAGTGACCCTGTATAAGGTTTCCGAGGAGTGACTGGTGAACTAGAACCACCAACCTTGCAGTCCACATGACATTGTGGTCCAGTACACTAACCCACACCACCACACCAAGACTCCTCTTCTCCTTTGGGTCATGCCAAATCAGCAAATAAAGGCCCTAAAAACTGTGTTCCATTCATGTCACTAAGCTAAACTTTACTTTGAAGAGGTTGCTTTTCCTCAGTCATATTTTGAGTGCATTTCAACCTAAGGGTCTCATTTTCTGGCAACATATCAGACAATGTTTCACTGGTATTCATTAGGTTTTCAGGGCCAATCCCTCAGAAATAGACTGCCTTTTCCTTCTTGCTAGTCTAGTCTTAGTCTGGTTGTTGTTGTTGTTATTAGGTGCCATTGAGTTTGTACCTACCCATAGTGACCTTACGCACACCAGGATGAAACACTGCCAGATCCTGGGCCAACCTCACTACTGTTGCCAATCTTGAGTCCATCGATGCTGCCATTTGGCCAATCCATCTTGTTGGGGATCTTCCTCTTTTTCTCTGACCCTTCTCCAGTGACTAGTCCCTGGATATCCCCTGATATCCGTCTCCAGTGACTGGTCTCTTCTGACAATATGTCCAAAGTATGAGAGACAAAGTTTGGCCATCATGGCCTCCAAGGAAGGATTCTGGCTGTACTTCTTCCAAAACGGATCTATTGGTTCTTTTAGCAGCCCATGGCACTTTCAATATTCTCCCCCAACACCATAACTCAAAAGCATCAATTCTTCTATGGTCTTCCTTATTCACTGTCCAGCTTTCACATGCATTTGAGGTTATTGAAAATACCACGGCTTGG
>NW_006408591.1:1873201-1874755 GCF_000296735.1 Chrysochloris asiatica
TGAGGTCCATGTGTATAGTTACCTCTTATGCTGTCTAAAAAAAGTGTTTGAAAGGAACAAATCATAATAACTCCATTGAAATCTGTCCACAATGGGTGTTTGAAATACCAGTGGTACAGCTGCCAGCATCAAAACAACACACAAGCCACCATAGAACAACAAACTGACAGACTTGTGGGGCTAACTTTCTTAGATAACTTCAAATTATTCCCAAGGTGTTTATACTAATTTACACAGGAAACAGTAATACGTGAGAGTTCCTGTCATTCTATATCCTAGCCTACAATTGGTATTTGCAGTCATTTTAATTTTAGCCATTTCTAGTTCAGTCTTTAACTTGCATCTCCTTAATTGCTAGTACGGCTGAGTATCTTTTGATGTTTACTGGCTATTTTACTTTCTTCTTTTGAGGATTGTCCAAGTCTTTTATTCACTTTGCTCCTTAGTTGTTTCATCTTTGTTTAAAAATTGTTTTTTTGTATATTCTGAATGCTTCTCTTCTATAGCTTGCTTTTAATTCTCTATTTGGATTGTCTGATGAATATAAAATCTTAATTTAATATTTTTTTTTCTTGTTTAGTGCTCTTATAAGCTTATTTCCTGATATGCTTCACAGTGTCATTCTGTCATCAGTGAAGCTGAATGGATCTGCTTTTGATCTCAATTCTATTGCATTGGCTTATTTGTTTATCCTTCTAATAATACTGAAATATTTCATGTTGTTGTTGTTGTTAAGTGCCAACAACTAGGTTCCTGCTTATAGACACCCTACACAGAACAGAATGAAACACTACCCGGTCCTGAACCATCCTGACAATTGAGTCCATTGCTGCTGCCACCGTGTCAGTCCATCTTGGGAGTCTTCCTCTTTTTCACTGACCTTGCACTTTTCCAAGTATGATGTCCTTCTCCAGGGCCTGGCTCCTCCCAACAATATGTCCAAAATATGAGAGGCAAAGTCTCCTCATCATCCTAGATTCTAACGAACATTCTGGCTGTACTTCTTCAAACACAGATTTGTTTGCTCTTCTGATAGACCATGGTTCTATCAATATTCTCAATGTCCCCAAACTGACATCTTTATTCTTTAGCACTTTAAAGAGGCCTTTTGCAGCAGATTTGTCTACTGCAATAAATCATTTGATTTCTTGACTGCTGTTTCCATGAGTGTTGATTGTGGATCCAAAGAAAATAAAATATTTGACAACTTTAATCTTCTATCCATTTATCATAGTTATTTTGCAAAGGATATTGATCTTCATGTATTCCACTTCATTTTTGACAACTTGCAATTTTCTGAGATTCGTACTTCCTACCTTCCACATTCCAACTATTAATGGGTGATTGCAACTGTTTCTTTGCATTTTAAGTTTTGCCACATAAGCAAATGTGGTGGTTGGTGGTTGTGTGTTGTCACATTGGTCCTGACTCATAGCGACCTTGTATAGTGTTTCTGAGGTTGCATGTCTTTATGGGAACAAAAAGCCTCATCTTTCTTCTGCAGAGTGACTGGTAGATTTATACTGCTGACCTTGCATTTAGCAGCCTGACTTG
>NW_006408591.1:1875675-1881702 GCF_000296735.1 Chrysochloris asiatica
GATAATATCCATAAGCCTACAAGGAAGACCAGTTAATACCACTATTATTAAAATTTAAGCATCAGCACTAAAGCCAGTGATGATGAAATTAAAGAATTCTACAAATTTCTTCAACCTGAAGTTGATCAAACATGCAATCACTGATGTTTGATTGATGATTACTGGTGATTGGAAAGTGAAGGCTCGAAATAAAGAGGAAGGAAAAATACAATCTTGGTGATAGAAATGTTGCTAGAGTTCTTTTGCAAGACCAATGATTTGTTCCTTGCAAATATCTTCTTTAAACAACATAAAAGATAACTGTACATATGTACCTCACCAGAAGGAATACACAGAAATCAAATTGATTACATCTGTGGAAAGAGACGATGGAAAAGCTCAATATCATCCGACAAAACAAGGCCAGGGGCAGACTGTGGAACAGACAATTAATTGCTCATATGCAAATTCAGGCTGAAGCTGAAGAATATTAAAATAAGTCCATGAGAACAAAAATATGACCTTGAACATATCCCACCTGAATTTAGAGACCATCTCAAGAACAGATTTGATGCATTAGACAATAATGACCAAAAGAGTTGTGGGATGACATATAGAACATCATATAGGAAGAAAGCAAAATCTCAGTAAGAATACAAGAAAGAAAGAAACACCAGAATGGATGTCACAAGAGACTCTGAAACTTGCTTTCCAGCATAGAGATACTAAAGCAAATGGAAGAAATGAAGAGGTAAAAGACCTGAACATAAACTTTCAAAGGACAGCCCGAGAAGACAAAGTCAAGTATTTTCATGAAATTTGCAAAGATCTGGAGTTAGAAAATGAAAACGGGAGAACACGCTCAACATTTCTCAAGTTGAAAGTACTGACAAAATAAATCAAGCCTCAGCTTGCAAATCTTAAGGATCCTATGGGCAAATTATTGGATGATGCAGAAAGCATCAAAAGAAGATGGAAGGAATACCCAGAGTCACTGTGCTAAAAATAAATGGTCAGTGTCCAACTATTTCAAGAGGTAGCAAATGATCAAGAACCAATGGTACTGAAGGAAGAAGTCTAAACTGCACTGAAGGTATTGGCAAAAAAAAACACGGCTCTGGGAATTGTTGGTATACAAATGGAAATCTTTCAACTAACTGATGCAGCACTGGATGTACTCACTCATCTATGCCAAGAAATTTGGAAGATAGCTACCTGGCCAGCCAACTGGAAGAGATATATGTGACCATTGCAAAGAGAGCACAGCCACAGAATGCAAAAATCATGAAGAAATATTAAAATCAAATTTTTACTGAAGACAATTAAAAAATGGCTACAACAGTACATCGACAGGGAATTGTCAGAAGTTCAAGCTGGATTCAGATGAGGACACGAAACATTCAGAACCAGGACGGGGATATCATTGCTGACGTTAGAGCATTGTTGGTTGAAAGTAGAGAATACCAAAAAGATGTTTACTTGTGCTTTATTGACGATGCAAATGCATTCGACTGTGTGGATCATAACATGCTTTGGATAAAATTATGAAGATTGGGTATTCCAGAACACGTAGTTGTGCTCATGAGGAACATGTACATAAACTAAGAGGCAGTTGTTCAAACAGAACAAGGGGATACTGAATGGTTTAAAATCAGGAAAGGGTTGTATTCTTTTATGGTATTTATTCAATCTATATGCTGAACAATAATCCTAGAAGCTAGATTATGTGACAAAGAACATGGCATCAGGTTTGGAGGAACACTCACTAACAACTTGTGATATACAGCTGATACAACCTTGCTTTCTGAAAATGACGAGAAATTAAAATACTTACTGATGAAATCACAGACCACAGTCTTCAGTATGGATTGCACCTCAATGTAAAGAAAATAAAAATCCTGGACCAATAAATAACATCATGATAAATGGATAAAAGATTGAAATTGTCAAATACTTCAGTTTACTTGGATCCACTATGAATACTCATGGAAACCAAAGTCAAGAAATCAAATGACATTCTTCACTAAACAAATCTGCTGCACAAGACCACTTTAATGGTTCATGAGCAAAGACATCAGTCTGAGGACTAAGGTTTGCCTGATTCAAATCTTGTATTTTCAATAGCCTCAAATGCTTGTGAAAGTTGGACAATGAATAAGGTCGATCGCAGAAGAATTGATGCATTTGAGGTATGGTGTTGGAAAAGACTATTGAAAGTGCCAGGGACTGCCAGAAGAACAAACAAATCTGTCTTGGAAGAAGTACAGCCAGAATGTTTCTTAGAAGCCAGGATGGCCAGACTTTGTCTCTCATAGTTAGGATACATTATTAGGAGTGACCAATCCCTGGAAAAGAACATCATGCTTGAGGGCCAGTGAAAAAGAGAAAGACTCCCAAGGAGATGGATTAACACAGTGACAGCAGCATTGGGCTCAGGCATAGCAGTGATTGTGAGGTAGACCCAGGATCTGGCAGTGTTCTGTTCTGTTGTGCATATGGTCGCTATGAGTTGGAAGTGACTTGATGGCACCTAACAACAATTACAACACACAAGCCACCACAGTACCAAAAACTGACAGATGAGTGGTGAAAACGGTTTCATTTACTCTAGATAAATAGTCTTGTTATCTGGTATATCAAGGCCAGTCACTTTGATTATCTTTGTTAGCCTTTCTTCAAGAGACTCTGCTTTTCCATGTTAATTTTTGAATCACCTTGTCAACTTGCCCAAGATCCTGTTTTCTACATACAGTGTTGCACATATGTTATTATATTAATTCCTAAATATTTCATGTTTTTTTATGCTATTATAAAGGAGCTCTGATAATGTAATGGTAAAAGGTTGGGCTGGTAACTTCAAGGTCGATAGTCTGAAACTACCAACTGCTCCACAGAATGATGAGGCTATCTGCTCCCGTAAAGACTTATAGCTTCGGAAACCCAATGCAGTGTCACTTATAAGTCACAACTGACTCCACACCACACAATCACTACTATATTATTATAAATGGTCATTTAAATTTTATTTTATGTTAGTGTCTCAGTATGTAAAAGTAAGCCTCAAAAGTCCCTGTCCTGCTTAAAATACCAACAGAGAGTAAAGGAGTCTTCACATCAAGTGTTATTGCCATCCCCTCTGTATACAGGGTAGATAGGGGCAGGCAACTTAGACATTGTCTACCTAAAATGAGGGGGTGATAAAGGCTCAGAGTGACTGGCATACAAGGTTTCAAGAGGGAGTTTAGTTTAAGAGAGTGCGGGGAAAGATACTGTCCTCACTGAACAGTTTTCTTCTTGTCTTGATGGGTCTGGTAAAAAGAGATGGGGATCAGATTCTTATGATTCAATAGTGAATAATTGTTATCATGACTAATTGTGACTTGTCACAATTGTAAACATAGAAGTTTTGTAACAAAAATGGGGGAGTAGTTAATCTTACAGTCCAGAAACAGAGGACCCTAGGACCATAAAGGAAGAAGTGCACAAGTAGAATGTGGGACCTTATCCAGAGAAGCAGCGACACCAGAGATGGAGGCAGAGATGGGGACATGGAGAGAGGGAGCAACTGAGGACTCTAGATTCATGGGAAGAGAGGGACTGAGAACTGGCAGCCAGGAGGCATATTTGTAAAATGTGCCCTTTGTTGGTTTAAATTATTATATATGCGTAAGTATTTGAAAAAAAAGAGCTAAAATAAATAGAGAGAAATACTGTTAACTGATGGTACATGGAGGGAAATATAATCATTGTAGTGAAACAAAGTATATGATTTGTTGAATGTAAAACTGATGATCTGCCCTGAAATTTTTCACCAATTTACAATAAAAACTTTTTTTAAAAAAAGTCCCTGTTCCCATGAACTTCTTATCTATTGTAAAGGAGAGATACATAAAATTGGTTTTAATACAAAGTGATGTGGATTGGTTATTATAGAGGTTGGCAAAGGTTACCATGGGTATCCAATGAGGATTGGCCTAGTCTGTGGAATTATGGAATAAAAGAAGGGGGGGAGTGATTTCTGAGTGTTGAAAGATAGATATGAGCTATCTAAGTGCCAAAAAGGTTGGAGAATGAGCAAAGATATTTCAGGATGTTAATATGTGTTAGGTCCTGATATAGTGTTAACTGAGATTCCCAACTTGGATGGAAGCATAGTGCAGAATTTAGGACTTTGGATTCTTTTTTCCAAATCAAAGTTATCAAATGGTTTAAGAGTGAATTGCAAAAGGATTTGAGAAAAGGGTTCTAGTGGGAGGACTGTTGCTGTTAATATTGCCCGGCAAGGGTAGAGTTGGGATCTCCTGCCAATCTTCTTTGTTGTTCGTTACTGTAGAATTAATTTTGATCCATGGTGAGTGAGCTCTTTGATGTGACCATTGACGAGGGTGAAATGCTTCTTTACAGAAGGCTGCTACCTGATGCCCACGTGAGAAAGCAAAAGCAGCCTGTGGATGCAGAACCGAAGTGGCTACTTTAGGATGGGTCATGGCTGCTAGAGTTTGTCATGGAGCAGATACATGCCACATATGAGACATTGCCCCAGCTCTCCTGAGGCACTGTGCAATAGGTCTAAATAGAAGGACAAAAGGACCCTATAATAGGAAGCCTGAGGTTAACTCTGAGTCACATGCGATCACCTAGAACAGAAATGCGTTCACCCAAGTCATAGATATCAGAATGAAGACTCTTTAAATAGAATAGCCCATGGGGCCACCAGCTTCCTGTCACAGTCATTCAGTGATAACAAGCCTTCCACCAGCTGAGTTATTGAAATCTAATATTTTGTTCCCTCTGCTGACACTGAAGCAAGTGTCAGTACAGTGCTGATCAGATTCTATAAAATAACTACCAAACAATGTGGTGGGGCACTGTAGGATAAGCACTGGACTGCAAAGCCAGTTTAAACAGCAAGGTTGGTAGTTCAAATCCACCAGTTGCTCCTTAGAAACCCTATACAGGGTCACTATGAATCAGAACTGATTCAACAACACTTAACAAAAATAACAATATGGATGTAGCCTGTCAAGTCTGCAAGTCACAACAGCCTATTAAGTTACTGAGTGGAGCAGTTTCCTGGAGTGATCAGGAGGCGAGATGACATTGTAATTCTCTTACCTCAATGATGTTACTTTGTGCTGTGTACCATATTATTGTTGTTGTTAAGTGTTGTTGAGTCAATTCCAACCCATAGCAACCCTGCAAATGACTTTGCAGTCTGACGCGTTAGCCCACAGTGCCACACCAGAACTCCATACCATAAAACCTATGAAAAGTGGAACCTTGGTATGGCAGAAACCTGTCAAAGAAGGAAAACTCAAACATTTCCTGCTAATACAGAGCAACAGAAAAGTGGTAAGACTGTACCTTATCAAAGGTAGAAATTTTGTTTGACTCAGAAATATAAGGCAATCCTCTTAGTTCCTTATCTCACAGATTTCACTGTACATGCTTTTTAATAAACTAGTATCAGGAGAGAAAGGAGCCCTGATAGCCTTATGCTGCTAACTGCAAAGTTAACTACTCAAATTGACCCTACCAGTTGGTCCATGGGAGAAAGATGAGACTTTCTATTCCTGTTAAGATTTACAGCCTCAAAAACCCTATACAGGATCACTATGAGTTGGCAGTGACTTGACGGCTCACAACTAACCCTACCACCACCATCAGGGGGAGATAAATTTAGCCAAATTCCAGATACAAAGAACTTGAAGTCAGCTAACAACCTAATCAAACCAAGTAAAAACTGCCCAATCCCAACCTGCTGTGCATCAAGTGGCTTCGGAAGCAGCTGCTGGTATGTAGAGAGGAATTAAATATGCAAAGGGAGTGGAAGTTAATCACAGACCTTCAGAAATGAAGAAAACTCTTACTTTCTGAATGAAGACTGGGGCATTTAATTCATATCTTGTCTAGATACATTCTAATTACCAAATGTGGCTTAAAGTAAGTAGTTGTTGTTGTTATGTGCCATCGAGTCGGTTCCGACCCATAGCGACCCTGTATAGGGTTTCCGAGGGTGTAAATCTTTACGGGAGTAGAAAGCCTCAT
>NW_006408591.1:1882637-1892639 GCF_000296735.1 Chrysochloris asiatica
ATGCCTGAGTGAATGGACACCTCACTCCCACCCCTGGAGGGTTCTACTATGCATGCGCACAGATCTCCTTGAAATTTAAAGTGACAATTTCCACTTAAAACCAAATGACCACCACTTGTCTGTCAGTTTGTCATAATGTGGTGGCTTGTGGTGCTGTGATTCTGAAAGCTACGCAACCAGTATTTTAAATACCAGCAGGGTCACCCATGGTGGACAGGTTTCAGATGAGCTTCCCAATGAAGATAGACTAGGAAGAAGGAGTGACGAACTACTTCTGAATATTTAGTCACTGAAAACCTAATGAATAGCAGAGAAACACTGTCAGATATAGTGCCAGAAAATGAGTTCCTCAGGTTGGAAGGCACTCAGATTGCGACTGGAGAAGAGCTGCCTCCTCAAAGTAGAGCTGACTATGATGATGCAAATGGAGTAAAGCCTGTGGGAGTAAAGCCCGTGGAACCTTCATTTGCTGATGGGGCACAACTTAAAATGAAGAGAAAGAGCTGTAAACATGCATTGAAAATCGGAACATGGAATGTTTGAAGTATGAATCTGGGAAAATTGGAAGTTGTCAAAAATGAAATGGAATGCATAAACATTGATATCTTAGGCATTAGTGAGCTGAAATGAACTGGTATTGGCCATTTTGAATTGAACAACCACATGGTTTACTATGTCAGAAAGAAGAATGGTGTTGCGTTCATTGTCAAAAAGAACATATCCAGATCAGTCATGAGGCACAACACTGTCTGTGATAGGATAAAATCGATGTACCTACAGGGAAGACCAGTTAATATCACTATTATTCAAATTTACACACCAACCACTAAAGCCAGTGAGGATGAAATTGAAGAAATCTACCAACTTTTTCAATCTGAAATTGATCGAACATGCAATCAAGATGTATTGCTCATTACCGGTGATTGGATTGTAAAGGTTGGGAGCAAAAAGGAAGGATCAGTAGTTGGAAAATTTGGCTTTGGTGGTAGAAATGATGCTGGAGAACACATGATAGAATTCTGCAAAACCAATGATTTGTTCATTTCAAATACCTTCTTCAACATAAGAGACGACTATACACATGGACCTCCCCAGATGGAATACATAGAAATCAAATTGACTACATCTGTGGAAACAGATGATGGAAATGCTCCATATCATCAGTCAAAACAAGGCTGGGGCAGACTGTGGAACAGATCATCAATTGTTCATATGCAAATTCATACTTAAGCTGAAGAAAATGAAAACAAGTCCACGAGAACCAAAATATGACCTTGAATATATCCCACCTGAATTTAGAGATCTGAAGAACAGATTTGATACATTAAACACTAAAGACGGAAGAGCAGATGAGTTGTGGTATGACATCAAGAACAATATACATGAAGAAAGCAAAAAGTCATTGAGAAGAAAAGAAAGAAGGAAAAGGTCAAAATGGATGTCAGAAGAGACACTGAAACTTGCTCTCCAGCATAGAGATGCTAAAGCAAATGGAAGAGCTGAACAGAAAATTTCAAAGATCAGCTCGAGAAGATAAAGCCAAATATTACAACACAATGTGCAAAGATCTGTAATCAAAAATCAAAAAGGAAGAACACGCTCAGCATTTCTCAAACTGGGGGAACTGTAGAAAAAAATTCAAGCCTTGACTTTCATTATTGAAAGATTCACTGGGCAAATTATTGAATGATATAGAAAACATCAAGAGAAGATGGAAGGAATACACAGAGTCACTGTACCAAAAGGAAATACGATCCAGAGCCACTGATACTGAAGGAAAAGTCCAAGGTGCATTGAAGGAATTGGCAAAGAACAAGGCACCAGGAATTGATAGAATAAAAATTGAAATCTTTCCAAAAAATGAGGCAGCACTGGAGGCACTCACTCATCTATACCAAGAAATTTGGAAGAAAACTATCTGGCTGACTGACGGGAAGAGATCCATATTTGAGCCCATTCCCAATAGAATGAGGAAATCATCCGACAATCTCTTTGATATCCCAACGTTTTACTAAAGGTAATACAGAAATGGCTGCAAGCATACATGGACAGAGAACTTCCAGAAGTTCAATCCAAATTCAGAAGAGGCTGTGGAACATAGGATATCATTGCTGATGTTCGATGGATCTTGGCTGAAAACAGAAAATATCAGAAAGATGTTTACCTGTGTTTTATTGACTATGCAAAGGCTTTCAATTGTGTGGCTCACGACAAGCTATGGACAACATTGCGAAGTATGAGTATTCCAGAACACTTAATTTTCTCATGAGGAATCAGTACATGGACCAAGAGGCAGTTGTTGGAACAGAACATGGGAATACTGAATGTTTTAAAATTAAAAAAGATGTGTGACAAGGTTGTATTCTTTCACCATACTTACTCAAACTGTATGCTGAGCAAATAATCTGAGAAGCTTGGTTATATGAAGAAAAATGTGGTTCAGGATTGGAGGAAGACTCATTAACAACCTGCAATATGCAGATGATACAACTTTGCTTGCTAATATGAACAGGACTTAAAACATATACTGATGAATAGCAAAGAGCACAGCCTTCAATATGGATTACATCTCAATGTAAAGAAAACAAAAATCCTCACCACTGGACCAATAAACAACATTCTTATCAATGGAGAAAAGATTGAAGTTGTCAAGGACTTCATTCTTCTTGGATCAACTATCAACTAGCAATGCATTAGGCAAATCTGCTGCACAAGACCTTTTTAAAGTGTTGAAGAGTAAGGATGTCAGTTTGAGGACTAAGGTGTGCCTGACCCAAGCCATAGTGTTTTCAGTAACCTCATATGCATGCGAAAGCTGGACAGTGAATAAGGAAGACCATAGAAGAATTATGCTTTTGAGTTATGGTGTTGAAGGAGAATATTGAAAGTGCCATGAGCTGCCAAAAGAACTAACAGATCTGTATTGGAAGAAGTGCAGCCAGAGTGCTCTTTGGAGGCCAAGATGGCCAAACTTCGTCTCTCATACTTTGGATATATTGTCAGGAGGGACCACTCACTGGAGAAGGATATCATGTTTGGTAAGGTGGAGGGTCAGAGAAAAAGAGGAAGACCTCCAATGAGATGGATTGGCCAAAAGGCAGCATCGATGAACTCAAGCATGGCAACAGTAGTGAGGTTGGCCCAGGGTCGGGCAGTGTTTTGTTTTGCTGTGCCTAAGGTCACTATGGGTCGGTACTGACACAATGGCACCTAACAACAACAACAGATCCTATACTAGTGGTTACAAATCGGGCTGCGAACTTAAGGTCAGCAGTTCAAAACTACTGGCTGCTCCTCAGGAGAAAGATGAGGCTTTCTGCTCCCATAAGGATTTATAGCCTTGGAAACTCTGTACAGGGTTGCTATGGGTCCGAACTGACTTGACGGCACTTAACAACAACAACAACATATCACATTTAATTCTCACAAAAACTTCTGAGGTTGGTAGTATAATTATCGTCATTTTCTAAAAATGAAGGCACTGATGTATAGAGAGTTGACGTAAGTTTTCCAGTGTCACACAGCTAGTCGAGAACAGCTTAGATTCAAGACAGTCTCATCTGGATTCATTGCATATGTCCTTCACCACCAACATTCTCTGCTTCCAAATGTCTGCCTAGACAGGCCGCATTAGAGAGGTGATGATTTTATTTACAGAGCCACATCTGAGTCTAGAACTCTAGAACTCAGATTGATCTCTTTGTTGTTAAATGCGTTTGATTTACTTTTGACACATAGAGACCCTGTATAGGGTTTCCAAGGAGCAACTGGTGGATTGGAATCTCAAACTTTGTCATTAGAAGTCCATTGCTTATCTTACAGAGTTACACTAAGTCATAAATTGTTACCTAAAATAGCTGTATAAACAGAAAGGAGGGTGGTAACACTGGTGGAATCTTCCCTATGTGTGTCAAGGTTCCACATAGTTTTGGATTACTGACTTTAGAATAAAATTTTAAAAACTCTCCAATGAGTCAATTCCAACTCATTGCAACTGCACAAGACAGAGTAAAACTGTCCCATAGGGTTTCCAAGACTGTAATCTTTATGAAAGCATCATGCTATATCTTTCTTTCTTAGGGCAGCTGGTGGGTTTAAACTACTGACCTTTAAATTAGCAGCAAAGCAATTAACTATCGCACCACCAGGGCTCCGTAAGACTTCTGAGTAGTGTACAGAAAACTGCCTTTTCTTATATAGAAAATCCAGGTAGTAATTAAGAGAGTGGACTCTGGAGTAATCAACTGGGTTCAAGTCCTCATTCTGCCCCTTCCTAGCTGTGTGATCTTGGCCAAGTTACTCAACTTTTCTGTGTTTAATCTTCCATTTACTACCATCTACATCACCACAGGACTGCAGATCACAAAGTCAGTGATTCAAACCTATCAGCTGTTCTCACAGGAGAAAGATGAGGCTTTCTGCTTCTGCAAAGAAGTACAGTCTTGGAAACCCTATATAGGGTCACTATGAGCCAGAAACCAACTCAAAGGCACTTAACTTGAAGGCAACAAAAATCATAGAGTTTTGTGAAGACCCAATGAGTTAATATATATGTAAATTGCTTAGAATACTGCATGGCATAAGGGAAGTGGCATTGATTATCATTATGCTGTTGTTCTTTATCATGCTTACAGTCTCGCTATACAAAGACACTAAAGATACTAGATGCCAATGAACATTTATTAAGCAAGCATTCACAGCATTTGTTAGATGCTAAAGGAGATCTGGTAGCGTAGCAACTGAAAAACAAAGTGAATAAGACTGTATATTGATGGAATGGTACAAATGGAATGAAGTCAGGCTTAGTCACCCTCCCTTATTCCCTGATGAATACCTGGCTTACAGATTTCCTCTCCACTCTGCACTCATTCTTGGTGACTCAACAATTGTGGAGAAAATGGATGGTTCTCTCAGTTCTTGACGCTCTCACTTATATGGCCTTTTCCTCCATTCCAGCTTCTCCCATAATTACCTTTCAAACTTTCATCTACGTTAACTTCTGAAATCTCAGTTTTAAGCATCATCATTCTCTCTGATCATATCTACAAACATTCTGGTTTCCTTTTTTATCATGCTAACACTCAAGCAATTCTTCTCAGCATCAAGTTTTCAATGTACTGACCTGCCAATTCTTGACTATCCATACTCTCTCCCCATATCTTTTTTACTGTCCATTTGTTGTTGCTATTGTTAAGAGCTATCAAGTAGGCTCTGACTAATAGTGACTTTGTATAGGGTTTCCAAGGCTGTAAATCTTTGTGGGAGCTGAAGGCTTCATCTTTCTCCCATGGAGAGGCTGGTAGGCTCAAACCATGACCCTGTGGTTTGCACACCAGTGCTTAGCCTATGGAGTCACCTCATTCCATAGATTCTATAGTCTGTTATTTAGATCTATTGCTTATAAGAATTTAAAACAAAACAAAACTCTTTTATCTCTCTATGTGCTCTGCATGTAAACGAAGAGTTGGCATTGCTGGATAAATTACACCACTAGCTACAAATCTCAGCCATCAACATTATTGCACAAACCCACCACATTGTCTAGTAAGTTTGCTTTCTCACTTCTCCAAGTGGCACTCTGCTCTCTTCTGAAACCTCCAACACCAACTTTCTTCCCCATTCATTCTCAGCTAAAGATTTTGCCTCATTTTTCACTGAGGACATAGTGAGTTTAATCTTGGAAAGTTTTTGTTGTTAAGTGCTAGCCAGTCAGTTCAGATTCTGTACAGAGTTTCCGATGAGCGGCTGGTAGTTTGAACCATTGATCTTGCAGTCAGTAGTCCAGTGCATATATCCTACAGCAACACACAAGGACTACAGGAGGCTTTTCAGAGGTCAGTTTTAAGGCATATTTTGAAGGAAGGAAAGGTGGTTAATTATTAGACAGGAGAAAGGACGTTGTTAGCGAAGAAAACAAGACATGAAAAAAATGAAGAGTAAGTGGTGACAGCTGGTGACTCTTTAATGCAGATGATCTGGAAAGTTGGTCAAGAGAGGAGTTTGCTTATCAGATTAGGGAGGTCAAAGACACTATTTGGTCAAAGACATAGAATGCTATGCTAAGGAGTTAAATTCACTTATGCTTCATTCAACAAACATTGAGTTTCTACTGGGTGCTAGGCAAAATGTTCTTTTTATACAATGATGAACAAGAGAAAAAATTCCCTACTGTAATATTGTAATATTGGCATTAAATAATAATATTCATGGACATTAATACAAATCATCAAAATGTATTCTACAACAATGAGATATCATCTCACACCAACAATAACAGCAAAGATGAAAAATGTAGAGGACAATAAATGCTGGCGGGGATGTGGAGAGACTGGGACACTCTTGCATTGCTGGTGGGACTGCAAAATGGTCCAACCTCTCTGGAAAACAATATGGCATTTCCTCAGAAGGTTGAAAATAGAAATACCGTATGATCCAACAATCCCTCTACTCGGTATTTACCCACAAGAAAAACGAGCCACAACACGAGAAGATATATGCACACCAATGTTTATAGCAGCACTATTTACAATAGCAAAAAGATGGAGGCAGCCAAAGTGCCCATCAACTGAAGAATGGATAAACAAACTGTGGTACATACACACAATGGAGTATTATGTTACATTGAAGAATAACAAGGAAGCGGCAAGCCACCGCATAACATGGATGAACCTTGAGGACGTTATGCTGAGTGAAATTAGTCAGTCACAAAAAGAGAAATACTGCATAGAACCATTACTGTAAAAGATTAAGAAAAAGAAACCATACTAAAGGGGGGTAGGGGGAAGTCTTTGTTGGTTGCTGGGAAGTTGGTGATGGGGGGAGGGAAAGGGGGAGGGTGGAGTGCAGGGTGGGGATTGAACACAAGAGAGCTTGGATGCTGGGGAGGGGGGCAATATACAGGGAGGGAGAGGGAAGTGGAGGAACGGGGCAGATGGGAGAACAATTGGGCATGTTTGAATGGGCTAAATGGGACAGAGATAAAGGATGATATATGTACAGCCTTGGAACTGCAGGGATTGAGTCATGGTTGGAATGTGGGGGGGAATGGTGTTAAGATGCTTGGCTGTTTTTTGAATCTTGGTTTTCCTTGCATTATAATATAGAATAGACACTGGAGGGGGAGAGAAAGGAATAGTCAGAAACATCACCCTAGAAGGCTTGTAAGTCTGTCTTCTGCCTATAACTGATTAGAATACCTAAAATGGGGCTACAGCGTACCCAGTGAACAAGGCTTCCTGTGGAGCCTTTGCAATACATAAAACTATAGGTAGAAACCTGAACCACATCCAGATCTCCAGAGATGAGAAATTTCCACTTGAAAGGACGAGCAGACCAGCGTGGAGTGGCTAGAAGAACAGAAGATACTTCTTGAAAGAAAGACTTACAGGAAAAATACAAAACAATAGAGGCAGATGAACTGTTACTACAAGAACAAACAAATTGCTTCCCCAGGAAATATCAAGGCAAGTGGTCGGTATCAAGGCAAGTGGTCGGGTCCCCTCAATGCAAACCCCCTCCCAGGACTAAGACTCAATGGAAATACACACTCTGATTGGTGACCACACACATCACCGATAGGGGGAAGTGGGTAAAAGCAGCAATGAAGTGGCAAACTAAGCCCTACGATGTTTGGTGGGCTTCTGTGGACCCAGTTGGGGACCTGGTTGGCAAGCAGTGTAAGGAGACCTGGGGACTCTTGGGCCCAGAGTCAGTGGCATGGCCACGGAGGACTCAAGTGGAGAGTGGAGCTACCGGCTGATGGGAAGAGAGGGCATGTGCACAAGAACACCCACACTTGCAGATTGGGTACCCACGTGACCTGGACCGGATAACTGGATGATCAGAACTCAACCAGGAGAAGAAAGAAGAGGAAAAAAAAGAGTGATCTGATACAATCTGATGAATTTGACCTATACCTACGGATGCAGTGACTCAAAAGAAGGAACAAATCCTTACAGCAAGAAACATTCCCACCCCCTCCACACAGAGTAGACAGAGATGGGCAATTTGGACATTGGGTACCCAAATGGGAGGGGGCGGGGACTACAAAGGCAAGAAGTGACTGGCTTACAAGCTTTCAAGAGGGAACCTAGAGCTAGGGAGCATGGAGGAAGGCAGAATCTCCAGTGAGTACTATCCAATCTGTCTAGGCAGAGCTGAGGAAATGAAATACAGATGGGTAACTTGTGATACTGTAGTGAATAATGGTTATCAGGACTGATTATGAGGGTTGGAAATGCAAAGGTAGATGTTTTGTAGCAAGGAATGGAGTGATTAATTCTCAAGTCTAGGAGTGGAGGTCTCTAGGACCATTAACGGAGAAGAGCCGAGAGCGGCACCCTACCCAGAGAAGCAGAGATGCCTGAGACAGAAATAGAGACAATGATGTGGAGTGATGAAGCGGCTGGGGACTTTGGATCCAAAGAGGGAGAGGGACTGTGGGCCGAAGCCTGGGGAGGGGGAGGGGGAAGTATAGGGGGCGGGTTTCTAGGGTATACCCTTTGGTCGGTTGATAATGCATGGAGGGGATTGGAACCATGGCAATGAAATGATATACGATGGAATGAATGTAAAACTAAAGTTCTCTCATGTAAACTATCATATAATTCACTATAAAACATTGAAAAAAAAAAACTACAAGAAGATGCCACTACATATCTATTAAATAAATAAAAACGATCATTATAATAACCCAAAAAAATGTGTTCTGGGTTATTATTTTGGAAACATTAATTAATGTGACTTGTGCCTTCGACATGACCTGTTTCCCTTTGACTTTTGCTCATTCTATTAACTCAGTATTCTGCATGCAGTTACTTAGCAGTATCTAATTTATAAATAACAGGAATCTTGTCCTAACTCTTCAATTTCAAAATCCCAAAGTTCTGGAGGGGCAGATAAAAACTCCTGTCATAAATAGAGATTTGGAGAAATACTTGGTGAGTCAGGTACGCTGCTTGGTCCAGAGACTAGCATTATTTCCATAAACTGCCAGAGAAGAGGGCTCAGAGAGAAGTAATGAGAGCTTAGGTGTTGGAGGGACTCCGTGAAAAGAACTTCATTTTTGTGTTATTTCCAGGCTGTGCTCCTGTGGATAACAACAATTCATGATTGGTTTGGGGTGACCAAGAGCAGAAAAGAATGGGGATTTACACTCCCCCTCAGGTATAGCCCAGCAAGCTGAAAAATCTCAAGACTTCACAGTAAGTCTAGATATGTGGCCATTGAAGCCTCTTAGAGTCCTCTGTTCAGAAGAGCAAGTGATCTTGAGGTACTCAGGAGCAGCATTCCAAAGAAGCATGGGGTCAAAGTGTTTTTCATAGGTCAGCACGGTGCAGGATCAGCAAGATGGATTGCAATCGGTCTAAGGAGTGTGGAAGAAGTAAGGTGAAACACTGGACTGAGAGGAACCCATAGATGGGAGTGAGCTGGGGCCAGTGTAGTCTGTTACTGAGTAGGTTTTCTTAGCAGAGAGCAACTTGGATGGGTGACAATACAAGAGCATTTCCACCTTCCCCAATAAGTTCTTTGTAAACTAGATAAGATCCCAGGAGAAAAGGGGGGGGTGGTGGTGGCATTTACTCTAATATTGTTTCCAATCCCTGGTCAGATGGGGGCTCAAATGATAAATTAAGGTGTCGTTGTTGTTAAATGCCATTGAGTCAGTTCCAACCCATAGTGACCCTGAATGGTGTTCCCGAGGAACAGATGATGACCTTGAACCACCGACTTTGCAGTTCAAAGCAACCTTGCAGTCCAGTGCATTAACCCACAGTTATACATAAATGCACTGCCATCAAATGCATTCCAATTCATAGTGACCCTATAGGGCAGACTAGAACTGCTCCATTGAGTTTCCAAGGCTATGAATCTTTAAGGAGACAGCCTCTCTCTTTCTTCTGAGGAGTGTCTGGTGGGTAAAACTGTTCACCTTTCAGTTTTCAGTTAGAAGTCCAATGCTTAACCCACAGCACCCCCAGGACTCCTGATTTACGTATATAC
>NW_006408591.1:1892739-1896452 GCF_000296735.1 Chrysochloris asiatica
TTTTTTTTAAAACTAACATTTTTTAAGTTTCTTTCAGACTTGAGTATGTAGAATGAAATTCAGTCTTTCATTAAGACTGACATTACTTTTAAGTGTTGTCAGGTTCTCTCAAGTCAATTTTGCACTTACAATGACAGAGCTGAAGTGCCCATAGGCTTTTCTAGTCTGTAATGTTTCTGGGAGCAGGTCTTCAAGTCTTTTTTCTAAGGAGGCACTGGGTAGTTTCAAACCATCAACTTTCCAGTTAGCAATTGAGCACTTTACCTTTGCACCACTAAAAGTGCTTCTACTGTAAATCAAGCTGTACAAAACAATAAAAGAGGTACAGAATCCAATTGGATAGCATTTAAATATCTGTAAGAGCCCTGGCAGCTAGGAAGAATAAAAGGATCATTTAGAATACAATAAATCATTAAGAGACTAAACTAACTCAAACTAGAAGTCAAGCAACCTGGTTGAGATTTCACAGACCCAAATTTAACTAGAATGAGACACCTTTCTGGTTATGTAATTCCTATTATAATGACTATAAATAGACCTTAATGAGTCAGAGGAAAACAATCCTAAGTTTCAGCTAAATCACGGGTATTCTCAGAGCCTTTTCCTTAAATACAACCCCCAAATTTTTGTTATGGTATAATTGACTGCTTCATATGTCCATTTTAATTCCAGGGAGATTTAGAATTGAGATTAAAGACAGTGGGTTAAATGATAATGATTGATTCAAAATGAATATATTCATATATTTGTGATAAGCAGAGGGATGATGGTAGTGTACTTGCCATTTAGAATATTTACAATGTTTAGAGAATTTGGCATATCAGTAAATGAAACATTGAGATTACATTTTATAATCAATTTGAATAATCAAATTTCAATGTGAATAATCAAATTTAGCATATTAGCAAATCAAACAGAATTGTATTGAGTTTTTGATTTATAATAAATTTGAAAAATCAGATTTCAATAAAATAATCAGAGCCCTGGTGGTACAGTAGTTAAGGCGCTTGGTTGCCAACCGAAAGTTTTGTGCCTTGATCCCACCAGTTGCTCTTCAGGCTTCTGGAAAGATTATAACCTTGGAAGCCTTACATGGTGGTTATGCGCTGTCCTTTATTCTTTAGGTTGCTATGAGTCAGAATCCACTTGATAGCATTGGTTTGAGATTGGCATTGTTGTTAGGTGCCATTGAGTCAGTTCCAACTATGTACAACAGAATGAAACACGACCCAGTCCTGCGCCCTCCTCACAGTTACTATTATGTTTGAGCCCATTGTTACTGCCACTGTAACAAAGCCCATCTCATCAGTGATCTTCCTCTTTTTTGATGACCCTTCTACTTTTCCAAGCAAGATGTCCTTTTCCAAGGACTGGTCTCTCCTGATAATATGCCTAAAGTATGAAAAATGAAGTCTTGCCAACCTGACTCCTAAGGAACATTCTGGCTGCACTTCTTTCAAGACAGACTGGTTTGTTCTTCTGGCAGTTGCTGTTGTTGTTATTGAGTGCCATCAAGTTGGTTGCAACTCATAGAGATCCTGTACAGGGTTTCCAGGAGTGGCTGGTGAGTTTAAACCACCAACCTTACGGTCCAGTGCTTTATCCCACAGCCACCCCCACAACAACTCCCCCAGCACCACCATATTTCAAATGCAACCATTCTGCTCTAGTCTTCATTATTCACTGTCCAACTTTCACATGTATTTTGAGGTGATTGAAAATACCACAGCTTGGGTCAGGCACACCTTAGTCTTCACACTGATATTTTTGTCCTTTAACACTTCAAAGAGGTCTTTTGCAGATTTACCTAATGCAATATGTCTTTTGCTTTTCTGACTGCTGCTTCCATGAGTGTTGACTGTGAAGCAAAATGAAGTCTTTGGCAACTTCAGTCTTTTCTCCATTTATCATGATGCTATGTATTGGTCCAGTGGTGAAGATTTTCATTTTCTTTACATTGAAGTGCAATTCGTACTGATCTTCATTAGTGAATACTTTTTCACCTCCAGGAAGCAAGGATGTGTCCTCTGTACATCATAGGTTATTAATGAGTCATCCTTTAATCCTCATACCACATTCTTCTTCATATAATCCATCTTCTGGGATTATTTGCTCAATATACAGACTGAGTGCAGTGGAAGAACACAACCCTGGCATACACCTTTCTTGATTTTGAATCATTCAGTATCAATCACTGTGTTTTGTTCAAACAACTGTCTCTTCGTCTATGTATAGGTTCCTCATGAGCTCAACCAAGTGTCCTGGAATATCATTCTTCACAATGTTGGTTTGTTGTGATTCACATAGTCAAATGCCAATAAAACACAAGTAAATGTCTTTCTGATGCTCTTCGCTTTCAGCCAAGATCTATCTGATGTCAGCAATGATATCCTTTCTTCCATGTCCTCTTTTGAATTCAGTTTGAATTTCTGGCAGCTCCCTTTCAGTGTACTGCTACAACCATTTAAAAATTATCTTTAGCAAAGTTTTAATTGCATATGATATTAATGATATTGCCCAATGATTTCCTTATTCTATTGGGTCACCTTTCTTTGGAATGGGCACACATATGGATCTTTTCCAATCAGTTGGCCAGGTAACTGTCCTCCAAATTTCTTGGTGTAGATGAGTGAGCACATCTAGTGCTGCTTCAGTTTGTTGAAAGATTTCAGTTTGTATTCTGTCAATTCTTAGAGCCTTGTTTATCACCAATGTCTTCAATGCAGTTTGGACTTCTTCCTTCAGTAACACTGATTCTTGATCATATGCTACCTCTTGAAACGGTTGAGCATTGACTAATTCTTTTTGGTACAGTGACTGTGTATATTCCTTTCATTTCTTGCTACATCATTCAATATTTTTTCTATTTGTTCGTTAAGTGCAGTCGAGTTGGTTCCAACTCATAGCGAGCCTGTATAAGGTTTCCGAGGAGTGGCTGGTGAGTTTAAACCACCAACCTTGTGGTTCAAAGCAACATTGCACTCCAGCAACATTAACCCCCAGTGCCACATAGATTCCTTCACTATTTCAAGTCAAGGCTTGAGAAATGCTGAGAGTGTACTTCTCTTTTGGTTTCTTAAATACAGGTCTTTGCACATTTTGTTATAATATTGACTTTGTCTTCTTGAACTGCCCTTTGTAATATTCTGTTCAGTTTTTTTACTTCCTCATTTCTTCCATTTGCTTTAGTTACACTGCATTCAAGATCAAGCTTCAGAGTCACTTCTGACATCAATTTTGTTCTTTTCTTTCTTTCCTGTTATTGGTAATGTATGAATTATAATAACCTTTTGCTTTCTCCATTTATGATGTTCTTGATGTCATCCCACAACTCTTCCGGGTTAAGGTCATTAGTGATCAATGCATCAAATCTTTTCATGAGATGGTCACTAAATTGAGGTGGCTTATATTTAAAGTTGCTATGAGTCAAACTGACTTGAAGGCACTTAACAACAACAACAAATGTTCAAGGTCATATTTTGGTTTAGTTGGGGGTAGTTGAATAATCAATATTATACTAGTGGTTTTCAGTTCAATATATAAGAAAATTTTACTGGTACTAGAATATTTAATTAAAGGTTTTTATTGTGGATTGAGTAAAAGTTTACAGGGCACATCATCAGTTTCACATTCAACAATTCATATAACCTGTTTCATTACATTGATTATAATCCCCTCCATATACCATCAGTTAAAAGTATTTCTCTTTATCC
>NW_006408591.1:1905362-1919951 GCF_000296735.1 Chrysochloris asiatica
GTTGGCCCAGGATCGAACATTGTTTCGTTCTGCTGTGCATGGAGTCGCTATGAGTCGGTTCCGACTCGATGGCACCTGACAACAACAACAATGAAAGATAGTGAGAAGAAAGAATCTGTAAGACTTGATTGTTGTTGTTGTTGTTATTAAGTGCTGTTGAGCCGATTTTGACTCATCGCGACCCTGTATAGTATTTCCAAAAAGTGGTTGGTGAGCTTGAACCACCGACCTTGCGGTTCAAGCAAGCCTGGCAGTCCAGTGTATCAACTCACAGTGCCACACCAGGACTCCGTAAGACTTGATGTGGTTTGGAAATGGTGGTAATGGAAAGAGAAAAGCAGATTGTATTTTTCCCTTGGAATACGAAATCATTACCACAGTGAACTTTGATGCAGATTAGAGAGAACATTTCATAATTTGACTCCCTTTCATATGTATTTAAAACGTGACCAGCTTCAGCTGTCAAAGATTTCAAGTACCTTTTTTTAATTCCACCATTTACTGGTGGAATTAAATGAATGAAATAATAATTGAATCCCAAACTCTCAGTTACTAAGTACAACCACTTGTGAAAACAAAAGCTCTGCAGAGGTCTGGAGTAAAATGTCTATTGAAACTTCCAAGGATGTTTTCCACCTTGTGAATGTTGCAGGATTAGCATGTCTAGAGGCTGAACCCTGCCTTCAGTAGGTATGTAGAATGTTCATATAAGGGTTAATAATGAATGCCTAGACAGAAAATGAAAGAGATAGGCTCCCCTTTTTTTTTCTTGGCTCCCCAAGAAAATAAATGTTCTGTAGAATTTCAAGCTTTTTTTCCAAAAATAATATTAAACCTTTATCATCAGCTTATACATCTAGTATTTATGAGTACCAAACTCCCTACCTTGATATAATACATCAAAAAATTAAAAATTAAGTAATTATGATTTCACTGTTTGTGCCATTATTTCAGTAAATCTTATTGTAGGCATACTTTGTGACAAGTGCTTCCCTAGGCCCTGGAGATATTAAAGACTACAAACATCCATTGATAATCAGAACATAGAATCTATGAACTAGGAATCTAGGAAAATTAGAAACCATCAAAATTGAAATGGGCTCTTCCTGTCACCGGCTGAGTCCAGTCAGCTCGTGGATCTCAAGGACCCAAAAACGGAGTAGTTCTTCATGCCCCAGAGACTGTGCCCGGTGGCTTTGCTGCCATTACTATCCCACAAAGTGAATATATTGAGTTACACCGTAAGCTCTATGGATGTTGTTTGGATTATCATGAGAAAAACAGAAAGAAGGAAAGTCGAGAGGCTCATGAACATTTGAAGAAGGCAGAAAAAATGATTGGTCTGAATGCTAAGCTCTACCATAAACAGTGCCATGCTGAGAAAATGCAAATGAAAAAGACTATCAAGATGCATGAAAAGAGAAACACCAAACAAAAGAATGATGAGAAGACTCCACAAGGTGCAGTACCTGCCTATCTGCTGGACAGAGAGGGGCAGTCCTGAGCTAAAGTACGTTCCAAAATGATTAAACACAAATGAAAAGAGAAAGTGGGAAAATAGAAAGTCCCTCTGCCCAAAGTCTGTGTCCAGGGAGAAAGAGAATTATTCAAAGCTATTCGGACAGGAAAGAGAAACAAGAAAGCATGGAAAAGGATGATTACCAAAGTCTTCTTTGTTGGAGATGGCTTTACATGAAAACCACCTAAATATGAAAGATTCATCAGACCAATGGGCTTACATTTCAAGAAGGCTCACATAACACATCCTGAACTTAAAGCCACCTCTGCCTACCGATACTTGGTGTGAAGGAGAATCGCCCACTCCCACTCTATACAACTCTGGGTGTGATCACCAAAGGGACTGTCATTGAAGTGAACATGAGCAAGTTGAGCCTGGTAACACAAAGAGGGAAGGTTAACTGGGGGACATATGCTCAAATTACCAACAATACTGAAAATGATGGATACATAAATGCAATCTTACTGGTTTGACAGCAGTTTCCTATAAGTCATTCCTTATTGGTAAAGACTACAACCAGGAAAATCACCATGACCATGTGTTTCTGAGTACTACCAAATAGCCTTACTCATCCACAGTCATCAAGAACTATTTATGATGTTATTTTAAAGAAAAACATTTAAATTGTCCAGTTTTACAAAAAAGAAAGAAAGAAAGAAATGGAACACATAAAGATCAATATTCTAGGTGTTAGTGAGCTGAAATAGACAGGTATTGGCCGATGTGAAAAAGAATCATATGGTTTAGTACACCAGGAATGACAAATTGAAGAGGAATGGCATCGCATTTCTCATCAAAAAGAGCATTTAGAGATCTATCTTAAGTGCAATGTTGTCTTTGATTGGATAATATCCATATCCTACAAGGAAGACAAATTAATACAACTATTATTCAAATTTTCACACAACCATTGAAGCCAATGATGAAGAAATAGAAGAATTCTACCAGCTTCCTCAGAGTCCTGGTGTAGGATAACCACTGGACTGCTAACTGAAAGGTTTGTGGTTCAAACACACCAGCTACTCCTCAGAAACCCTATACAGGGTTGCTATGAATCAGAAGAGACTCAACAGCACCTAGCAACAGTACCAGCCAATTTCTTCAGTCTGAAATTGATCAAACATACAATCAAGATGCATTGATAATTTCTGGAGATTGGAATGTGAAAGCTGAAAACAAAGAGGAAGAATCAGTAGTGGAAAATGTGAACTTGGTAATAGAAATGATGCAGACAATGATTGTGATACCATTCCTCCTCAATTTGCTTTTCCTAGCATGCTAAGCCATATGATTGTCTGGTCCAGTTCCATTCCATTTCAGCTCATTAATGCCTAGGATTTGTTCTTTATGCACTGTTTCATTTTTGATAATTTTTAATTTTTCTAAATTCATAGATAGAGCTATGCAAGACCAATGCCGTCTTCCTTGCAAATACCTTTTTTCCAACAATATAAATGGTGACTTCCAGCCTCAGAAACCCTATACAGGGTCACTATGAGTCAGAACCAACTCCACGATACATAACCACCACCATTCAAATAAACCTTCCAGATAGAATACACAGGAAAATCAAATTTACTACATTTGTGGGAAGAGACTATAGAGAAGCTCAAAATCATCAGCCAAAACATGGGTAGGAGACAATTGTGGAAAAGACCATCAATTGTTCATATACAAGTTCAGGCTGAAGCTGAAGAAAATTAAAACAACTTCACAAAAGGCAAAATATGACTTTGAATATATCCCACCTCTACCACTCATCTGTCATTTTGTCATACCGTGGTAGCCTGCATGTTGCTGTGATTCTGGAAGCTATGCCATGAGTATTTTACATACCAGCAGGGTCACTCACAATGGAAAGGTTTCACCTGAGCTTCCAGATGAAGACAGACTAGGAAGAAAGAGAGAATATTTAGTCACAGAAAACCTTATGAACAGCACTGGAACACTGCCAGATAGTACCAAAATATTAAATATTGAAACATGATGAACAGCACCAGAATACAGTCAGACACATTGCCAGAAGATGAGCCTCTCAGGTTGGAAGACACTCAAAATATGACTGGGGAAGTACTGCCTTCTCACAGTAGAGTTGATTGTGATAATGTGGAATAAAGCCTTCAGGACCTTCCTTTGCTGATGGGCACAACTCAAATGAGGAGAAACAGCTGTAAACATCCATTAATATTGGAAAATGGAATGTATGAAACATGAATTTTGGAAAATTTGAAATTGTCTAAAATGAAATGGAATACATAAAGATGGATATCCTAGGCATTAGTGAGCTGAAATGGACTAGTATTGGCCATTTTGAATCTGACAATCACATGATTTCCTAGGTCAGGAATAACAAATTGAAGAGGAATAGCCTTGCATTCATCATCAAAAAGAAAATATCAGAGGAGAACAAACAAGATGGCAGATTGGGTAGATGTGCAGTTAGGAGCTCTATCAGCAACAACACAGAATACTGGACCAACCAGTCTCAGAGTATGGCACCAAAACTCTGAACCACATATAAAGGAAATTTTAGAAGGTTGGAGGCTTATAGCTAAGGGAATTTGTAGCAGAAGCAAGAAATCTGTTGTTTTCTAATTCAAGATGCTCAGTTGCTCCTGGAGCCGCCATCTTGGGAAAGACCAAGTGGGGGAAGGATCAGAGCAGCCATAGATGCCTGAAAGAACCACAGAGATAAAGGTGTGGACATTCTCCTTTTTTTGTATCTGTTCATTGATCTCTTGCTGTTGAGCACCTCAATTCAAGTGACTAGAGGTGGTACCGGAGCAGGTGGACTCCCTACCCCATCCCAGAGGGTTCTAGGACACATGTGCACAGATCTCCTGGAAACTTAAAGGCACAGTTTCCACTTAAAACCAATTGACAGTAAAATGGCCACAGCCAGCCCTCAATTATTTATCACTAGGGAAAAGGCCTGAATGGGGATTGTGGAGTGGGACAGGCAGACTAAAAAGGAACTAGGATGAAAATTAAATCCTGAGTTATGTCACAATGACCAACAGTGGCATCTTGAAATTTCTCAGGAATAAGAGTGAAAAGGGAAGCCCAGCTCTTGATCACATCTACCTGGAGGCAATCAGAAATCATAAAGAATTACACACTTATCTAAGTATTAAGGCCACAGATAACTCCTGAATATGCCAAAAAAAACAGAAGCAGATGACCATCTCAGCACATGTCCAGAAACGAGATAAAGTGACTGAGGCAAATGAGCTGGAAGTAGACCTGCACTCCATACTGGAAGATGGGTAGGCTTTGGAAATGCCTCAGAAGGAATTCAGAAAAATGATTATAAAATGTATCAAAGCACTATACAATAGAGTTGAGAAAAAAATAAGGAAGAAGTCAGGAAAGCACTACAGGAACAATCAAATAAGATACATACAGCATTGGAAACCATTCAAAACCTATAGAAAGAGGTCCAAATGATTAATAATAGAATACCAGAAATGGACAATACACTGAAAGGGCAAAGGAGTAGAATTGAAGAGATAGAAGCCAGAACTAGTGGGCTAGAAGATAACTCTCTCAACACAACTAAGATAGAAGAGCAAGCACAAAAAAAATGATAAAAAAATCTGAAGAAGGACTAAGATTCATGTTGGATAACATGAAGAGGAATAACTTAAGAATTATTGGCATTCTGGAAAATGAAGAATCACACAAGTTCACAGAGGAGATAGTTGAAGAGCTTCTGGAAGAAAACTTCCCTAACATCCTGAAAAGCAAAAAGATAAGCATTCAAGAAGCTCAATGAACCCCAGGAAGAATAGACCCTAAAAGACAATCACCAAGACATATAATAATCAAACTCTCCCAAATCAAAGATAAGGACAGAATCCTGAAAGCAGCTAGGGAAAAGAGAAGTGTAACATACAATGGCAAGCAAATTAGATTATACTTGGATCTCTCAGCAGAAACCATGCAGGCAAGAAGGCAATGGGGAGACATAGATAAAACCCTGAAAGGAAAAATCTTCCACCCATGAATCCTCTACTTAGCAAAGCTGTTAATCAAATACGATGGCATAATCAAAACATTCCAGGATAAAAAAAAAGCCAAGGGATTTTGCCAAAGCCAACCCTGCTATAAAAAACATCCTACAGGACATTCTGTAGACTGAGAACCAACAAGAACAGACAACAACCAGAGAATGACGCATGTGGCAGCATGACCCTGAACTCAGTTGACAAATGGAAGAGTCAAGAACAGAATAAAATTATAAGAACAGAGATCTGGGAAGCCCATCTATGATCAAAACAATTACAATGTGAAAGAAGGTAAACACAGAGGAACAGAAATCCAGGTGGTGAGAAGGTCAGGTATTTTACAGGATAAAATAGACTGTCTTCAATGGAGGGAAGAGTTAATGGAATATAAGGTACCCATAACAGTGGGTTGGGTTGAGGGGCTTACTTCAGGTGTTGGGGAGGGCAATAGTAGAAGGGGGAGGAGGTGGAAGAACAAAATAGATAGGGGAACCCTGAGACAGGTTTGCATGGCCTAAGTGGGACAGAGGTAAATAATGATGCATGCACAACCTTGGGAAAACAGGGTTCTGGGATACAAGGATCCAAACATAGTTTAAAGAGGGGAAATAATACTAAAATGCTTGACTGTCTTTTGAATATTGGTTTGCCTTGCTTACTATTGTAAAATAGACACTTGAGTGGGATAGAAAGAAACATGATTACAGAAAACAGGTAAGCCTGTCTTTAGTCTACAACTGATTGGAATACCTAAAAGGGGTTCTATAACTTACCCAGTGAAATAGGCCTCTTGCAAAGCCTTTGCAGAGTATAGGACCTTAGGTGGAATCCTGAGTCCCATCCAGGACCTTAGGTGGAATCCTGAGTCCCATTCAGAACCTTATGAGGTGGGACATTACCACTAGCAAGGACAAGCAGACCAGCGTGGAACAGCTAGAGCAACAGAAGATACATTTTCAAAGAAAGATCATTAGGAAAAACTCAAAACAAAAATGTCAGTATGACGGGCTACTACAAGAAACAGCAAGCTGTTTGCCAGGAAGAAATCAAGGCAAGCAATCAAGTTCCTTCAGAACAAACTCCCCTCTAAGACTGAAACTCAAAGGGAACACACAAACAGACATGTAAGCTTCCTGGCGGCCACATTGGTCTACTGGTGAGTGGAAGAAGGGGGAAAGGTAGCAATGAAGAAATGGGTTGAGTTTAACCACAATCCATTGACTCCCGTTGACCTAGAGATGAGAGAGAGGAAGGGCTGTTGCTCCAAAGTGTGGTGAGACCTGGGAACACTTGAGCCCATGGACAAGGATATAGCCACAGAGGGCTAGAACTGAGAGTGCAGCATCCAGCTGATGTAAAGTGAGGGGATACAAGATCCAGCTGATGTAAAGTGAGGGGATACAAAATATACAAGAACACTGAAACTTGCAGACAGTACCCATTTTACCTAGCCTCGATGGCTTGATAATCAAAACTCGACTAGAGAAAGATTACACACACAAAAATTTGATAAAGGAAACAAGGGTAAATTGCTACAATTTGATTAACTTGACCTATAATCATGGAGGTAGTAACTCTAAATAACAACAAAGAGGAAAAGAGTCTTCACATCAAGTATCAATGCTATTCCCTCTGTACACAGGGTAGATAGCGACAGGCAACTTAGACATTGGCTACGTAAAATGAGGGGGTGATAAAGGCATGAAGTGACTGGCTTACAAGGTTTCAAGAGGGCGTTTAGTTTAAGAATATGGGAGGGAAGAAAGAGTCCCCACTGACTAGTTTTCATCTTGTCTAGATGGGTCTGGTGAAAAGAGATGGGGATAAGATTCGTATGATTCAATAGTGAATAATTGTTACCATGACTAATTGCGACTGTCAACATTGTAAAGGTAGAAGTTTTGTAACAAAAACAAGAGGAGTGGTTAATCTTACATTCCAGAAACAGAGCACCCTAGGACCAACAAGGGAGAAGAGCACAAGCAGAGCATAGGACCTTATCCAGAGAAGCAGCGCCACCAGAGACGGAGGCAGAGATAGGGTCATGGAGAGGGGGAGTGGCTGAGGACATTAGCATTAGATTCATGGGAAGAAAGGGACTAAGAGTTGGTTACCAGGAGGCAGACTTACAGAATGTGCCCTTTGGAGGTGTAAATTATTATGTATGCCTGAGTGGTTGTTGTGTTTTGTTTTTTTTTAAAGCTAAAGCAAATAGAGGGAAATACTGTTAACTGATGGTGGAATGGGTTATAATCGTTGTAATAAAACAAGGTGTATGATTTGTTGAATGTAAAACTATTGATCTGCCCTGTAAACTTTCACTCAGTCCACAATAAAAACATTAAAAATAAATAAATAAATTTGAAAAACAACAAAAAGAATATATCAAGATCTGTCTTGAAGTAAAAGGCAGTCTATGGTAGGGTAATATCCATACACCTATAAGGAAGACCAGTTAATATCAATATTATTCAAATTTACACACAAACCAGTAAAGTCAGTGGTGATGAAATTGAAGAATTCTACCAATATCTCAGTCTGAATCAATTAAAGATGCAATCAAGATGTATTGATAATTACCGGTGATTAGAATGCAAAGGTTGGAAGCAAAGAGGAAGGATCAGTAATTGGAAAATGTGGCCTTGGTGATAGAAATGATGCTGGAGATCTTATGATTGAATTTTGCAAGTCCAATAACTTGTTCATTGCAAACATAAAAGATGACTGTATACATGGACATCACCATATGGAATATACAGAAATAAAACTGACTTTATCTGTGGAAAGAGATGGTGGAAAAGCTCCATATCATCAGCAAAATTAAGGCCAAGGACAGACTGTGGAATAGCTCATCAATTGTTCCTATGCAAATTCAGTCTGAAGCTGAAGAAAATTAAAACAAGTCCACAGGAGCTAAAAATATGACCTTGAACATTTCCTACCTGAATTTAGATATTACCATAAGAACAGATTTGATGAATTAGACACTAATGACCAAAGACCAGAAGAGTTGTAGGATGACATCAAGAACAGCATACAGGAAGAAAGCAAATGGTCATTAAGAAGACAAGAAACAAGGAAAAAACCAAAATGGATGTCAGAAGAGACTCTGAAAATAGCTCTATAACTAAAAGATGCTAAAGCAAAAGCCTCATATGCATGTGGAAGCCGGACAATGAAGAAGGAAGATGGTGGAAAAATTGATGCATTTGAATTTTGGAGTTGGCAAAGACTATTGAAAGTACCACATAGAGGGGAGCATGACTCAGTCTTAGATGAGCAAAGTTAGTTTCCTGGAGGACGTGATAATCTAAATCTTAAAGGAAGACTTAGGGGCAAACTAGATGAAGTGTATTTATGGTGTGGAGGAAATTCTAGGCAGAGGGGAAACATTAGAAAAGACACAGAAATGAGAAACAGCAGTTGTTCAGTTTTAGAATTGTATCTGAAAGACAGATGGCGATAAGAGAGAAAGCTGGAGGCAGAATCAGGAGTCACTTGTGGATAAAATCAAATTTTCAGAAATATACAAAGGAGAACAATGGGAGGGGCCCATTTTAGGTGTAGGAACAAAGGTCCTAAATACTCGAGCAATTGTTGTTAAGGACTGTTGAATCAGCTCCAACTAAAAGTGACCCTGTATATGGTTTCCAAGAAGCAGCTGGTGGGTTTGAAATGCCAACCTTGTGGGTAGCAGTCCAGTACAGCAGATCCTACAGTGCCATAATATATGAATGCTTAGTTATAAACTGGATTATTGTTGTTGTTAAGTGCTATCAAGTCAGTTCCGACCCATAGCAACCCTGTATGGAGTTTCCAAGGAATGACTAATGAGCTTTAACGGCCAATCTTGTGTTCAAACCGACTTTGCAGTCCAGTGCACTAGCCCACAGCACCACACCAGGACTCCACGGGAGTAGACAGCCTCATCTTTTTTTTCTGAGTAGTTGGTGGGTATGAACCACCAACCTGAGGTTAGCATACAATGCTTTACCCACTGCACCACTAGGACTCCTCATCAACATACAAGTAGTGGTTAAATTCTTGGCAGTGGAAGAAATAATCTGGTAAAACTGAGAGAAAATGAGTCAAACATGGAATGCTCAGAAGCTGAATATTTCATGGGTAGGCCTTGGAACAAAAGTTCAAGAAAAGACAGTGAAGGAATACTCAGAGACCTAAGAAGAATCAATACAGCACAAGATTGTAGCAAGATTTCCCAATACCAAAGGGAAGGCAATAACTGGAAATAATGTAAACTATTGTTGTGTGTCCTTGAGAAAGACGTCGTCTTTATGATATATGTGTTGGATGGTAGTTAGGAGGTAGGTAGTTGGGCTCCTAACCCCAGGTTCTGTAATTAAAATCCACCAGTTGGCCACAGGAGAATGATGAGGCTTTCTGCTCCAGTAAAGATTTACAGTCTTGGAATCCTTACACAGGGTCACTATGAGTTGGAACTGACTCCACGGCATATAACTACCAACCACCATCAGGCAATGTCAGAAAACAGTGAAATATTTATAGGAAGAAAGAATCTGTCTGTTATCTAAGAGAACACATGCTCCGAATCCCTTAATTTTCCATATTGATTCCTTGAGGTGATAAGACCCCAAAATTCACACCAGCCCAAGTGTAATAGGAAGTAAAGTAGACATAACCCAGTGTGGTTCTGGAAACCAGTGAATGTTTCCCTTGTCTCAAAAATCACAGATACCCAGCAAGGAGACTCACCTTTCCAGAAGAGACAGGGACAGATGACCAATGACCAGATGGAATAATGCAAATCTTGAAATACGTCATTCACTGTCCTAAGAGCACATTTCAGGTGTGCCCTACATTACCTTTTATTTGTACTTTTTAATGTGAATTGAATGTTTACAGAGCAGATCATCAATTTTACAGTCAACAAATCATACGCTTCATTTCTAATCCCTTCAGAGTGACGTCACTTATCTTCCTTCCTATTTCCTATTTCCATTCCCTCCTTCTTTCCCAACCTTTCTAAACTTTGGGTAAACACTGCCCTTTTGATCTGAAATGGTTAATCATTCTATGGTGTGCATACCTCACTAGGATTGTTCCTCCTATATACCTATGTATTGCTTGGCTGAAAAGTAAACCGTGGGAGTGAGTTCTGTTCCAGATCTAAAGGGTGACCGAAGGCTTAGGGTTCCACCAATCTCTGTCTTACCAATAAACCTGGTCTTTTTATGATTTTGAGTTTTGCTCCACATTTTCTCACATGCTATTCAGGACCTTCTAATGTGATCCTTTTCAGAACAGTTGGCAGTGGTACCCGTGCTCTATCTAGTTCTGGTCTCCTAGAGGATCATGGAGACTGATGTTTACATGTTTCTTTAGTCCATTGGACTAAATGTTTCCAGGTGTCTTCAATTTTCATCATTGTTCTGTACTCTGGACATGAAGAGACTAAGAACTGCACCTCAGATGGCTGCCCATGAGCTTTATGATCCCAAGGGCTATTAGCGAAAGTAAGATGTACAACATTGTCTTTGGAGACTCTCTTATGACAATTGATCATGGAGTTCACTGAGACTACTGTCCTGAGTCCCCAGGCCCGAAACCCCATATCCCTCTTAGGGACTGTGCCTTAACATTATCTAAGGCTAAACAAAACAAAAACCCACGGTCGTGGAGTCAATTCCAACTCATAGAGAACCTACAGAGAAGAAATTTTCCAGAGAATTTTCAAGACTCAATTTTTATGGGAGCAGACAGCCTCATCTTTCTCCTGAGGAGCACCTGATTATGTTGTTGCTGTAAAGAAGACTCCTACTTACAACAATCTATGTACAACAAACTAAATATTGCACAGTCCTACACCATCTGCATGACCAATGCTTAAGTCCACTGTGGTGGCTATGGTTCCAGTCTATTTACTGAAGGTTTTCCACTGACCCTTTACTTTATCAGACATAATATCTTTTTTTAGCAACTGGTTTTTCTTGATGACATATCCAAAGTCTCACCATCGCTGCTGAGGAGCATCTGGGTTGTATTTCTTTCAAGACTGACATGTTCATTCTTCTGGAAGTCCACAGTATACTCAATATTCTCACAAATACTGCTGTGCAAATGCATTAAATTTTCTTCTGTTTTACCTTTTTCATTGCCCAGATTTTGCAAGTATATGAGACAGCTGAAGACCATGACTTGAGTCAGGTATACATTAATCATCAAAGTGACATTTTTGCTTTTTAAAACTTCAAAGGGGTCTTTTACAGCAGTTTTGCCCAATGCAATACGTCCTTTGATTTCTTGACTACTATTTCTATATGTTGTTGTGGTGGTGGTTAAGTGCTGTCGAGTTGGTGCCAACTCATATTGACCCTGTATAGGGTTTCCCAAGAGCATCTGGTGAGCTTGAACTTCCTACCTTAGAGTCCAGTGCATTAACCTGCAGCGCCACACCAGGACTCTATATGTTGTTGTTGTTAAGTGCCATCGAGTCAGTTCCAACCCATAGAGACCCTATACAGGGTTTCCGAGGAGCGGCTGGTGAGCTTGAATGACCAACCTTGCAGTTTAAACCAACTTTGCAGTCTAGCATGTTAACCCACAGCACCAAACCAGGACTCCAGGACTCTGTATAGTAGTCAAGAAATCAGAGGACATATTGCATTGGGTAAAACTGCTGCAAAAGACCCCTTAAAGAGTTTTTTAAAAAAGCAAAAATATCACTTTGATTGCTACTTCTATATAGGAGTCCTGGTGTGGTGCTGTAGGATCGGCACTCACTGCTAGGTCAGTGGTTCAAACCCACCAGACATCCCTTGAAACCCTGTGAGTTGGAACCAACTTGATTGCACTTAACAACAGCGTCTATGTAGGAGTCCTGGTGTGGCACTGTGAGATAAGCACTGGACCACTAACTGAAAGGTTGGTGGTTCAAACCCATCAGCCAATCCTTAGAAACCCTATACAGGGTTGTTATGAGTCAGAACCAACTTGACAACACTTAGCAACAAAAACTTCTATATATGTTGATCAATGATCCAAGTAAAATGAAATCATCAACAACTTTAATTTATTCTTTAGCTATGTTGTTTGTCAGTTCAGTTATGATGATTTTTGTTTTCTTCATGTTCACACACAATCCATACTGAAAGTTAAAGCATTGGCTTTTTTTGTTGTAAGTGCTTCATGTTGGCTTCATTTCTGGCAAGCAAAGTTGAGTCATCTGCCTATTTTAAATAATTTTAATGAATCTTTTTCCAATTTTGATACTTTGTTCTTCTTCATATAGTCCAGCTTCTCAGATTATTTTTTCAGCCTACAGATTGAATAAATAAGGTGAGAGGATACAACCAAGTCATTCACCTTTAATAACTCAAATAGCATACCAAGCAGAAAACTCACATTGTCTGAGGCTACATTTGTCATAGCAAAAATCAAGTTCAGCTATAGAAAAATAAAGTTACATTTCTTGTATACTTCAGTATGTGAATTAAAATTCGCACTTCAGTAGAAAAAAATATCACTTTATGAATCCTAAACTCATTGGGTCTTTTTCTGCATGAAGTTGCATCCAAAGAAACAGAGTCCAAACACATAAGAATAACAAAAAATACTATTTTAATTAGAACTAGTCAAAAAGCTTGGAAGCGGATCCTATTTGTAATGCCCAGGAACACTATTTCTGTGAACTTTTCTCGCTACTATAATTCTCTCACACCCCATATTGCTTTGGATACTTCGTTCATAATTTAGCTTTGCAAAAACTTTTCATCCTGCAATTCTCACTGATATTTTACTTTCTAAATTTCCTAATTTTTCTATCTTAGTTCTTTAACAGGTCAACTTTACGTCCCTTTCCTCTCCGTTCTTCTCTTATTCCTTTCTCCTTTCTAAGAAAGGAAGGGGTAGATAATCTAATCAAGTAAAGATAGACTCATCTTCTTGACAGGGTAATGAAAAGAGAGAAAACTAGAAACACTTGCAGGTTAATGTTTCTTAACCACGTCATAAGAAAACATAGATAAGCAAAAGGAGAAAAACGTAAATGACCTGAATTTCACATAGCAAGTAATAGTTTGGTAGATAGCTCTTCATAATTTTTCCAAAGCATATATAACACAGATAAATATAAGTTGCAAAAATGGCCTTGTTTCACATACACACAAACACATACACATATTCTTCCCAGAAGTCTGTCAGTTTGTCGTACCATGGTAACTTGTGTCGTACCATGATCCTTGAAGCTTTGCCACTGGTGTTTCACTCATGATGCACATGTTTCAATGGAGCTTCCAGACCAGAAAGAAGAAATTGGTGGTTCACATTTGAGGGATTTAGCCTTTGAAAATCTTATAAATAGCAAAGAAACATTGTTTGATATAATATCAGAAGATGAGTGCCTCAGATTAGAAAGCACTCAAAATAGGACTGAGGAAGAACTCAAAATAGAGTCAACTCTTCGAAATAGAGTCAACCTTAATGATATGGATGGATTAAAAATTTTCGAGACCTTCATTTGAAGATGGGGCACAACTCAAAATGATAAGAAACAGCTGTAAACATCCATCAATAATTGGAGCATGGAATATACAAAGTATGAATCTTGGAAAATTTGAAGTAAAAAATGAAATAGAATAAAGGAAACAAGTGTTAATTGCTACAATTTGATGAACGTGACCTATACTTATGGATGTAGTAGCTCAAAGTACCAACTGAGAAGGAAGGTGTCTTCACATCAAGTATCAATTTTATCCCCTCTGTATACAGGGTAGATGTTGTTGTTGTTGTCAGGTGCCAAAGAGTCGAAACCGACTCATAGCGACCCCATGCACAGCAGAACGAAACAATGTCTGATGCTGGGCCAACCTCACTACTGCTGCCACACTTGACGCCATCAATGATGCCACCTGGATGATCCATCTCGTTGGGGGGTCTTCCTCTTTTTCTCTGGCCCTCCACCTTACCCAGCATGACATCCTTCTCCAGGGACTGTTTCCTCCTGACAATATGTCCAAAGTATGAGAGACAAAGCTTAGCCATCCTGGCCTCCAAGGAGCACTCTGGCTGCACTTCTTCCAAAAT
>NW_006408591.1:1921615-1932332 GCF_000296735.1 Chrysochloris asiatica
ATAGGTGTAGTTCAAGTTCATCAAATTGTATCAGATTACTCTTTTTTTCCCTCTTCTTTCTTCTAGTTGAATTCTGATCATCCAGCCATTGAAGCCAAGTCAAGTGGGTATTATCTGCAAGTGTGGGTATTCTTATGCATCTCTCTTCACTTCTTATCAGTTGGACACTTCACTCTTCACTCTAGTCCTCTGTGGCTATGTCACTGTCTCTGATCCAGGATTCCCCAGGTCTTGTCATACTGCTGGCCAACCAGGTCTCAACCAGGGTTCACAGGTGTCTATTGAATGGTCAGACTTAGCTCACAACTTCATTGCTGTTTTTTCCCCACTTCCCTCATCAGTGACCAACATGGTCACCTGTCAGACCACATGCCTGCTCATGTAGTCTTGGAAGGGAGTTTACCCTGAGAGGACACAACCAATTGCTTTGATGGCTTCTGGGCAAGCTACTTGTTTGTTCTTGTAGTAGTCAGTCGGACTGCTGTTATTGTTTTTTATTTTTCCTGTTGATCTTGCTTTAAAAAAGTATCTTCTGTTCTTCTAGCCACTCCAGGCTGGTCTGTTTGCCCTTTCAAGTGGAGATTTCCCACGTCAGAAGATTCTGGATGAGGTTCAAGATTCCACCTATGGTCGTATAACAGTAATAATGTTCTGATTCATATCACAAAACAGCACCTGTTTGTTGTTATGAACCATTGTATTCCCCTGGGATTTTTTAATATAATATACTTTATGGAGTTGGTTCTTAACTATGGATTGTACATAAGTCAGATATAGGTAGCCTGGGGACTTCCTGTAATCATTATTGTAAATGTTTTCTAATTTACCAGGTATAATATGGTACCTTGTTATTCTTACTGGCTTTCCTCCTCTTAATTATATCTCTTTGGCATTCTTAAAAAAAAAAAAAAAAAGAACTAAAGAACTATAACACATAAAGATTGATATCCTAAACATTATTGATTTGACATGGACAAGTATTGGCCATTTTGAATAAGGCATATGGTTGCTGGAAACAAAAAATTGAAAAGGAATGGCATTGCATTTTAAGATCTATCAGACTGATAGTGATCAAACATGCAATCAAGATTTCAGTGATAATTACTGATGATTGGAATGTGAAGGTAGGAAACAAAGAGGATTATCAGTAGTTGAAAATATAGCCTTGGTGATAGAAATTATGTTGGAGACTGCATGAAAGAATTTTGCAAGACCAATGACTTATTCATTGCAAATATCCTTTTCAACAACATAAATCACAACTATACACATAGATCTCACCAGATAGAATATACAGGTATGAAATTGACTACATCTGTGGGAAGGGATAATAGAAAAGCTCATTATCATCAATCAAAACAAAGCCAATGGGCCGAATGTGAAACAGACCATCATTTGCTCATATGGAAGTTCAGTTTGAATTTGAAAAAAATTAAAACAAGTCCATGACAGCCACAATATGACCTTGAATATATCCCACCTGAATTCAGAGACCAACTCAAGGGCATGTTTGATGTGTTAGACACTAATGAATGAAAACCAAAAAGGTTGTAGTATGACATCATTAACATCATGTATGAAGAATGCAAATGGTCATTGAAAAGACAGGAAATAAAGACAAGACTAAAATAAATGTCAGAAAAGACTTTGAAACTGGCCTTGAGCCCAGATAAACTAAAGTAACTGGAAGAAGTAATGAAGTAAAAGAGGTGAACAGAAAATTTCAAAGGCCAGCTCAAGAAGACACAGAATTATAAAGAAATGTGCAAAGAACTGAAGTTCGAAAACCAAAAGGGAAGAACATGCTCAGCATTTCTCAAGCTGAAAGATCTCAAGAAAAAATTGAATTATTTTTTTGGTAAATATTGAATAATTAATATTGAAGGAGTCTATGGGCAAAGTATTGAATGTTGCAGGAAATAACCCTCAAAATTGGTCAATGTTCAACAATTTCAACAGTTAAAATATGATCAAGAACTAATGGTGAACACGAGAATCCAAGAATTGACAAAATGCAAATTAAATGTTTCAGTAAATTGATATAGTGCTAGAGGCACTCAACTGCCTACCACAAGAAATTCGGAAGACAGTTACCTGGCCAACTGACAGGAAAAGATCTATATTTATGTCTATTCCAAAGAAAGGTGGTCCTACAGAATGCAGAAATTATTAAACAATATCATTAATATCACATACAAGTAAATTTTTGCTGAAAACAATTTAAAAAATGGTTTCAGTAGTACATCAGTAAAGGGACCTGGCAAAAATTCAACCAGAATTCAAAGGAAGACATGGAACGAGAGATAACACTGCTGACATCAGATGGGTCTTTGCTGAAAGTAGAGAATACCAGAAATATATTTACGTGTGCTTTTCTGATTGTGCAAAGGCATTAGACCATGTGGACCATACCAAACTATGGATATCATTGTGAAGAATGGAAATTCCCGAACACTTAATTGTGTTCATCTGGAACCTGTACATAGAACAAGAGGCAGTCATTAGACCAGAACAAAATCAGCAAAGATATGCATCATGGTTGTATCTTTTCAGCATATTCAATCTGTATGCTGAGCAAATAATCTGAGAAACTGGACTATATGAAGAAGAACACAGTACTAGGATTAGAGGAAGGCTCATTAACAATCTGCAGTATGCAGATGATACAACCTTGTTTGCTGAAAGCGAAGAGGATGTGAAGCACTTGCTGATGAAGATCTAAGAATACAGTCTTCAGCATGGATTACAACTGAATGTAAAGAAAACAATAATCCTCACAACCTGACCAATAAATAACATCATGATAAATGGATAAAAGGTAGACGTTGTCAAAGACTTCATTTTGATTGGATCCACTATCAGTATTCATGGAAGCAGCAGTCAAGAAATCAAAGGACATATTGCATTAGACAAATTTGCTTAGAAAGACCTCTTTAAAGTGTTAAAGAGCAAGATGTAACTCTGAGGACTAACGTCTACCTGACCCAAATCTTGGTATTTTCCATTATCTCTATGAGCTTGTATGTGAAACAAGCTCTGATAGCGTAGTGGTTACGAGTTGGGCTGCTAATCTTATGGTCAGCAGTTTGAAACTATCAGCTGTTTCTCTAGAAAAAGATGAGGCTTTCTGCTCCAGTAAAGATTTACAGCCTCGCACTATTTATCAGAACCGACTCCATGGCACATAACTACCAACCATATGTATATGTCTATGAAAGCTGGGCAACGAATAGGGAAAAGCAAAGAACTGATACATTTGAATTATGGTGTTGGTGAAGAATATTGAAATTACCATGGCCTGCTAGGAGAAACAAATCTGTCTTGGCAGAAGTACAGCCAGAATTCCCTTAGAAGTTAGGATGGTGGGACTTCACCTTACATACTGAGGGTATTTTATCAGGAGGGATGACAAGTCCCTGGAAAAGCACAAAGTAGACAGTTAGGCAAAAGAGGAACACCCCAGTGAGATGGACTGACAGTGACAGCAACAATGATCTCAAACATAACAATGACTCTGAGGATAGCACAGGACAAAGCAATGTTTTGTTCTGTTGTGCTTAAGATTGCTATGAGTCAGAGCTGACTCAGCGTCACCTAACAAAAACAACAGCATGCACATTTTTATCTGTAGCCTCCTTAAAGCAACTATATTGTGAATATTTTTTTTCTTTTAAGCTTTAAACATAAATCATTTATAAAGTTGCCTAGTATTCCACTACCATATTTATGTACTTTTTCTTCCACTGTAAGATATTTAGGACATTTTCTTTGTTGTACGATTATAGGAATTGCTGTTGTCAATATCTTCATATGAACTCTTTTGTTAAATTGTGCAATTACTTCCACAGAATTAATTACCAGATTTGATAATTTGGGGTCAAATCTTGTGCGTATCTTCATACTTTAAATATATGTTGCCAAATTTTGGAGATACATATTTTAGAGATATAAATGAGGTGGCAATGACAGGACTTGGTGTGACACACAAAATAATGGAGGAGGGATTAGAGAAAGGAATGGCAGAGAACGATACATAAATATTTACTATGGGTAACTTACTGAGTGAAATACAGAAGAAGCATGCTGGGAGGGAGTATTTGGTAGCAATAAGTTTTAGATATACAGAGTCTGAGGCATGTATGGAGAATACAAATGGAAATGTCTAATCAGTAGCTATATGTGGGCCTGGGTTTAGGAAAGACACACATTTGTGAGTCATCGCCACTTAAAAGCAAGTTCAAAGTCATGGGAATAGATGAAATCACCCACTAAGATTGCTCAGCAACATAAGATAAAAAGAAGGCCAAGAACAGAATCTTAGGTTCCCAGTACTTAAGAGAATAGTTGGAAGGTGAGAAATTCACAAGTTATGACTCTAGAGAAAGGCTTCAAGGATGAGAGGGCATAAAATAATACTTGAATGAAGGGTAAGACTTTGAGAGAGATAAGGAAGCATTCCAAGCTGAGAGGACCATTTGAGTAAATGACCAAAGAATAGGAATAGTGTGGGTTGTGTCACATCAGCAAACGAAGGTCGCCAAAGCTTAATTGGACTATGTCATTAAGGCAGCTCTTCCCCAGTCTTATATTGAGTGCCTGCCAACCTAAGGGACTCATCTTCCTGGCACTCTATCTGACAATGTTCTGTAGCTATTCAGGAGGTTTTCAGTGGCTAACCATTCAGAAGTGCTCTGCCTCTCCTTTTTCCTAGTTTGTCTTAGTCTGAAAGCTCAGCTGAAACCTGGCAACCCTGGGTGACCCTGTTGTTGTTGTTAAGTGATGTCGAGTTGGTTCTGACCCATCACAACTCTACAGAGGTTTTCTGAGGAGCTGTTGTTGAGTGGCTGGTGACCTTGTGGTTCAAACTGACTTTGCTATCCAGCACGTTAACCCACAGTGCCACACCAGGACTCCTGATGTGGCACTGTGGGTTAATGTGTTGTTGTTGTTGTTAAGTACCGTGGAGTTGGTTCCGACTCATAGTGACCCTACACAGGGTTTCTGAGGCTGTAAATCTTTATGGGAGCAGAAATCCTAATCTTTCTTCCGCGGAACTGCTGGTGGTTTTGAACGGCTGACCTTGAGGTTAGCAGCCTGATTCGTGTCTTTAAAATACCGTGGCACAGCTTCCAGCATCACAGCAAAACACAAGTCAACACAGTGCAACAATCTGACAGATGAGTGGTGGATATTTGGTTGACAGCTTGTTTCTGTTTTAGGCAAAGTAATTACAGTATTTGTTGTTAACAAATTCACTAATCTAGAAATACAGCAAGAGTTTTTCTTAAGTGATTTTTAATATTTCCTCTTAGTTTTATTGTTGTATATTAAGAGATTACATAAGAGCTCAAATGGTAACATGATAGAATGATTCTTAGGATAGTGTTTTACAGATGTACATTACATAAGTAGAGATTTTTTAGAAAATTATTTCCATTTTATTCAATTTTTAGATACAGTCTATAATTTTTAATGTTTCTATTTAACAAATCTCTTCTATTGGTACTACAAAACAGCAATAATTTTGTCTCTTAAAATATTTTTCAATTCTCTCTTTCTTAGTTTCACTGCTGTAGTTACTTGATTATATAATTGCCCAAATGGAAGCTCAATAAAAGTATAGTTTTTAGGTGAGTGTTTGTAAATTTATTTTAAAGTGAATTTCATTTTCTTCTCACTTTGTAATAACATTTCAATTGTGGGTATTTAACTTGAGCTACACTTGAAAGAGTTTTCTATGAGCAGTTTAACACCTAGAAACATTTGAAACTCAAAATCCACTTCTGCATACCCGAGGCAGAATTTACTCTAAAAAATTATGTTTACTGAACAAATAGTAGTGGTTTTTTGTTTTTGTTTTTTAAAAGCTACCTTTAAAATAATTCCTCTAGTGGATGACTATGAAGCAATCTAGGAGAAAGCTACATTCTTAATTTTCTTTGTCAAATATGCTAAAAATCCTCATGGACCTGGGTATTCTTGTGGGCATTACAACCGCACATCTATAAAGATAATACATAGCTTTAAAATAAAGGAAACATCTGCCTATACTTTACTTTTATGTCTACTGTGAGGCAGCAGTGCACACTGACAGATAAGGCTGGGATTTCACTATGCATTGGGACCTGAAACAACAGGTAACAAATTTGGTCATTCATACTCAGGTTCCATCTCTCATAAACATATGAGATGTTTGTGGGAGAATGGAATTAAAAGATAATGGAATTTTCCATAGACTTTAAAAAGCCACCTTATATATGACTTTTTGGAGGTTCATCTTTGTCTTACTTCTGGCAATTAATAGTTGGTGTCATTGTAGGAGCTCCCACGCTGTTAAATGTATTACATTTCCATTTAAATGCATAAATACTAATGAACTTAATTTAAAACTATTTTTAAAGGCATAAAAATACCAACAACTATGTATACATCATTTTTCACAAATGAAATATGAATGCAATGCTAGTTTTCTGAGAGTTTGGAGTGGGTGCTTAAGGCTATCCTTTTGGGTAGTGTGATACAGTGAATTTACTTACTATGTCTCTTTTAGCCATGGTCTTTTTAACTCCCACCAAATGACTGGGGTGTTGTTGTTAAGTGCTGGTAGAGCTGGTTCCGACTCAAAGCAACCCTGTATAGGGTTTCCGGGGAGTGGCTGGTGAACTTGAACCATCGACCTTGCAGTTCAGTGCATTAATGCCCTTCCCACAAATGATTGGTTGGGACCATGCAAATTGGGTGTATGTTACACAGAGATTGGTTAGTTTGGTGATCGCTCTAGGTTTAAAAGAAGTCATCTCAGAAGCAAAACCATGCAATCCTAGGGCCATCAGGAAAGAAGATCCACAGGTGGAGCTTGAATTTCCTGTGTGGAAAAGCAGCAGCTGCAGAGAGAGTGGCATGGAAAGACAGAGTGGTGGGCTTCCTGCTTCACAGACCCATTGAGGTTAAGTGCCTTTGGGCAAGAAGCTGGCTTGCAGAATGGGGTGCCCTTTGGGCATTTATTCATAGAGCTAAATGAGCTTGTAACATTTGGCCAAGCAGGGCAAAGGTCAAAGGGTCATGTGACTGAGAGACTAAGAAAGAAGCATGACTGCAGTACCACTGAGAAGAAGCTGTCCTGACTGGAGAACTGTTGTACCCTGATCAGCTTTGGAATCTGAAATGTACCCTGTTAACTTCCTTAGGCATTCCCATAACTGTGAGTACTATCTGAGATCTATGGGGCCATTTCAATGTATTACTGAACCCAACGGAAAAGTAGAGTGCCATGGGAGGAATGGTTGGTGTCAGAGTAGGACAATATTGAAAGATGGAGACATGTCTGACCTTATAGGAATCAGTCTTGGGCTGGTGATTCTCCTCCGTTTCCCTCGTGAAGCTGGAGTAGGTCAGGCACTGCCATCATGCGATTTTTGCAGGTAGCTTGCTCTTTACATTTTACTGTGGCCATGTGATGGCTTATTTCAATTCCCATGTGATAAATTCAGGAAAATAAAAACACACACACATAAGGAAGAACTATAGCACAGAATAGTACTGTGGGAGGCAGCATAAAAGGTTAATAGGGTAGACTCTAGAGCTGCCCTGTTCAATACAGTAGTCACCAGCCACAGATGATTTTGAGCACTTGGAATCTGTTTAGTTAACACTCGCGAACACTGCTAAGTATAAAACACACAGCAGATTTTGAAGACTTAGATAAAGAAAAGTACATAAAATATATCATTTTTTATATTGGCTTTATGTTGAAATAATATTTTAAGTATAACAAATTGAATGTTGCTGTTGTTAAGAGCCATGGAGTCAGTTCTGACTCATACCCACGTATTGGGTTTCCAAAGCTTTAAATCTTCTCGGGAAACAAAAGTCTCATCTTTCTTCTGCAATAACAAATTGAATATATTATTAAAATTAGTCTCTCTTATTCTTTTTTCCTTTTTTTCACAAGGCTGCTAAAATTTTTTAAATTATGAGTCAAAAATTATCCACAGTCTGGCTGTAGTTGTATTTTAATCAACTTATAGAAAAGACAAATACATCATTTTTCAACATAATCGCCTAGCTTTTCAATACACTGTCAATCTGTCAACAAGCTTTCATGTTCCCTTATTTAAAAATGTTTTAGGCTGAGCTGTGAGCCATGAACATACCATTGTCTTCACTTCTTCATCAGAGATGAATATTTGTCTTTGAAGGACTGCTTTCCAGAGACCAAATATTTGAAAGTACATTGGAGCAAGATCAGGACTATAGAGAGGGTGCTTTAACACCTGAAAATGAAATTTTTGCAGAATGTCCTCAGTGTGGGCAGAGGTGTACATACATGTATTGTCATGTAAGATCACAATGGCCTTGGATAATAGTCCTCTGCCCTTAATCTGAAGTTTAGGCTTCGGCTCTTCAGTAAGCATCTCATTTTAATAAGCACTGTTTATTGTTGAGCCTTTTTAAAAAATATACATATAAAATAATGTATTTTATTGTTGCTGTTTAGTGTATTCACAGAAGAACAAACAGCAATTCAACAGTTTCCAATTCCAGTACAATTCAGTGACTCTGATTACGTTCTTTAAGTTGTGCAACCAGTCTTATACTCCTTCTCCAAATTGTTTCTCCTCTATTAATATAAAGTCACTTTCAAACCTTTCAAGTTGCTGTTGTCAACTGGACTCATCTAGAAGAGCACAGTGTTCAAAGCAGATAAGTTTTATTAATTGAGTTAAACTAGCATCAACGGACTCAAGCGTGGCAACAATTGTGAGGTTGGCCCAGGATTGGGCAGTGTTTTTTTGTTCTGTTTTGCATACGGTTGCTATGATTCAGTACCGACTCGATAGCACCTAACAACAACAACAATGTCTATGAGGTCCTGGTGTGGTGCTGTGGGATAATTCACTGGAATGCAAGGTCAGTTTGAGTTGCAAGGTCAGTGGTTCAAATTCATCAGCCGTTCCTTGAAAACCCTCTTCAGGGTTGTTATGAGTTGGAACTGACTCAAGGGCACTTAACAACAAAAACAACATCTAGTGTGGTGCTGGAGGATAATACACTGAACCTCAAGGTCGGTGGTTCAATCTCTCCAGCATCTCCTGGGAAATCCTATACAGGGTCGCTCTGAGTCAGCACAGACTCCACGGCACTTAGCAATGTTTGGTTTAAAGAAGACTTCAGGGGCTATTTCTGGCTTAAGGTTAAAGTTTGAAGGTTATCTCAGGGCAATACCGTTAGGTGTTCATTAGGTCTCAATGGCTCCACAAAGACTAGATTCAATGAAAATTTGAAATTTGACTTCACTTTTCTCCTTTTAATCACAATTCTTCTATAGTATCTTTGATCAAAACATTTGGCAATGGTAGCCAGTTCTTAATGGCAAAGAAGGTAGCTATTCAAGGTGGCAATTACCCAGATGTTTCATTTCCTCCTCTGTTGTTCAAGGTGAACAGAGACCAATGGTTGTATCTTGGATGGCCACTTGTGAACTTTTAAGACCTGAGTTACTACACAGTGAACTAGGAGGTAGAACAGAAGTACTAAACATGTTATTAGTCCAATTAACTGACATGAACCATGAAACCATAACTCCAAACAAAGAAACCCTAAACTTCCAAACCAAATCTAATGAGGTGATTTGTTGTACATAAGCAGCCTCACAATCTGCTTTAGTTGTTGTTGTTAAATATATGAGGGTGAGTCAAAAATTTTGCAACTCTGACTGTAGAATTTATTTTAATCAACTTTTGAAAAAGACAACTATATCATTTTTCAACATAATCTCCTTGCTTTTCAATACACTTTGTCCATCTGTCAATAAGCTTTCATATTTCTGTATTAAAAAAAGTTTTAGGCTGAATCACAAATTCACCACTGTCTTCACTTCTTCATCAGAGGTGAATCCTCTGCATTGAAGGGTTGCTTTCAAGGGACAACACAGGTGAAATCTGATGGGGTGAGATCAGGACTATAGGGAGGATGCTTTAACACCTCAAAACTAAATTTTTGCAGTGTCAACAATGTGGGCAGAGTTGTGGGTCCGTGTTTGTCATGCAATATCACAATGCCCTAGTATTGCAGTCTTTCACATTTAATCTCAAGTTTAGGCTTCAGCACTTCAGTGAGCATCTCACTATAAAAAGCACTGTTGATTGCTGAGTCTTTTTACTGATAGTGTTCCAAAACTGGCTCTTGAGAATCCTAGAAAACTGTAACCATCAATTTTTTAGCTGATGATTGACTTTTTCTTGGTGGATGGTTGAAGATGTTTCCATTACATACTCTGCTGTTTACTCACAGGCTTGTCGTGATGAATCCATGTCTCACCACCACTGACAATTGTTTTTTAAAGAAACTTTTACCTTCTTTCGATCAGGCCAAATTTTGTTTGTAGGTGTCCAAACTCTTCTGTTTATGCTCTTCTATGAGCTGTTTGTGTACACGTCTTGTACTAACTTTTCAAAACCCAAGCCTGTCATGGATTATTTCATAGGAAGAGCCATGGCTGATTTGCAAATACTTTGCCACATAATCCACTGTCACTTGTCTACGTGATGTCATCAGCCGTGGAAGTGGACGGGAGTTTTAATATAAAGGGAGTGGGAATAATTTTGACTCACCCTCGTATACATACTCATGTGTTGTTGTTGTTGTTGTTGTCAGGTGCCATCGAGTCGGAACCAACTCATAGCGACCCCATGCACAGCAGAACGAAACAATGCTC
>NW_006408591.1:1932432-1933487 GCF_000296735.1 Chrysochloris asiatica
GCAGAATGTGCCTTTTGGTTGTTTAAATTATTAAATATTCCTGAGTATTTTTGTGTACATCTCCCTGTGCCCCCCCTCAAAAAAAAAAAAAACAACAAAAACCTAGATTGAATGGAAGTAAATACTGTTGAATGGTGATGCACGGAGGAGATTGTAATCATTGCAGTGAAATGATGGCATAAAGCTGATGTTCTTCCATGTAAACTAACACTCAGTTCACAATAAAAACTAAAAAAAAAAAAAGATAATGGAATTTTTCCATGAGCTTTTTGAAGCTGCCTTGTATAACACAGAGTGTACCTTTGTATACATAAAAAAAATTAAAGAAACACTTTCATATATTTTAAAACATCTTTAACTTACTATTACAGTAGTAATAACAATAATAATGTTGGGTTTTAAAAAAAGTTTTTATTGTGAATTATGTGATAATTTTCATGGGAGAACATTAGTTTTACATTCATCCTATTGTATTTCATTTCATTGCCATGATTACTATCCCCTCCATGCATCATCAAACAACCAAAGGGTATTCCCTGCAAGTCTATACCTTGGTCATCATCACAAAACCCCTCTCCCTCCCTGGGTCTAGAGTCTCCAGCCGTTCCATCTCTCCACATCATCGTCTCTGCCTCCATCTCTAGAGTCACTGTTTCTCTGGGTAGGGTCCCGCACTCCGCTCTTCTCCCTTGATGGTCCCAGGGACCTCCACTCCTGGACTGCAAAGTCAATCACTCCCCTCTTTTTGCCACAAAACATCTATCTACCTTTACATTTCTAATCCTCACAATCAGTCCTGATAGCAATTATTCACTATTGAACCACAAGGGTCTTATCCCCATCTCCTTTCATCAGCCCCATCTAGACTCAGTGGAGATTCTACCTTCCCCCACACCCTCTGGATCTAGGCTCGCTCTTGAAAGCTTATAAGCCAGTCACTTCTTGCCTTTGTAGCACCCCCATTTTGTGTAGCCAGTGTCTAAGTTGCCCATCCCTGTCTACTCTGTGTATGGAGGGGGTGGGAATGATACTCGCTATAAAGATTTGTTCCCTCT
>NW_006408591.1:1949442-1957454 GCF_000296735.1 Chrysochloris asiatica
TCCTTATTCACTGTCCAGCTTTCGCATCCATATGAGGCTATTGAAAACACAATGGCCTGGGTCAGGCGCACCCTAGTCCTCAAGCTACTCATGTGGAGCTTGTATAAAGTTTCTCTTGGACAGAGCTGAGCTAGAGTCAAATTTTTCCATGCAACGCCCCCAATTACCTGATGTAGGATCTGATGCACTTACTGTCCTGTCTGTTTCCTTATCTGCACAGTGGATATAATGAAGGGACTTGGTCCTGATATGGCACTGTCGGTGAGTTTCAACTGCAAGGTTGGTAGTTCAAAGTGACCAGCCGCTCCTTGGAACCTTTATAAAGGGTCGCTATGAGTAGCATTTCTTAGAAATATTGATCTTGGGCAAGTGTCAGTAATTAGTAACTTAATAGCAAGGGAACCAACAGAATGACAAAGAATGGGTCAGAGAGGGAACTAAATTGGAAGGGAGTTGTGACTGAGAAATGGAAGGATCACAGGAGCAGTTTGTTAAAACAAGCAACAAAGAGCAAGTAAGCAGCTAATTAAGTTTGGAGTTTCACATCTCTTGGTTGTAAAACCACCATTTCAGTTGTTACAGGGAAATCAGATGTGCTAACCACTGATTGGAAATGAAAATCAATATATTTGAAAAGCAATGACAGGGCTACTCCCAGTGCTGTTAATTGGAGTACGAAGGTTTTATCCTGTAGGATAAATGAAAAGGAAGCAGAAACCAAAGAAACAGAAGTCAGAAGCAGAGCAGCAAGTAACAGGTTCTGATTTAAAACAAAATGCTGCCAGTGATTTTCTCATACCTTGAGAAAAACTCTGGATACACAGTTTACCTGTTTTTCATTTTGAGAAAAAAATGGTTAAATTTGACACTCATTTATGAGAATTAAATGAAATAATGCATTTGTGGCACTTGCACGAATAAGTAATAGTTTTATTGTTAATATTAAGAAGCCCTAGTGAAGCAGTGGTAGGTGTTGGGCTGCTAACTGCAAAGCTGGTGGTTCAAATCCACCAGATGTTCCGCAGGAGAAAGATGAGGCTGTGTGTTCCGGTAGAAACTTACCATATCGGAAACGCTATAGAGAGTCACTATGAGTCAGAATCGATTCAATGACAGTTACTTTATTGTTAATATAAATCAGAAATATTGTTATGCGGAAGTAATGTGGAGGAAAAGAGGTCTAGTTTAGAATCACTATGCCTAAAAGAAAATATTTTGTCTCAGGTCAAAATGGAAGACATAAAAATGCAATCAAATTCAGAGGGAGCAATCCTAAGAAAAAAATTAATGGAGGTATTTATATTAACTAAATATGAAGAGTTTCAAGAGTTGAGAATCATGAGTTAATTTAGAACTGTTTAACACTTCTTATATAAACTAGTCTATCACTTGTCAATTGGAGTCCTGGTGTGGCACTGTGGGTTAATGCACCAGACTGCAAAGCCATTTGAACTGCAAGTTTGGCAGTTCAAGCTCACCAGCTTCTCCTCAGAAACCCTATACAGGGTCGCTATGGGTCAGAACATACTTGACAGCACTTAACAACAACAATAACATCACCTATTAATTAGTTGTACTCTGGTGGCTTGTGTGTTGCTATGATGCTGAGAAGCTATGCCATGAGCATTTCAAATACCAGCAGGACCACCCATGATGAACAGGTTTCAATGGAGAACCCAGAGTAAGATAGACTGGGAAGAAAGGTATGACGATACACTTGCGAAAATTAACCAATGAGAACCCTATGAATCACAACAGAAAACTTGCTTACTTGCTTGCTTTGGACACATGCTCAGGAGGGATCAATCTCTGAAGAGGGACATCTTGTTTAGTGAAGTAGCGGGACAACAAGGGGGAAGGAGAGCCTTGGTAAGATGGGTTGGCACAGTAAGTGCTACAATGAACTCAAACATGCCAGTGATCATAAGGATAACCAGGGCCAGACAACATTTCATTCTGTTCTATATAAGATTGTCATGAAGTGGAGTTGATTTGGTGGCATCTATCTATCGGGCTGCGAACCTTAAGGTCAGCGGTTCGAAACTACCAGCTGCTCCGTGGGAGAAAGATGAGGCTTTCTACTCCCGTAAAGATTTACACCCTCGAAAACCCTATACAGGGTCACTATGGGTCGGAACCGACTCGATGGCACATAACAACAACAACAACAACAGCTATCTATCTATCTACCTATCTATCTATCTATCTATCTATCATCTGTCCATCCATGAATCTGTCTAAACTAGTGACAGTGATATAATACGTTGCCGCTAGTAGAATTTAAAATAGATGTAAATCAACAATCTGCTTTGAGGGGAAGAGCTTCCTCCTCAAAGTACAGTTGACTTGGATGAAGCAAAGCTTTGGAGCACAATTCAAAATGAGGAGCAACAACTGCAAATATTCATTAATAACTGGAATGTGGAAGATAAGAAGAATGAAAGTGGAAGTTGTCAAAAATGAAATGGAACACACAAAGATCAATATGCTAGACATTAGTGAGCTGAAAGGGACAGTTTTAACTCTTTTTAAATGACAATTGTATGGTTTACTTTTGCAGGAAATGACAAATTGAAGAAGAATGGCATTGCACTCATGGTCAAAAAGAACATTTCCAAATCTGCTTTGAAGTACAATGCTATTTATGGCATGAGAATTTCAATGTCTACAAGGAGAATCTGTTTATACCACTATTATTTAAATTTACACACCAAGTTCTATATCTACACTATTCCCTCTTTTTGCTTTGTAGTTGACTTCATTATACTTTGATATACCTGGTTCTCTAGTTTCAGATTTCTAGGTTTGTTTTACTTTGTTGCTGTTGTTAAGTGCCATTGAGTAAGTTTTAACTCATAGTGACTCTGTATAAGGTTTCCGAGGAATGGCTGGTTGACTCGAACCACCAACCTTATGGATCAAAGTGACCTTGTGGTCAAGTGCTTATTCTATAGTGCCACATATATTCCTATATTTGGATTGAGTTCTGGATGGTGGTGTCATGAGCGGTAATCTCAGGTTGTTGTTGCTTCTCAGCCCTAAGAACACCCTTTAGCATTTTTTGCAAAATTGATCTAGTCATGACATTCACTGCTAATTTCTTATCAGGAAATGTGATATCCTTGTTAAGGATTCCTGGTGTGATGCTGTACTAAGCACTGGACTGCTAACCACAAGGGTCGGCAGTCCGAACTCACCAGGTTCTCCTTGGAAAGGGCCACTATGAGTCGCAACCAACTCCACAGGCACTTAACAACAACAACAATAGATCTATTACTATTAAATTATTCAGATAATTTAATAATTGCCTAGTATTAATCTATAGTATCTATACCACTATTATTTAAATTTACACACCAGTCACTCTTCAGTAACCCTATGAAAGGTTGCTATGAGTTGGAACTAATTAGACAGCACTTAACAAAAACAAAAACAACAATAAAGAGGCTGGGAGTCAGAATCATATTAATAGCAGATTTCTAGCATAAGGTCTATGGATTTATTGTTGAGATCCCTGAATGGTCTTGGTTTCTGGAACAACAGTATTCAACTAATAACCTGCTAGTACTTGTCCCACACTCCTGCACATACCCCTTTGACTCAAACTACTCAGGTTATATTTCTGCTCTTTAAATATAAAATAATATTTCAAAACAAACAACTTATGGTAGTATTTACATAGTACCAAGAAAAAAACTTATCATTTTGATGTTATCATTAAATCCTAAATTTGTTGTTGCTGTTAAGTACCATTGAGTTGATTCTAACCCATACCGACCCTGTATAGGGTTTCCAAGGTGCAGCTGGTGAGTTTGAACCACTGACTTTGCAGTCTGATGCATTAGCCCACAGGGCCACATCAGGGCTCCAAAATCCTAGAAATTCATACATCGTAAACTTCATAAAGAATTTATATTTACCAAAATCCTAAACAGTAAACATAAATTCTTTATGAAGTTTATGAAGTATAAATAGTGAAGCTTTGGAAATTCCAGAGGCGATACATTTAGGTATGAAAGTAGACAGGAAGAATATGATTTACCACTTGACTTTATGAACAGTGAATTACATAATACTTATTCCTCATCTGCAAGTATAAGACTGATGAAAACTATATCAACAGCCAGCATAAGCTCAAATGCTGTTCTTTGAAAACTTGAATTAAGCTACAAAGAATATGAAAAACATAACTTAGTATAACTTTAAAATCTTTTGGTTATTTAATAAGCTTATTTATTTATTTTTATAAATAAGGAACTTAAGGTCAGGTGAAATGAATTGATTTACTCAAAGTTAGAAGGATATTTGAGCCAAGGCTGCTTCTAGAACCTGTCCAACACTCCTTGGCTATATAAACATGTTGCTAAGGAAATGTCTCAAACTCTAGTCTAATGATTTTTTAACATAAATGTCTTCTGAAGATTGGAAGTATAATTAATACAATTGTAGCCTATTCATTACAGATATATTTTGATCAAAGCTTACTTTGTCATGCTGTAAATGTTTATATTACAACAGTCTAGACATTTCATTAATATTTCTTGAAGCATGGATGATATTAATTTATCCACTGATGAGTCACTGTGGATATAAAAAAAACAAATAAATGAAATTGACCTCATAATATGAAATACTGCAACATAATAACAATTTCATGTTCTTGTTTAAGATTTCCAATTGAATGTTGTTTACAACCCAAACCAAACCGATTGCTGTCAATTCTGACTCATAGATTAGGAAACAATATACTATGCTAAAATTTTCACTTCAGAAATAGTTTCATTAGTCTAGAGTTTGTGCGTAGGGACATTTGTAATTATAACTCTCATAATTGAGAAGATATTATTATTTCCTTTGCATATGACTTTGTATGTAAGCAATAAATACCTCTTATTGTTTATGTTAAGAGTGTACATGGAAAACTGTCTAGAGGGCCATATATGGAAGTCTGATTTAGTTCTAAACTTTAAATGCAGGAAATTTTCTCCCCTTATCTCAGTATTTTCCTATAAAAGGACAAAGAAAATAAATGAATCTGGATCTTCTGCCACTCTGAAATCCTTTTAGTGTTGAAATTTTCAATTCAACACTAATGAAAGAAAAGGAACAAAACCTGTTCAAAGAACAATGGAATCTATTTTCTATAAGTACATACTGTTTTCATAATTGTGAAAAATGAGCTTTACTAATAGAAAAAGTGGAATCAAATCATGCTACTGCTTGTTTCTCCTATTGACAAGTTTTGAACCCTGTATGTAAGTTAAGCCAGCTGTGTCACATACATGATTTTTCATAGTGAAAATGTTAAACTTTTTTTTTCTAATTATAAAAGCAACAAAGAGACTTCCCGTTCTGGTACAAAGTGGACACGTTGCATTTCTCCTATTCCTTCTGTTAAATACAGCTAAACTTCCAGGGAATTATACATACAACAAACATGAGAAGGTAGAAAGAAGAAAGCTGACAGATTAGGCACATGGCAGTGAATTCCCAGGGTTTTCTTTTTTATTTCATATAGCTCCTACTACTGGATAAACAGGCAGTCTGGAAACGCCAATGGGCACAGACAAATAAAACCCCAAGAGAAGCCTGCTTTCTCTAGAAATGGTCAGGAAAGAGGCAGTCTAGCAAGAAAGAACCATTTCGTCAACCATCACCTGCATAGAAAAGAGTTAAAATAGGGGGACAGGGCTTCCAAAGTTCTGAATGCAGGTTGAACTTTGGGTGGCATCTGAGAATTTGACTGGTAAAGAGTTTGCTAAACTAATTTGAAACTTTGCCTAAAAGGGTGTTTTGCTGTACCCAGACTGGTTGTGCCAATGTGGCTATCCTATGGTTTATCTGCTTTCCTCCTGAGAATCTAGAATTTTGGTACATGTTAGGCAAAGGTTGCCTGTGTAACTAGTCCCCATTAAAAACCTTGGGTGCTGAGTCTTTTATCTTTAATGAGCTTCCCAGGTAGATAACACATCACATGTGTTGTCCTAATTCAGTGCTGTAGGAATCGAGTGTCCGAAGTGATTCCATTGTGTGAGGACTCTGAGAAGTTTATGGCTAGATTCCTTTGGACTTCACTGCATGAAGCGTTTCACTTTGCTTTGTAATAAACTATATATAGAATCCTTTGTTTCTTCCAGTGAGTAAATGAACATGGGGGTGTTCTTAGGGATCACAACACATCATTATACCCCAAAAAAATATCACAGAAAAAGCTGTGACCATTTTTTCCCTCAGCAATGAATGAGTGGGAGATCTAGATTTACAAATGGTTACTTTAGAAGTGAAAAAATGCAGTGTCTGAAACAAACAAACAGAAAACAGTAGATAGCACACTTCTGGTTTAGGCAATAGTAGCAAAAACCAGGTAGGGAACTCTCCATGGTGAAGAGATGGGGATCTCATGAAGGAAGCGCTCATAGAACAAATCCAGAGCTCTGGATCTACCATAAGACCCAGGACACCAGTTTCCCACACTCACAAGTGAAAAATTCATGATATTAAGGAAAATACTGTGAGTTAGCAATCTGGAGACGGAACTCCCTCTGTGGCCACCCCACCCTCGCAGAGTTTAGAGGGCAGGGCTATAGTCAGTCTGGCTCAGAAAACCAGTGCAAAATGCTGTGCAGAGACATCTGCAAAAAAAGAAGCACGGGAGACTTCACATTTCTCCCTCTTTTTCCCTGTCCCACCTTCTTTACTCAGCCCAGACAACATCAGGCGGGGTGGGACAGTTTTACTCACAGTACACAGAGGGAGCTTGGCGGTGACTTATGATGTCAGCCACAGCTCTAAAATTTTCTCCTGTGGGACCCTTGGTGGCTGTGTGCCTTGGAGTCAGTTCGACTACAGGTGACCCTGTGTGGGGTTTCCAGGGCTTTGAGGGAGTGGAGTGTCTTGTCTTTCTCCTGCAGTGCAGCTGGTGGTTTTGATCTGCTGACATTGCGGTTCCCAGCCCCATTCGTGGCTGCTGCGCTACCTGAGCTCCCTGCACAGGATCCATATAAAGCAATATGTAAAACCCCAACATAAAAGGACTCAACCATCTCGAGGATTGTGCTGTGAACACGCAGATACCTAACTGACCTTCAGAGACAAAAATAGTGGACAACCTTTCTCCCATTAACTTCTCAATATCTACCTGCACACCTCTACTGAAGTGACTAAAGGAGGGGCCTGAGCAAGTGGACACCCTCACCTACTGCTGGAGGCTTCTACCTTGCACACACACTACCTGTGTAGCTCAGAACAGTCAACCATAGCTTCATTTCTGTTCCAAAGTGGTGGTTTTTGTCTCTGCATTTATATTACTTCTGCTTTTGGTCTTTTTGATCACACACCTTTCCTGGAGGTGGCAGCTTTTTCTCCCTACATTACCCAAGAAGAGACAGCAATTGTGACCATATAACCAAGCTATAAGCATACCCCCATAATATTCCATCACTGAGACAAGAGCCAACAACACCTGCTAAGCATTACATGTGAAAAGGGACACCTATCTCCTGATCATATTCACCAGGAGACACCCAGTAAGCTTAATAACAAACAACAAACACCCACTTAAGCTTAAAAAAAAAAACCCCACATAACAATTGGAAATGATGAACAAAAAACAACAAACGATATCAAAACATGTCTAAAAACAGAAAGGAGTACCTGAGACATATGAGCTGGAGACAGACAAAGGCTTTCTAGAGGAGGAAGACCAAGTTTTGGATATGCCTGAGAAGGAATTCAGAAGAATGATATGGAAACAAATTCAAATGCTCCGAAAAGGGGTGGAGGAAAACAAGGAAGAAGTCAGGAAAGTACTAAAGCAGCAATCAAATAAGATAGATACAGCATTGGAAACAATTCAAAACCTGCAAAAAGAGGTCCAGATGATTAATAATAAGATATCAGAAATGGACAATACACTGAAAGGGGAAAGGAGCAGAATAGAAGAGATGGAAGCCAGAACTAGTGAGCTGGAAGAGAAATCTCTCAATAGTGCTAAGATACAAGAGCAAATGGAA
>NW_006408591.1:1957854-1959026 GCF_000296735.1 Chrysochloris asiatica
TGTGATCAAGACATTCCACGATAAACAGAATTTGAGAGATTTTATCAAAACCAACCCAGCACTTCAAAACATCCTAAAGAGAGTTCTGTGGACTGAAAACCAACAAGAACAGACAACAAACAGAGATTGACAGGCGTGGTAACACCACCTAGAACTCAGTCTACAGATAGTAGAATCCAGAATAGAAAAAGACTACAACAACAAACTCAAAGGAGCTGGGAGGTCAATCGAAGAGCAAAATTATATCAATGTCAAAGAAGGGACAAACAGAGACACAGGTGGTGAGGATGTTAGGAAAATTACAGGATACAATGTATTCTCTTAAATGGAGAGAAAAGTTAGTAGACTATAAAGTAACCCCAAAGACAGTTAGTACTTCACAACTAACCATGAAAATGAACTTCCAAGCAGAAGAAGCAAACATGAAAACTAAGAAGAAACCGACAAGAAATAGCACAGATAACACAAACCCAACACAAGAAGGCATGCAGAACAAAAGAACGAACAGCACTACAAAAAAGTAACATAATGGCAGCAATTAACTCATGCCTATCGATAATTACATTGAATGTCAATGGATTGAATGCAACAGTGAAGAAACAGAGAGTGGCAGAATGGATAAGAAAACAAGACCATTCAATAAGCTGTCTGCAAGAGACACACCTTACACACAAAGACAAAAACAAACTAAAAGTTAAAGGAGGGAAAAATATTTACCAAGGTAACTGCAACAATAAACAAGCAGGAGTGGCAATACTAATCTCCGACAAAGTAAACTTTAAGATAAAAACCAGCATAAGAGACAAAGAAGGACACTATCTCATGATCAAAGGGTCAGTTGAGCAAGATGACATAACCATAATAAATATCTACACTCCCAATGAAAGAGCACCAAGATGCAGGAAGCACACCTTACAAGAATTGAGGAAAGAAATAGATAAATTTACAATTACAGTGGGAGATTTTAACACATCACTCTCGAAAAGGGACAGAACAACCAGAAAGAAACTTGACAAAATTACAGAGGAACTAAACAACACAATCAACCAATGTGACCTCATAGATGTGTACAGAGCATTCAATCCAACAACAGCACAATATACATTCTTCTCCAGTGCGCATGGAACATTTTCCAGAATTGATAATATGTTAGGTCACAAAGCAAGCCTCCA
>NW_006408591.1:1964054-1965309 GCF_000296735.1 Chrysochloris asiatica
AGATAGTTGTCTTCCAAATTTCTTGGTATAGATGAGTGAGTGTCTCCAGTGCCACCTCATTTTCTTGAAAGATTTCTATTTTTTATTTCATCAATTCCTGGTACCTTATTCTTTGCCAATTCCATCAATGTACCTTGGACTTCTTCCTTTAGTATCATTGGCTCTTGATTATAAGCTACCTCCTGAAACGGCTGAATACCATTTCCTTTTGATACAGTGACTGTGTATTCCTTCCATCTTCTTTTGATGCTTTTCTGTATCATTCAATAATTTGCCCAGAGAATCTTTCAATAATGAAAGTCGTGGCTTGAATTTTTTCTTCAGTTTCCCCAACTTGAGAAATGCTGAGCGTGTTCCTCCTTTTTGGTTTTCTGACTCCAGGTCTTTGCACATTTTGTTCAAATATTTGACTATGTCTTCTCGAGCTGACCTTTGAAATTTTCTGTTCAGCTCTTGTATCTCATTTCTTCCATTTGCTTTAGCATCTCTACGCTGGAGAACAAGTTTCAGTGTCTCTTCTGACATCCATTTTGATCTTGTTTTTCAGTCTTTAGTGTTTAATGTATCAAATCTATTCTTCAGATGATCTATAAATTCAAGTTGGATATATTCAAGGTCATATTTTGGCTCTCGTTGAACTTGTTTTAATCTTATTCAACTTTGAATTTGCTTATGAGCAATTGATGATCTGTTCCACAATCTATCCCTGGCCTTGTTTTGACTGATGATATAGAACTTTTCCATTGTGTCTTTCCACAGATGTAGTCAATTTGTCTTTTTGTGTATTCCATCTGGCAAGGTCCATGTGTATAGTCATCTCTTATGCTGTCTAAAGAAAGTGTTTGAAATGAACCAATCATTGGTTTTGCAGAATTCTATCATGCAATCTCCACCATCATTTCTATCATGAAGGCCATATTTTCCAACGACTGATCCTTCCTCTTTGTTCCCAACCTTTGCATTCCAATCAAGAGTAATAATCAATATATCTTGATTGCATGTTTGATTAATTTCAGAATTCTTCTAGTTCATCCTCACTGGCTTTAGTGGTTGCTGTGTAAATTTGAATAATAGTGGTATTAACTGGGCTTCCCTGTAGGCGCATGGATATTATCCTATCACAGACAGCGTTGTACCTCATGACTGATCTGGATATGTTCTTTTTGACAATGAATGCAACATCATTCCTCTTCAATTTGTCATTTCCGGCATAGTAAACCATGTGGTTGTCAGGTTCAAAATGGCAGTCCATTTC
>NW_006408591.1:1966450-1968963 GCF_000296735.1 Chrysochloris asiatica
GACAAACTGACAGATGAGTGGTTGTGAGTTCACATTAACTTTACCAAAAAAGTTTGGTCTTTGCAAAAAAAAAAAAAAAAAGCTTAGAATTTAAGTGTCTTTGATAAGGACTCCAGACCTCGCTAACAGATTGGGTGCGGTGATTAGGAAGTGTGGTCAGAAAGACCTACCTTAAGTTCAATTGTTGTGATACTGAGGGACCTCAGGGAAGAGGGGCTGGAGTTTGTTGTTGTTAAGTTGTTTCTGACTCATAGTGATCCCATATAAAGTTTCTGAGGAGTGGTTGGTGGGTTTGCACTACTGACTTTGAGGTCAGCATTATCCTGCAGCACCACACCAGGTCTCCATTTGAGACCCCCAATATGAAGGATGAAAGCCATGTGTACTCATCAGAGAATAGCGTGTTCCTTTATGGTACATGGGAGCTCCAAACTGGGGACCCTTCAAGACATTACCCTATACATCTCTTTGATGGTATCCTTTTTTTTTTTTTTTCCTTATAATGAAGCTATAATAAAGAGTATAAGTCCTTTTGTAGAACACTTTACATGATCTCATCCTGAGCTAAACATTCTGTGCTAAACAAAGAAAACTGATCAGCTGGAGACAAGACTGGTTTTGCAAAAAAACAGACCCTATAGCTGAAGGCCAAAGATAACACAAGAATGAAGATATACTTTGGCTGTTCTCCAGACTGTCCCATACTAAGTGACTCCAGACATCCTTGCTGTCAGTAATCCCATCTTGAAGAAAAGTTATGCATGCTGGTTCCCCAATTGCACCATGCTCTGCCTCAAATTCTCCTAGTTTTAGAAATCCTCCCCCTTTCTTAAGACACCTAATCCCAATATTGTTGTTGTTAAGTGCAGGGTCAGTTCGAACTCATATGACCCTGTATAGGGCTTCTGAGGAGCAGCTGACAGGTTTGAACTGCCAATCTTGTATTAGCAGTCCAGTGCTTACCCTACAGTGTCACACTAGGATCCCAAACTCAATATTAACATAAAAATATATAATCTCCTGCTTTAACCAGGGTAGGGGGGCAGTCCTGGTGAGATTTTGGTCTCCCATTGCTTCCATCTTTGCTTTTTTAAAAAAGAAAAAAATTATTGTGAATTCAGTGAAAGTTTATAGACAAGATCATCAGTTTTACATTCAACAAATCATACACCTTACTTCATCTCAATGATTGCAATCCCCTTATGGAACAACAGTCATCCGCTCCTTCCCTATGGCTCCTATTTCCTTTCTACCCACCTTCCCATTCCTTCTTGCCATTGTCCTTAGGTACATGTTGCCCCTTTGATCCTGAATGATTGACCATTCCATCATTCATACTGAGCATATCTTACTAGTGTTGTTGTTCCCCCTATATATCAGTGTTTCGTTCTGCTGTGCATAAAGTTGCTATGGGTCGATACCAACTCGATGGCACCTAACAACAACATTACTTGGCTGAAAGAAGGTGTGTTCCTTTCCAGACCTGAAAGGTGGTCAAGGGCCATAGTCTCAGTCTCGTTCTGACCAGAAAGCCTGGTCTTTTTTTTTTTCTTCTTCTTCGTTTTTTAAAAATAATTTTGAGTTTTGTTCCACACATGCTGCTCTCTCTAAGACCTTCTAATGTGATCCCATTCAGAGCAGTTGGCAGTGGTAACTGGGCACCATCTAGTTTCCACCTTTTTTTTAAAAAAAAAAAGATCTTCCTTTTAGGGTTGCTTGTCATATTGTCTTTATTTATTTTTAAGTTTTTATTGTGAATTATGTGGGTTTATATGGGAGACCATCAGTTTTACATTTATCCTATCATATTTCATTTCATTACAATGATTACAATCCTCTCCATGAATTATCAAACCACCAAAGGGTACAGCACACAGGTCTGCCCTTTGGCCGTCAGCACACAGCCCATCTCCTTCCATGAGTCCAGTGTCCCCAGCTGCTCCTTATGTCCACGTCATTGTCTCTGCCTCCATTTCTGGTGTCACTGTTTTCTGGGTAGGGCTCCGCGCTCTGCTCTTCTCACTTGATGGTCCTAGGGACCTCCGCTCCTGGACTGCAAAATCAATCACTCCCCTCCTTTTGTTACAAAATATCTACCTTTACATTTCCAACCCTCACAGTCAGTCCTGATAGCAATTATTCCCTATTGTACCATAAGAGTCTTATCCCCATCTCCTTTCATTAGCCCCGTCTCAACAGAATGGAAACCATTTAGTGGAGATTCTACTTTCCCCTGGCCATCTGGAACTAAGCTCCCTCTTGAAAGCTTATAAGCCAATCACTTCTTGCCTTTGTAGCCGCTCCCCCACCCCATTTTGTGTAGCCAATGTCTAAGTTGCTCATCCCTGTCAACCCTGTGTATCGAGGGGGTGAGAGTAAAGATTTGTTCCCTTTTTTGAGCTACTACATCCATAAGTGAAGTTCTGGTGTGGTGCTGTGGGTTAATGCACCAGACTGCAAAGCCGTTTGAACTGCAAGGTCAGTGGTTCAAGCTCACCAGCTGCTCCTCAGAA
>NW_006408591.1:1970611-1979747 GCF_000296735.1 Chrysochloris asiatica
AGTGGAAATTTCCCACCTCAGACAATTCTAGATGGGGTTCAGGATTCCACCTATGGCCTTATGCAATGCAAAGGCTCCACAGGAAGCCTCTTTCACTGGGCAACTTCTAGCCCCCTTTAAGGTATTCCAATCAGTTATAGGCTGAAGATGGACTTACAAGCTTTCGAATTGTGATGTTTCTGGGTATTCCTTTCTCTCGCCCTCAAGTGTCTATTTTACAATGATAGGCTCCACCTTTGGTTTTGATCAATGGCAAATATGCTCTGTTCAACTGCTAATGCTGTCATTTCTATTCTTTCTAGTGTCAACATCAAGTACCCTGTGGTGTTGTGCGTTAATGTGCTAGACTGCAAAGTCAGTTTGAACTGCAAAGTTGGGAGATCAAGCTCACTAGCTGCTCTTTGATAACCCTATACAAGGTTACTATGGGTTGGACCCAACTTAATGATACTTAACAACAACAGTAGTAGCTGGCATCTGAAGTTTTGGACTGAAGGCTAGAGTATGCTTTTAACTTGTGGAATCTAATCTAATCCTAGGTGTCTAGGGTCAGAGAGAGAACCAATGCATAGACAGCTGGTACCAGAACTGAACAGAGGAATAAAATTGGGGATTGAATTTATGTGGATTATTATTCCTATCACCACTAATGTGTCAGTGTGTCATGGTGGCTAGTGTGTTGATGTGATGCTGGAAACTATGCCACCAATATTATAAATACTAGCAGGGTCACCCATGGTGGATGGCTTTCATAGAAGAGAACTGAAAACACTGAAGATCAAAGGCTACAGCCTTCAGTATAGATTACACCTCAAAGTAAAGAAAACAAAAATCTTCACCACTGGATAATAAATAACATCATGAAAAAGACTGAAGTTGTCAAAGATTTCCCTTATGCTTGAATTCACAATAAGCATTCATGGATGCAGCAGTCAAGAAATCAAACGATGTAGTGTATTAGGCAAATTATATGAGAGGCTCCAGGGAACATGGTGCAGTCGGTTAAGAATCAGGGTGCCAACTGTGAGGTCAGAGGTTCAAACCTACCAGTTGTTCTATGGGAGAAAGATGACATTGTCCACTAGCCACTTACCATCTCAAAATGCCTACAGAACAGTTCTACTCTGTCCTACAGGGGCACTATGAGCTAGAATTGACCATTAGGAAATGATATGGTTTGGCTTTATTGGCTGTTGAGTGCCTACATCTACTTTGTATTCATTCTTAGTTACCAAGAATTTCTTTCCTTTATTAAAACAGTATCTTTCAATACTGCAAATGTTTTCTGAACATTGCTTTTCATTTCATGAATGTTTAGTTACACAGAAATAGCCTTGGAGGAACTGAGATATGGGCAAAATGTAACTTAGAATTATCTGTTAGATAGACCATTTGTCCAAAATACTGTAGATTAATACTAGGCAACTATTACATTAGCTGAATTCTAGTAAAAGACCTATTGTTGTTGTTGCTAAGTGCCTGTCGATTTGGTTGCAACTTATAGTGACCCTTTCCAAGGAGCAGCTGGTGGGTTTGAACTGCCAACCCTGTGGTTAGTAGTTCAGTGCTATCCTACAGCATCACACCAGGAGTCCTTAACAAGGATATCACATTTTTGAGAAGAACCTCTTAACATTGTTGCTTATGATAAAATAGATGATATTTTTAAATGTTTTGTTGACCTGGATGATTAAAAAAACAATATAAAGTGGCCAAGAGGCCAATTAGCAGGTGAATGAAGCAAGATAAAATAAACTGTGCCCAAAGAAAATTATAATTACCCATTCTCTTTATCTTTTGACAGTCTTTTTGACTGGATTGCTAATGTGTGATTTTCATACAAATTTTAACACTTGCAGTTTTTTTCTTCCTTTAAAAACCCCAACTTTTGTTAGATGCCTATTCACAAATCGAATGGGCAATGAATTCTGTGTGTAACAGAAAGGGATGCACGTTAGGAGTTAACAGTATAGACCTGCAGGGGACATGCTCTAAATTTCCAGTTAAGTATGACATTCTCCCAGTCTGTAATTGGCTTTTCTCCCATAAGAAAGATGTTGTAGAGGTGATGATCAAAGTATAGATATATGTTATGATACAATAGTAAAGTAACTCAATTGCAGTTTCCTTGTTTCTTTGTTACTTAGTGTTACCCCTCTTTCCCTTTTCTGACGCTCCTAATGTTCCCCTTGTTATCAAGTGCCACTGAGTAGCTTCACACATCCCTCAATAGGATTTCCAAGGAGCAGCTGGTAAATTTGAACCGCTGATCTTGTGGTTAGCAATCCAGAGCTTATCTACAGCGCCACATCTAAAATGTATAGCAGTCTCTTGAGTACCAAATAGATTCCTACTCACGTGACCCTATGCGACAGACTAGAGCTGTCTCATGTTCAGTTAGCAGCGGAGCGATTAGGCACTGTGCCGCCAAAGCTCGTAGGATAACAATCTAAATCCTTGAGATTACTAGTATTGTTAGTCCCTGGGGCCAAGGATGGATATAAATCTCCAGTTCTCAAAAGTCACCTTTCAGGCTTCATTCACAACATGATACAACCTCACCAGTCATAGTCTGGAATCCCAGGAAGCTACCAGTACGCCTGAGAAAGCCAGCGCACAGCTCCCTACCCCATCCAAGTTTGCCGAAACAATACAGTACGTCACACCTCAGAGTACCCTCCCAGCTCAGTCGGAGCACACTGGCGGACGCATGCGCAGAACGGGCGCGGGCTAGCGGCCGCTCGTGATCGCGGGAATCTGATAGCCGTCACAGTCTCGAAACAGCCTGGCTCCCTCGTAGACGTGTGCAGAACGCTGGCAACGGTTATTTAGGATTAGTACTCGAAGAACAACAAGGTAAACATCCTTTCAGTGACCGGCGTGTTTCACTCTCAAGCGACTTACTTCCGGTTCATCAGCCGGTTCCGGTCCCCGCCCTTTGCTTCCGGCCGCTGTGGATTCCGCTGCGGCCAGTTCCTGCGTCCGCTGCACCAGCCCCGCCGCTCTCCAGGTGAGGTTACGTGGGATACCCCGGCACGCTACCAGCGTAAACACTTTTAGGGCTGGGGTCCCGCGGATTTGCTTTCCTCTCCGCGTGGCCTTCACTGCGGCCAATCGTGGCGGGTTGGGGCCGCCTCCGGGCGTCCCGGACCGCGAAGATACTGCTCCGCGATCCAGGCCCCTGGCCCTCTTGTCTCCGATCCGTGGCACTCGCATCTGGCCCTCTCGTCTATGTCGAGGGATTCCCGCGCCCCTGTGGGGTTTGCGTCCCTAAACTTCATTCTTCCTTTTGCTCGGATTTCTCCCTGTCTCCTGTCACCCTCCTTGATCAAGGCATGCAGGCCTGCTGCCTTTAGTGGTCTGCATATGCCGTCTGATGTTGCTGCATGCCAACCACATCACACAGTTCTCGCAGTTGCTACTTCTAAGCTGTTGTGCCTAGGAGTTGATGTACTTTGCTCTTAGCTTTTTTTTTTTTTTTTCCTTAACCAGGCTTCACGAAAAGTTAACCCATTTTGGTCAGTTCCTAAGACATTACTTTTGTTGCAATTTCAAATTCTTAACCTCTGCCACTTTCCGGTTGTGTGATCGTGGAGAAGTTGAGAAACTTCTCCAGTTGTCTAATTGTGAACTGAGCACAGTAGTTGTCAATACAGTGTAGTGAAGAGTAAATGATAATCCAATTAAGTTACTCAGCATGTTATCATTAGTCTACCACCGCCACCAATCATATTGCTCTTTACAGTGTACAGAGTGTTGTCACAGCTGTTACCTCGTGTCTTACAATACTTTTCTCACATACTGATAGCTTCATCTTGTGAATGAGAAGATAAGAATTGAGGAATTGACTAAACAAAGTCATGCAATATACTGGGCAGGAGAGAACTGCCAACTCAAACAGCTGTTCTTGACTAGGTTTACCATAAAAGTGTGTTCCCATAAGATGTAAAATGTGAGCTTGGGCAGTGTATTCATTATTGGGATTTGATTGTCCCTCTCCCTCAATAATTTTTCCATGTTTAATTTTAGTAGGATGCAAAATTATACAGGATATTAAAATAGGAAGAAAAGCTAAATGTAAAAATATAAAATGACTCAAGTATTTGTATTATGCTGCTGCATTGGTGTAAATGATGTGAATATTGAAGAAATGAATTTCAGTAAGTTAAAAAGTCTTAAGGACTTAATGCATTTAAAAGTGTCTATGTTTTGTTGTGCTTGACCCTTGAACATTTTGTCAACTTGTAGTGTCCGCTTTGGCATAGGTGATTCGTAAATTGGTAAACTGCTCTGCTAATAAGCATTTAGGTTCCATGCCATCAAGCAAATTTTCTTTTTTAAAGGCTGAGAAAACGGAATAGCTCAGCGTGTAGCGCTCAAGCTTTATTGTGGATCAGAATCAGCTGTGGGACTTGTTAAAATACATATTGCTGGGTTCCTTTCCTCCACTCCCAGCTGCGTTTTTAACTTGTTCCCAAGCAGTGTCAAACTAATCTCAAGGACCTCATTTTGAGAATCACTGGGCTAAAGATGGATATGACCTGGAGTCTTATTTTACTACAAACTCTGCTCTGCCTTGTCCATTTTACCATATACGGTATTAGTACTGACTGATTACATTCTTATCGCATGTAAGTTAATGTTATTCCTACAGACAAATATTAAATAAATATTAAATCGTATTTTTTGTTTGATTCAAATGGTCCATTTTGTTGTGTACCGACCCCCTCCCCCCCTGAAAAAAAATCATAGTATCTAAGGAGCTCTGATAGTGTAGTGACCTCAAGGTCAGCAGTTCAAAACTACCAGCTGATCCGCGGGAGAAAGATGAGGCTTTCTGCTCTTGTAAGGATTTACAGTTTTGGAAACCATATACTGAGTTGCTATGAGTCAGAACCGACTCCACGTCACACCACCATCACCACCATGATAGCATCTGTTGAGGAAGTGCTTTCTGGAATGGTATACATTGCCTTAAATTAACACACTTGCTTTAAATTTCAATGGAGTAGGTTGTAAGCATAAAGAGTAAATGTAAGTGAGTTTATGTGCCCTCTTCTGAGGACTCCTGGTGTGACACTATAGAATCAGCACTGAAATGCGAACCACAAGGTTGGCGGTTCAAACCCACTAGCTGCTCCTTGAAAACCCTATTCAGAGTCGCTATGAGTTGGAACCAGCTTGATGGCACTTAACAGCAACAACAACAATGTGCCCTCTTCTAGTGGAAAATGTTAGAGACATTTTGTAGCCAAGTTTTTTTTCGTATTGTAATTCAAAATTTGCTTTGCTTTTTGCATTTGTTGTTAATATATGAAGAGTATAAACAAATGTTTCATTAAATAGGTGAAAGCATTTGGAAAGACAAATGCCTTCAGATGAGAAAATCCAGTTTGCTGACCTGTGGGTTGATGAGTTTATGAATATTTTTAGAAACTCGCACATGCTATTGTTGACAAGCAATATAATCCTAGTGTACTTAGATCTTTGCCCATGGGCTTTGTATTTACTGCTCTTAGATGCCTTAAGTCTCCTGCACATTCAGTTCATGTGTAGAGATAGAAACATGAGATATAGTCAGAAGACCTGGTTCTCTTAACACCGTGTGGTAACCATTTACATACCTGTAGACAACTGAATTCTAGTTTCCTTAATCATAAAACAGGGAAAATTCCGTGGATTAACTGAAATTAAATAAATACTGTACAATTAGGCAAATATGAGAGAATGGCTCGTATTTATAACAGTTGTTGTTAAATGCCATTGAGTATACAGGATTTCCATGAAGCGGCTGATGGGTTTGAGCTGCTGCCCTTGCAGTTAGTAGCTTAGTGCTTATCCTATAGTGCCACACCAGGACTCCTTTAGCACAGTGCCTGAAGCATGAGTAAGCTTTGAGGCTTGTATGTGTGTTGTGTTTTTTTTGTTGTTGTTGTTTACTTTATATACTTACATAGTGCTTACTGTAAGTACTTAATACTTACTGTTAATACTTACATAGTGCTTACATAATGTTAGTCATCATGTAATTTATATATATCAACTAAACCCTCAGGAACCCTGTGAGAAAGTGACGTTATCATGCTTGCTTTACATAGAGGAAGCTTAGGCACTAAAAGTCACATAGCATCCCAATGTCAGATAACTTAGAGACATGGGGTCTGAAGCTAGATACTCTTGACTCCAGAGGCTGTGCTCTCTCTCAGTGACTACGCTGTACTGTGGATGGTTCATAACAAAAGGACCTTGCTTCTAGCCTAACCCATCTACTGCTGTCATCCATGTCATTTCTTAGTGAATCCCATAGGACCAAGTAGAAGTGTCCCGTAGGGTTTCCAAGGAAATGGACATGCTTGAAAAAGTAGAAGGTCAACAGACAAGAGGAAGACTCTCAATGAGATGGATTGACACAGTGGCTGCAGCAATGGACTCAAACACAGTGGCTGCAGCAATGGACTCAAACACAGCAACGGTTGTGATGATGGCTCAGGACTAGGCAGTGCTTCATTCCCTTGTACATAGGGTTGCTGTGAGTTGGAACCAACTCTACAGCAACTAACAACAGTAACAACGGTCTTTTTGGAAACAGACTGCCACATCTTTCTCCTGCAGAACAAGCTAGTGGTTCAAACTGCCAACCTTTTGGTTAGCAGCTGAGTGCTTTAACCATGGTGCCACCAGGATTCCTTGAGAGACTAACTTTTAATGTTCTGGCAGCGCTGCTGTAATGAGGAAATTTCTCTACTGTCAAATAGTAAAATATGAATCCAACTAAGCACTGGACTGCAAAGTTGGTTTGAACCATGAGGTTGGTAGTTCAAATTCACTAGCTGCCCCTCAGAAACTGTATACAGGGTCTCTATGAGTTGGGAACAACTCGATGGCATTTAACTACAATAATAGCCATCAAAAAGTAAAATACGAATCATAAACTTTAAAGTTACGTATTTGGATATATCTTGGACATCTCTTTTAACTTGTTTATTTTTATATGTCTTCTTTTCTAGGTTTTACTGATTTTTATTTTTTAAAATATTTTTTCTGATTGAGTGCTGCCTCATCATATGTTTCAAGGATGGCAGTTCCTCTGATTGTAAAATGGGGTGGACAGGAATATTCGGTGACCACACTGTCAGAAGATGATACTGTGCTAGATCTCAAACAGTTTCTCAAGACCCTTACAGGAGTGCTGCCAGAGCGTCAGAAGTTACTTGGACTCAAAGTTAAAGGTAATTCTCTCTCCCCTTCTACTTTTTTGTACTGATACATATTCGCACTTTGTTATAATCAGTTATTCTCTTTAATAAGTCTTTTCCCTTGGAGATTTCTTTGAAAAATTGTTTTAGTAGTAAGACAATTAAAAACTACTGGAAAATACCACCACTGTTGTTTACTTTTGAGTCTTCTGAGAGTTGGTATTCGCTTGTTAAACCTGTGACACAGAAATCCCAGGTGAAACAAGAGTGTAATTATTTTCTAACCTTTACCTTCTAGCGTAGCCTTACACTCATACCATGTTATCTTTTGTATTTTGAAAGTCATGATATTTACTAATTATAGGCAGTGGTAATATCTAGTCTAAAAGGGGCATTCATGGTGCTTATGTAATCTGCAGTGAATTTTTAAATCACTCAATTTTCAAAGCTTTTTAGAAAGGATTAACTTCATCTTGAATAACTAAATAAAATAATTTTTGTTTGTTTAGTTAATTGAATAAAGGTGTTCCTTTAAGATGGCGTTAAGGGAAGGAAAACCCCTGTATCATTTGCTACTTCTTAGTATCTTAATTCAGCAATAACACTTTGACAATTTAAAGGAAAACCAAAAAAACAAGATCAAACTGCTGTGGAATCTGTACCAAACCTTTTAATGTTAGGGTTTTGTGTAATGGAATAGTGAATCCAGCATCTGAACTTTAGTGAGAAAACAGTCATTTGCTTGTATTGTAGGCAAACCTGCAGAAAATGATGTTAAGCTTGGAGCTCTCAAACTGAAACCAAATACTAAAATCATGATGATGGGAACTCGTGAGGAGAGCTTGGTAAATGTTTACTTTTGTTACCATTTGTCACTTTGAAGATATTATGATGTGTACTACACTGTTATATCTTAGGTATATAAGTTTTAATTGTCGTAATATTGTCAATGTAACAGGGTAAAAAGAAAAGCTGCACAGTGAATGTGATATTAACTTAGCAGAAAATACATACTAGGGAGCTTTTTAGTACATAGCCAGCCATACGTATAAGTAGTATAACCCAAATGGTCAAATTTAACATGGTAAATCTGCCCCATGGACATATATAATGAATAATTCATTGTGAAAATTTTCTTCAGTGTGTGCTTGAAAGACTTTTGAACACAAATTGTACTTTTCCTTTGGTTTTTGTTCTTTTAATTTTTATTCTAGACATAGATTTGTTATGTTAAAAATAATCTGGTAAAACAAAACTTTCTTTCATTTTAATAGGAAGATGTCTTAGGTCCGCCTCCTGACAATGATGATGTTGTCAATGACTTTGATATTGAAGATGAAGTAGTTGAAGTAGAAAATAGGTGAGTGCTTCGCTCTCTCAAAGGAACTTGACTATAAGGAGAGAAAAAGTGAATGTTTCATCTGATTTTATTTTTTCTATTAGAGAAGAAAACCTGCTGAAAATCTCTCGCAGAGTTAAGGAGTACAAAGTGGAAATTTTAAATCCTCCCAGGGAAGGGAAAAAGCTCTTGGTACTAGATGTTGATTATACATTATTTGGTAAGTCAGCTAATAGCACTTGCTCTTCATCTTTTGTTCCTTACAAGAACTCCCCTACCCCCAGCAACTCTTGAGTTCACATGAAATCTTTTCTTTATATTTCTTTTCTTATTATGTAAAAGTAAATCATTCATTGTAGAAAATACAGATATGCAAAAAAAAGTCATCTGTAATCGCCAAACCCAAAGATGACCACTTTTGATACCTTGATGAGTATTTACCAGAGTATGCTTGATTGTGTTTACTTTTTTTCCTGTACTTAATGTGATGTTTCGGAGTCCTGGTGTACGATCAACACTGGACTACAAGGTTGGTTTGAACTTCAGACTCATCAGCTACACCTCAGAAACTCTGTACAGGGTCACAGGGTCGCTATGAGTC
>NW_006408591.1:1980132-1982782 GCF_000296735.1 Chrysochloris asiatica
ATAAATTTATTTTAATTATAAAATTATTAAATCTGTCACTTTGATGAGGTTCAGTTACATCTGGAAGTGTGTATAGGTGACCGTACTCTGGCTGTCAATGTGTGAAACTAACATAGATACTTTAAAAACTTGATGAGAAGAAAAAATGGGGTAATTTATAAGCCTGAATTCTGGCTATTGCTCTTTTCAAATTGAACAAAATTAATGAATTAAAATTAGATCTCAAGGCTGTGACATTCTGTGTCTTGAAAGGCATTTCTTTGTCATATAGTGTACTTCAGTCTGAAGCAAGTTGCAGTTGAGTATTTACATTTCATAAGCTTTATGGATACTAGATATTTGTCCATGATAATAAGCTAATAATCATCGATGATTGATTTTCTTTTAGACCATAGGTCTTGTGCAGAGACTGGGGTAGAATTAATGCGGCCATATCTTCATGAATTTCTGACATCTGCATATGAGGATTATGACATTGTTATTTGGTGTAAGCTATGTTTTTTTATTTCTAGATTTTATGGAAATAAGATTGTTTCTTGTAATCTGACTTATGAAACATGACTTAAATTGACCTGTGTATTTTTAAAGTAAATTTCTTATGAATCATGTTTTACTTTTTTTGATCACAAAATTAACTTATGCATACTGCCAAATACCACAGTAGTAAGTTAGTACAGGGAAAGAGTAGATTGTGGTGTCAGAATAAAAATAACAGTACTTTTGCAGTGGCCTTGCTCTAATTCAGGTTTTATTGTTTTTGACCTGGTACTTCATGATATTGTTGCTTTGTTTTTTTGTTATTTCTTCCTCATAATAAGATACACTAAAAAAATCAAAAAACCCTGCGATGTAATTCTTCAGAAATAAAGACAATGTGAGTTTACTTTAAAAAAAATTAACGTGTGAACTAATACAGTGATTCTCAAATTAAGGTGTATTGACCATTCTAATAATTTATAGACTTGTGATAACATAATGAGTTTACTTCAAAAAGTAAATTGACAACATTAGTAAGGACACTGTTCATTTCAACTGATGACGTTTTTGTAAGGAAACTTTCTCAAAAAAAGGAAGGCAATGGATTGACACACATATTTCCTCCCCTTATATATTAAAAGGTGCTTCTTAGGAATATTGTAAGTAGGGAAGAACCATCTTGATTGTAAATGAAATAAATCCCATTGTTAAAAATGCTGTATTGAATTATACTAGTTCATTGATACAGCGGTTCGAAACTACCAGCCGCTCCGCGGGAGAAAGATGAGGCTTTCTACTCCCGTAAGGATTTACACCCTTGGAAACCCTGTACAGGGTCGCTATGGGTCGGAACCGACTCGACGGCACTTAACAACAACAACAACATTGATACAAAGCCACATAGTTTTTTCAATCTGTAAATTTTTCTGCTTTCCCTTATAATCAGGGTATTTCCATTGTTAAATGTTAATATTAGTTCATATCATTAAATTAAAATGTGGCATTAAATATGACAATTTTCTGATTTAAATAAGAGAAGGAATAAAAACCCTTTAGGAAGCAAATTTTTGTTCAGTGGCTCTTGACACCTGAGATGACTTTTTTTTTTTTTGAAATTTTTATTGTAAATTGAGTGACATGGGAGAACATCGGTTTTACACTCATCATTTCATTGCAATGATTACAGTGTCCTCCGTGCATCATCATTTGCTTCTATTGAATTTTTTTTTTTTTTTGGAGTGGGGGGAAGTACACAAAAACACTCTGGAAGATGTAATTATTTAAACAACCAAAGGGAACATTCTTCAAGCCTGCCTCCTGGCTGCCGGCACACAGCCTTTCTCTTTCCAAGAGTCTAGAGTCCTCAGCTGCTCTATCTCTCCATGTCCTCATCTCTGCCTCCATGACACCTGAGATGACTTTTGAGAAAAAGTTTACTCTCTAAATGTTGTTCAAGTAGATTTAGGAATTCAAAGGATGTATTCAAAATCATATATTTAAAACAAATTATGTAAATTATGGTAGTTCATGGTAGTATGTTCAAAAGGAGCTAAATACACGAATATTCCAATTCTGGCTCTGCCCTTTGTTGACAATGGGCTGGCTACTTAATCTATCTGAGCCTTAGTGTCCCCAACTGAAAAGTGAAGATAATTTAACCAATATTATTGTTTAGGTGTAAGAATAAGAATATCATTACAGCAACTGGCACCATGTCTGACATATAAAAGTTACTAAATTAGAACTTTGATTTAGTTGTGAGTTATGTTTTTCATCTGAGAATTGTAAATAGAAAACACATATGCCCTATCTCATAGCCATTTTCCTTGTAGATAAGAGTAATTTATAGGTTTTGCATCTAATGTGATTCTTTTGCATATTTTCCTCTGTGTGTTTAAGATTTTTATTTTAAAGGCTAAGGTACAGGCATACCTTGAAGACATTAAGGGTTTGGTTCTAGACCACTGCAATAAAGCATATGTTGTGATAAAGCAGCTCATGTAATTTTTTTGGCTTCCCAGTGCCCATAAAAGTTATGTTTATCGCTGTTCTGTAGTTTGTTCAGTGTGTAATTACTGAAATGTGGCACAGATATGAAGTGAGCACATGCTGATAGAAAAATGGTGCTGATAGACTTTCTTGATGCAGGATTGCACATGCCATCAATTTGTTT
>NW_006408591.1:1983388-1993874 GCF_000296735.1 Chrysochloris asiatica
TTCTCTGGTCTTGGTTGTGTAGTTTTCACATGCATATGAGACCATTGAAAATACCGTTGCTTGGGTCAGATACACCTTACTCTTCAAAGTCACATCTTTGCTCTTTAATATTTTAAAGAGATCTTGTGCAGCAGATTTGCTCAGTATACTATGTTTTATAATTTCTTGACTGCTACTTCCATGGGCATTGGTTTGGATTCAAGTAAAATGTAATCCTTGATAACTTTAGTCTTTCCTGCTTTTATCATGATAATGATCCCATTGTGGGGATTTTTGTTTTCTCTTTGTTTAGATATAATCCATACTGAAGAAAAAGGACTAGACACAGTCATTGATGAAAAGTCTTTGGTTTTCATCAATAAGTGTGTCGAGTTCTTTTTGCTTTCAGCAAGCAAGGTTGTGTTGTCTGACTATCACAGGTTGTTAATAAATCTTCTAATTCTGATACCACATTCTTCTCATGTAGTCCAGATTTTTGGGTTATTTGCTCAGCATACAGATTGAAAGAGTATGCTGAAAGGATATAACCCAGATGCACACCTTTCCTTATTTTAAACCATGCAGTATCTTCTTTTTCTGTTTGAACAACTCTCTCTCAGTCTGTGTACAGGTTTTGCATGAGCACAATGAAGTATTCTGGAATTCCCATTCTTTGCAGTGTTATGCATAATTTGTTGTGATCCACATATTTCAAAACTTTTGTATAGATAATGAAACACAGGTAAACGTGTTTCTGAGATTCTCTGCTTTCTGCCAATATTTCCTTGATGCCAGACATGATGCCCTTTGTTCCATACCTTCTGAATTTGGTTAGAATTTGGCTTAAGTTTCCTGTCATTGTTCTGCTTCAACCATTTTTGAACTATCTGTAGCAAAGTTTACTTGTATGTGATGTTGTTCAATAATTTCTGGATTCTGTTGTATCACATTTCTTTGAATAACACAATATAGATCTCTTGTAGTCTATTGACCAGGTAGCTATCTTCTAAATTTCTTGGCATAGATGAGTGAGTATGTCCAGTGTTGCATCATTTGTTGAAACATCTCAATTGGTGTTCTGTCAGATCCGGAGCTGTGTTTTTCTCCAGTGACTTCAGTGCAGCTTGACCTCCAGTACCATTGATTCTTCATCATACACTACCTCTTGTAATGGGTTGCACATTGACCCAACTGTTTTTGGTACAGTGACTCTTTTGTATTCTTCCACTTCTTTTGATGCTTCTTGCATCATTAAATATTTTATCCGTGGATTCCTTCAGTATTACAATTTGAGATTTGAATTTTTCTTCAATTCTTTCAGCTTCAGAAATGCTGAGTGTGCTCTTCACTTTTGGTTTTCAAACTCTAGGTCTTTGTACATTTCATGTAACACTTTGTCTTCTTGAACTGCTCTTTGAAATTTTCTATTAAGCTCTTTTTCTTCATCATTTGTTCTGTAGTAGCTTCCCTACATTCAAGAACAAGATTCAGTCTCTTCTGACATTTACTTTGGCCTCTCTCTCTTTTTTTTTTCCTATTTTTATTTGATAACCTTTTGTTTTCTTCCTATATGATATCCTTGATGTAATTCCACCACTTGTCTAGTGTTCAGTAATTAGTGTTCAGTGCATCAAATTTATTCTTGAGATGGTCTCTAAATTTAGTTGAGATATAATAAGGTCTTATTTTGGCTCTAATGGGTTTGGTTTAATTTTCTCCTGCTTCAAATTGCACTTGCATCTGAGCAATTAATGCTCTGTTCCAGTCAGTCCTGGCCTCATTCTAACTAGCAGTATTTAGCTTCTTTATTATCTCTTTCCATAGACGTAGTTGATTTGATTCCTGTGTGTTACATCTGGTGAGATCCATGTGTATAGTTGCTGTTTGTGTTGTTAAAGAAAGGTATTTGCAATATGTTGATGACCTTATAAAATTCAATCATATAGTATCTGGTATCGTTTCTATCCCAAAGCTGTATTTTCCATCTACTAACCCTTCTTTCTTGTTTTAGCTTTAACAATTTTGATCACCAATAATTATCAATGCATCTTCATTGTATATTAGATCAATTTCAGACTGTAGAAGTTGGTAAAAGTCTTCTGTTTCTTTATTTTTGGCATTAGTGGTTGGTGGATAAACTAGTAGTATTATTAAATGGTCTTGCTTGTGGCATATGAATATTATCCTATCACTGACAGTGTTGTGTGAGTTCCTTTTGACAGCTTCCAATTTTTCTAGATTTACATTTTGTACTTTTTATGTTCTTATTATTACTTGATGTTTTCAGCTATTTATTCTCATTTTGAGTCATGACACATCAGCAAATTAAGGTCCCAAAAGCTTTGCTCCTTTCAGGATCACTAAGGTTAAGTCTATTTTGAGGAGACAGCTCTTTCTTAGAGTGCCTTCCACCGTGAGGAACTTATCTTCTGATACTACAACAGACAGTGTTCTGCTTCTGTTTATAGTTTTTCACTAGACAATATTTAAAAATAAAATGTATTTTCAGGCCTTCTTTCTAGTCTGCCTTGGTCTGGAAACTCACTGAAATCTGTCCATGACTGACCCTGTTGGTATTTGAAATATTGGTAGCATAGATTTCAGCATCACGGCAACACGCAAGCTATCATAGTACCGCAAACTGACTTTTGATACACAACATCAATATGCTTGCATTTTATATATATACCTGTGCACTTCCTGGAGGTTATAACATAGAAGAAAGTTGACATCTAGCTATTCTAAATTTAAGTATGGAATTGAGAGAGAATAGTGATAGGACTGTTTTTAAAAGGACGTTTGTCTTAAATGTATAAATTTCTTAGGTTCACAATTCTCTTGAGCATTGGTTACCTATACTTTTGGAATAAAAGTTGGTTAAATTTTATTTCATCTTGAAGAAACAATTTATTTTTTGTATGTATTTAAAATAAAATTATAAATATGCTAGGGACTATTATTTGTGATGCATTTAAAGTTAAGTCTTTACTAGAAAACTTAAATAGAAATTTAAAAAATGAAATTCAAGCTTTTCATTTCTATTATCATTTCTCATGTTTTAGCTGCAACAAATATGAAGTGGATTGAAGCAAAAATGAAAGTAAGTCTTAGAAAACAATCCATTTACTAATGCTTTGAAACTGCATTTTTCTTGATAGAAGTTTTAGGAATTAGCCTTATCCTCATTACTTAGTAACAAGCAAATACAAACATCAGGAGTAGAAGTGTGCTAAAGTCTATTTAAAGATGGAGTATACTGAACACCTGAGTGGTTTTCAAGAAAAAGCACCACTTACCTCCACTGGCTTTTCTTTTCCCAATTTATAATACTGATTTCTTTTACTTCTTTTGCTCTTATGTGCAATATTTAAAGGGCTAATGCTCTTCTAAAATGATACATTAGGAAGCAATCTGTTTATAGTTTACTTTCTTTGGACTACCTGCACCATTTATTGTCTTAGCTGAATGAAATTAAAATGCATGGTGATTGTTTAGCAAGATGTGGTGAAGGGGTTAGAAAATGGGCATTATGGGAGATAGCAGCCTGACATTTCCCACAGTCTTACATTTTAATTATATGATTATTTGTGTTTGTAGGAGCTGGGAGTGAGCACAAATGCAAACTACAAGATTACCTTTATGTTGGACAGTGCTGCTATGATAACAGTGCACACTCCAAGGAGAGGATTAATAGATGTGAGAAGTCATTTTACTTCTGTTTAAAGGCCTGCTAATTTTCTGTATTTATGCTGATAGAGTAACCTACAGAGCTTAGAAATTCACCTGAGTGGATAGTAAAGTGACAGTTCTGTTCCTTTGACACAGGAAAGTATATCAGGTTTAAAAGTTCCACATTTTAATTATAAAATTAAAGACTTTGAGACAGGACTGTCAAGAATGGAACTTGTGGTTATGGAAAACTCTCCTGTAGCTGAACACAGAGTAAGTGAGAAAAGTACTGAGTATTATCAAGGAATGTGCTGTTTGTTAAGTGCTGTTGAGTCGGTTCTGACTCATAGCAACCCTGTATAGAGTTTTCGAGGAGCAGCGGTTGAGTTTGAACCATGGACCTTGTGGTGCAAACTGACCATGCGGTCCAGTGCTTTATTCCACAGTGCCATGCAAGGAATATTTGCTTGATGGTTGCTAAGTGCCGTTGAGTTGGTTCTGATCCATAGCGACCCTGTGCAAGGTTTCTGAGGAGCAGGTGGTGAGCTTGAACTGCTGACCTTGCAGTGCAAATGGCTTTGCAGTCCTGGTGCATTAACCCATAGCGTCACACCAGGACTCCACACAAGGAATATAGGAGCAATGAAATCGGTAAACAGAATGCCATGATGCTTGAGCCTTGTATAGTCAGAGTGCTCCTTAGAAGTCAGGATGGTGAGATTTTGTCTCTCCTACTTTGACTATGTTATCAGGTGGGGTCAGTCCTTTGTCAAAGGACATCATGTTTGTTAGAGTTCTAGTTAGTGAAAAAGAGGAAGACCCCCAATGAGATGGATTGACATAGTGGGCTTAAGCCTAACAATTGTAAACATGGCACAGGACTGGGCAATGTTTCATTCTGTGTGCATAAGGTAACTGTGAGTCGAAACCAAATTGATGGCACCTAACAACAACAGGAAGTTACTTGCTTCTTTTCCAAACTTTCCAAATACTTGGAGAGAAATACGTGGGTCACTCAAAAAGTACTGCTACAAAATCATAGCTATCCCTTATTAAACAGAAATATCAAAATATGAAACTACTGTTTCTCAGCATATCCTCTGTCTCGGTCTATACATTTCTGAAGGTAGTGTTTCCATCTCTCTAACCCTTCCCGCAAAGAATTCTGCATTTTTTGATTTACACCACGTGAAAATGGCAGTTTTGACATCTTTGTTAAGTTCTTGTTAAGTGCAGTTGTGTCGGTTTCTACTCATAGTGACCCTGAACAGGGTTTCTGAGGAGTAGATGGTCAGTTTGAACTACTGACCTTATGGTTCCCAGTACAGTGTTGATTATCCACAGTGCCACACCAGGAATCCTTGTTAAGTGCCATCGAGTCGATTCCAACCCATAGCGACCCTGTATAGGGTTTCCAAGGAGCAGTTGATGAGCTTGAACCACCGACTTGTAGTTCAAGCAACTTTGCTGTCTGACACATTAGCCCACAGCACCATACCAGGAGTTTATTTTGCATGCTGCTCTAGTTTTTTGTTAAGTGCTGTTGAGTCAGTTCTAACTCCTAGTGACTCTGAATAGGGGTTCTGAGAAGCAACTGGTAGGTTTGAACCACTGACCTTGTGGTTCAAACCAACCTTGCGGTCCATTGCTTATCCTACAGTGCCATACCAGGACTCTTTACGTTTGGGGAACAAAAAGTTCAAAGTGGCCAGATCAGAGATTTAGGGTAAATGGGTTAGGATTTCCCAACAAAATTCTCTTAAGATATAACCTTGTTACCCTGTAACCATGAGCAGATACAGTGTAGTGATGGGAAAAAATTCCTTGTCGTAACTTTCCTGATTATTTTCTGAACAATGCAGGTTTTAATTTTTTTAATACTTCTTGTTTATAAGTCTCCATGATCATCCTGTGTCATTCAAAAAAAATCTGTCAACATTATCCCTTTGGGGACCCCCCCTAAAAGTCACCATAACCTTCTGAACTGACCTCTACCTGGAAGTTAACTGGCCCAGCAGACCCCCTCAGAAGTCACTGTTTTGATTGGATATATATACTTTTGAACTGGATATTTTTCAAAAGCATCCTAAGAAGACTAAGAAAAATGTATTATTGAGAGAACTTGTCTGTAGCCATTCACTGATTGCAGGGACATGTTTAAGCACATGTTTAAAATAAATCTATGTATGCATGTATGAATAGCACCTTAGTAGCAATATTTCTTAACTTATCCTCGTATATAGAACTGGCACAATAACCAGATTGTTGGTTTGCTTTGCTAACAAAAAGCCTTAAGAAATATGCCAACAGAGTTCAGCCTTTATGACACTCACAGTTAAAAATCCTGCATCTTCCTCAGTAGTGCTATCATTTTATAATTAGGTCAAGTACCATTTGTCCCCCAAAACATGGGCTACTTTGTTCTCAGTTATAAAAGTAATAGCTGACTGAAGAACAATGTAAAGAAAAGCATAAAGAAACATTTAAGTCACCTAGAATTTAGTATCAGGGCTAACAATGAGATACTCTCATGTACTTACTTCTAGTCTCTTTTTATAAGGGACTCCTGGTGTGGTGCTTTAGGATCAGCACTGGACTGCTAACCAAAAGGTTGCTGGTTCAAACCCACCAGCTGCTCCTTGGAAACCCTATACAAGGTTGCTATGAGTTGGAACCAACTGGACAGCACTTACCAACAACAGCTTTTTTGGAAACAGCAGTAGCCTCAGGGAATTCACACATACTTTGGTAAGCTAAGGAGAACCCTGAACCAAACAAAGGCTAGCAACTATTTCCTTAACAGTTTCCCAATACAGCTAAAATACTTCTTTCACTTTAAGGATGTGTCATCAAAAAAATTTTGCATCATTAAATATTCTATAGCATCAAATTATTAATTGCATTATATTATCAGATGAATAACAGTTTATCCAATTATCTGTTGCTGGATATTTAGGATTATTTTTAGAGTCCTGGTGTGATGCTGTAGGATAAGTACTGAACTGCTAACCAAAAGGTTAGTGGTTCAAACCCACCAACCCTATACAGGGTTGCTATTAGTCGGAATAAACTGGACAACACTTAACAATAACAACAAAAACACTTCTATGCTTAACATTTTTAAACCTATTTTTACTTTGAGATTTGTAATTGTACTACTTTAGTAGACCATAAAGGAGCTCTGGTAGCGTAGTGGTTACAAATCAGGCTGCTAACCTCAAGGTCAACAGTTCGAAACTACCAACTGTTCTGCGGGAGAAAGATGAGGCTTTCTGCCCCTGTAAAGATTTATAGCCTCGGAAACCCTGTACAGGGTCGCTATGAGTCGGAACTGACTCCACGGCACATAACAACAACAAGAAGTAGATCATAAACTAAATGTAGCATGTCCCTGATTTGTTTATTGAAATAGTTCCATGCACTTAAACTGTTTATGATTTTGACTATTTTAATAACTGTCTTAAGTTTTCCTAGTATCCAACATTCTTCCTAGTTCCTATTAGTTTATGTGCTTACAGATGGCATGGGGCCCATACCTCATTCATCCAATTATACCCAAAGTATTACAGAGCTCTGCAGATAGAAGTGCTCAGTAATGTCACTGGATGATAGACAAAGTGAAGAACTCTAATCATTTTAACCTGGTCGTTTGCCTCTAATGGTCATGCAGCCCTTATAGAGGTCTGTGGATATATGAAAAGGAGAAAGTGTTCAGTTTTGTCTATATTCAAAAGACTTAAACTTATCTTGCCACAATGACCATAAGAATACAGTATTTTCCATCATTTTGTAATTAAATTATTACTTCTCATTTCACCCCAGATCTTCATTTTAAAATTGGCAAGTCATATGGGTTTCGTTCAGTTTTTGTTAAGTGCTGTTGAGTCAGTTCTGACCCATAGCAACTCTGTATAGAGTTTCTGAGGAGCGGCTGGTGAGCTTGAACCACCAACCTTGCAGTTCAAATGGCTTTGCAGTCTGGCGCATTAACCCACAGCGCCACACCAGGACTCCTTAGTTCAGTTAGGACTGGACAGACTTCGGAAGTGAACACTGTGTGATACATAGGACATTAAAGTGAATTGCAACTTGTTCTGATCAGTGTTATACAGTTGTTATCTTAACGGGGGAAAGGAACACTCCCATAGTTTTTCCAGTGCATTTTGTAATATTTCTGCCTTTTTCATTTAAATCTAAACTTTTGTTTAGGTAAAACCTCTTGGTGTTATATGGGGAAAATTTTCAGAATTTTACAGCAAAAAAAACACGATTATGTTTGATGATATAGGAAGAAATTTTCTAATGAACCCACAGAATGGATTAAAGGTAAGGCAATTTTACTTACTACATACTTACGTAATCTGGAAGAGGAGGTGGTAGAACTTTAAGAAATGGTTGACTTTCATGAAGTTATTTATGTACAGTATTCTTATGTCATTGGCAAGAAAAGCTTAAGTATTTAGAATATAGGTAAAACTGAACATGTGGCATTGATATCTTCTTGGTTAGTCAGCTCATCCAAGTGTCTTATTTTTAATAAGTTCTAACCTGCAACATGAACTTGTACTGTTAAACTTTGCATCAGAAGTGAAATAATCAGACATTTTATTTGGAATTTTAGAATTTCTGATATTCTTGGAGAATTGGCAGTTAAGGTTTTTTAAAAATTGAAATTAAGAAGGGGTTTTTGAACTTCATAGAGGGCAAGTAGATGTTACAGTGATAAAATGGCAGTGTTAGAAGGAGCCTCTATGGGCTAGGAGCTGGGCTGTGGTTGGAACCCACCAGTGTTCCACAGGAGAAAGATGAGGCTGTCTACTCCCTTAATGTCTCGGAAATCTTACCTAGGGTCGCTTTGAGTCTGCACTGACTAGATGGTAATGGGCTTGGCTTTTTTGGTTTTAGAAGGACGTCATTTATCTTGTCCACCTACTTTATAGAAAGTTCATGGCTTTCCTAAGGTCCTCTTTGTAAGTGGGAAACGGTAGAATTTGAGTTAGAGTCTAAGTGATTTGGTTCTAGTTCAGTGATGATCTTAGCACGCAATCTTGTGTAGACATGACAGTAACAATCTTGGTGTGTTGGAAATGGTTGTTGTAGTTAGCAGTCCAGTGCTTATCTTACAGCATCACACCAGAGTTCCTATAATCTTAGTTGTTGTTAAGTGTTGTCAAGTTTGCTTTGACTCTTAGTGACCCAGTATAGGGTTTCCGAGGAGCGTCTGAACTGCCAACCTTGCAGTTCAAACCGACACTGCAGTCCAGTGCTTTATCCCACAGCACCACACCAGGACTCCCATAATCTTGGTGGGGTGGTGGTGGTAAGTGCCGTTGAGTCGGTTCCAACTCATAAGGCCCCTGTATGAGGTTTCCGAAGAGCAGCTGGTGAGCTTGTGGTTCAAACCAATCTTGGAGTCCTGTGCATTAACTCACAGCACCACACTAGGTAGCAGCGTAAAATTAGAAACTTAAAATTTCCAGAATATGGGTCAGCCTTTGAAATGCTTTTAAAATGCTATCATGGTACTAATGCAAATAGAGTCTCCACTATAGTGGAAATTCTAACATTAAGATTAAGTACGGAATGAGGATTAGGGTTGGGATTGTGACTAAGTCTTGGTTAGCCTAGTAGAACTTTGTTTATTGTTACGGTTATGGTTAGGACTAGGGTGAGTGTTAGGGCTAAGGGTTGAGCTAAGGCTAGGAGCAAGACTGGATCTAGTTTTTTGGGTTAAGTGTTGTCAAGTCGGTTCTGACTAACAGCAACCTTATTCAGGGTTTCCAGGAGAAGCTGGTGAGTTTGAACCGCTGACTTTGTGGTTCAAACCGACCTTGTGGTCCAATGCTTATCTTACAGCACCACACCAGGACTCATTTTAGGGTTATTATTGTTGCTGTTAAGTGCCATTGAGTCAATTTTGACTCATAGCGACCCAGTATAGGGTTTCCAAGGAGTGGCTGATGAGTTCGAACTATTGATCTTGTACTTAAAACCAATCTTTCGGTCCTGTGCTTAACCCTACAGCACCACACCAGGATTCCTTAAGGGTTATATTTAAGTTTATTTTTATTTATTTTGCTTTTTCTTGACATCATTTGAAAGTTATGTAACTGCATTACTCTCTCAGTTTTTTTTTTGTTGTTGTTGTTGTTGCGGTTGCATCTTTGCTTCTTTTTTTTTTTTTTTTTTCATCTGCTTTCATTTTATTGAAACTACTACAAGATTTCTGGCATTTCAGATTCCACTTTGCATATTTTCTTCTATTTTAATGTTTTCTAAGTCTCACACTAATTCTCAGTTAATATTGAATTATCATTAAGATACATTTGTTGTAAAATACATACAACACATTTGCCAATTCATCATTCTTAGAAGTACAATTCAGTGGTAGTACACTAATCTCTAAACTCCCCATCACCATATATAGAAATTCACTGCTTCCCAGTGACTTAGCCAGTCAATCCCAAGCTCAGTAACCACTGTTGTTTGGTCTCTGTACTTTTTGCCAATTCTAGTTTTTTTTTCATGTAACAGCATACAATAAGGGAGCATCAGAACATTTATTGGAAAATATTAACTTCTCACAAACTCATTGCCCCATCATGCATGTTGTTTTGTGACGATCTCACTCAACATCTTTTTAAGGTTCATCCATGTTAACATGTACCAGCACGTCATGTGTCTTTAAGGCTGAGTAGTATTCCATTGCATGTTTGTGTTTATTGACTGTCATCAGTTGGTAGACACGTGCTTGCTGTTTGGCTGTTGTGCATGCATTGGTTTGTGTCACTGCTTTTAAGATTCTTGGTTATTTTTCCATGTATACCAGTGACACAAG
>NW_006408591.1:1994409-1996647 GCF_000296735.1 Chrysochloris asiatica
TGTAGTTTTCTCCATCTTCCTCTCAATACATTACAGTTGCTTAGTTAGTATTCTGTAAAATTTCTTGTCAGGTAGTTCTGATGACCATTTCTGGTGTTTTATTTTCTGACTCTGCTTTGGTCAAACTTGTTTGTGGTACACTGGTTTCTTTGTGTAAACTGAAATTGATTCTTCTTTTTTTTTTTTAAACATTGAAGTATCTTATGGTATTTGGAGTCGTGGTGTAGCACTGCAGGTTAATGCACTGGATTGCAAGCTTGGCGGTTCAAGCTTACCAGTTGTTTCTTGGAAACCTGACACTGGGCAGCTATGAGCTGCAACCAAATCGACAGCACTTAACAACAGCAGTATTGTATTTATATTTAGCTGGTGATTATATATTGGTGTGTTCTCAAGTGCTGTCTACCTGTCTCCTGGTAGAGGTGGTAGAGACTGAAAGTGTGACCACCACTCTGTTCACTGTTTGTGTAACATAGTTCAGGGTGGGTTCTCATGCCTCCATAAGCAGAGACACTGTGCCAGGTGCCTGAGAACAGGCTACACAGGGGGAGTGCCAATGGAAGGCATGGGAACAAGGGAGAAATGCATTCCCTTGCCGTCAACCTCTAGCTGTGTACTGTGCTTATAAACCGCTGTGTCTGCAGTCACTCACAAACGCTTAAGATGGTCACGCCCACAGTCCGCCTGTTTTTCTTCTCTCTTGCTGCTTCTGTTTAGCTTCCTCTTAACAGTTGTCACTCAGTCCACCGCTCTGTCCTATCCCCTGAAGTTCAGGGTTCCAAGATCACCTTCTGTGTCTGTCTCACTCAGTCTCCCATGACTTTGTTGTAGGGGGTCAGTGTAGTGCATCTGCTTACTCCACTGTCTTGCCCCACGTTGCTCCACTATCTCACACAAAGACACAGTTTTTTCTTAGTCCTGAACTTTTCCCAGCAAGCTTTGCTCTTGGTAATTTTCAATGGCAAGAGGAAAACTTGAAAAAGAATGACCCTTTTGAAGCTTTTCTTACAGATTTTTTGATGTAGTTTTTAGTATAGAATGGATATAATTTACAGACAAAATGCTAATTTAGGTAGTGAATTAGAAGACTAGAACTTGAATCCACTGCTTGTTATATTTTGAACTGTCGACTTTGTGGTTTAAATCGCTGACCTTGTGGTTTAAACCGACCTTGCAGTCCAGTGTTTATCCTACAGCACCACACCATGACTCCAGATATATGAAAAGTAAAAGTCTGAAAGTAGAGAAGCAGAGATACAGTTGCAACAACAACAACAACAAAAAGCAAAGTAAAAGGGGAAATAATGTAGTTACATAACTTCCAAATGAAGAGAAAATCAAATGATGTCTAGAAAAAAGTAAAAAACTTAAATATAACCCTAAACGAGTCCTGGTGTGGCGCTTAAGGATAAGCACAGGACCAAAAGATTGGTTTGAACTATAGTATCAATGGTTCAAGCTGCTCTCATAACACACGGAGCTGCCATGAATTACAGTCAACTACATGACAACTGGTTTTGTTCTTTCCATCAACAGATAATAGGACCCAAACGATAACTGAGAGAATAAAGTTTTCTCTAAACAAACTTGAAACCAGTTATTGTTTTCTTTGAAGGAAAAAAAAGAATCTGTCTTCAAATTCTTTCCTTGAATATCATGACATCATCCTTTGCACAATAGGTAATAATGATTAATTTTATAAAGAATCAGCTTCATATCAACCAAATCTCTGAAGAATACATTTTGTTCCTTTTATCTGGTGAAATACACATAGGAAAAGCACTTCTCCCAAGGCTTCTAACAGAGTAGAATTGTGTTCCATAGGGTTTTCAGTGACTGGTTTTTGGAAACTATATTGCTAGACTGCTCTTCTGAGGTGCTGCTGGGTGGGCTTGAGCTTCCAACATTTGAGTTAGTAGCAGCATCAGAAATGAATTGACCCTTAGCTCCATGAAGGGATTCTGATGCATAGGGAGACGATACAAATTTTTACTTCTTGTTACTTTAGAAATGGGAATTTAAAAAATAGGTGCTCCGTAGAATCACCAACAGGATGTCTAAAAATATGTATAGCCCCACTCCCTGCAGTTTTAAACGCAGAAGGTATTTTAAACTATTCCATTGGTATATCCTTTCATCCAAAATTAATTTAAAATATTTTTTAAAAGCTATCTTTGCTGCTGTAAAGGTATTTGAGTTCATGGTGATTATATACCATGGTGTCTGACTCACAGTGAT
>NW_006408591.1:1998467-2000044 GCF_000296735.1 Chrysochloris asiatica
GCCAACTGATGGAAGAGATCCACGTTTGTGCCCATTCTAAAGAGAAGTGATCCAACAGAATGCTGAAGTCATCAGACAATATCCATAATACTGGATGCAAGTAAAATTTTGCTAAAGACAATTAAAAAACGGCTGCAACAGTACATTGACGGAGAACTTCCAGAAGTTTAAGCTGGATTCAGATGACATGGAACTAGAGATATAATTTCTGATGTCTGATGGATCTTGAAAAGAAAAGAATATAAGAAAAATGTTTACCTGTGCTTTATTGACTACACACAGGCTTTCAGTTTTATGGATCATGACAAGCTACGGACAATATTGCGAATAATGAGCATTCCAGATTACTTAATTGTGCTCATGAAGAACCTGTACATAGATGAAGAGGCAGTTGTTCAAACAGAACAACGGAACACTAAATGGCTTAAATGTTAGGAAAGGTGTGTATCAGGGTTATAGTCTCTCACCATACATATTTAATCTGTAAACTGAGCAAATTATTCACAAAACTGGGTTTATATGAAGAAAACCTTGGCATCAGGGTTGGAGGAAGACACACTAGCAGTCTGAAATATGTAGATGATAAAACATTACTTGCTGAAAGCAAAGAGGACTTAAAATACCTACTGATGAAAGTCAAAAAACCATAGCATTTAGTGTGGGTTGCATCTCAATGTAAAGAAAACAGCAGTCTTCCTGGATGAATAAACAACATCTATATAAATGGAGAAAAGATTGAAGTTGTCAAAGACTTCATTTTGCTGTGATCAACCATCAACATTCATAGAAGCAGCAGTCAAGAAATCAAACGATGTATTGAGTTAGGCCAGTCTGTTGTATAAAACCCTATAAAATGTTGAAGAGCAAAAATGTCAATTTTAGTACTAAGGTGTGCCTGACCCAAGCCATGGTATTTCCAGTAGCCTCATATGCCTAGTGAAAGTTGGACAGTGAATAAGAAAAACTGTAGAAAAATGGATACATTTGAGTTAACAGTGTTGGAGGAGAATATTAAAAGTGCCATGGACTGCCAAAAGAACAAACCAATCTGTGTTTGAAGAAGTACTGCCAAAATTGCTCCTTAGAAGCCAGAATGGCCAGACTTCATCTCTCATGCTTCAGCTATATAATCAGGAGGAACCAGTCCCTGGAGAAGGATACTTTATTTGGTAAAGTGGAGGGCCAAAGAAAAAGCGGAAGTCCTCCAACAAGATGGATCGGCACAATAGCAGCAGCAATGTGTTCAGTAGTTGCACCAGTTGTGAGGTTGGTGCAGAACTGGACATGACTTTGTTTTGCTGTGCATATGGTTGCTATAAATCTGTATCAACTCTATGCCATATAGTACCAGCAATCAAACAACAACATATCTCACCTGAGATACGTTTATGAGCTATATTTAGAGGCCATCTCAACAATAGATTTGATGCATTAGTTAATGACCAAAGACCAGAGGATTGTGGGAGGGCATCAGGAGCATCCACAGCATCTAACAACAATCTTTATTATTTCTTTTGGTGATTGTTGGCTTACTTTGCTGGTCATTTTCTCATTGTTGGAGGTGTTTTGTTAATATG
>NW_006408591.1:2013457-2015419 GCF_000296735.1 Chrysochloris asiatica
TCCGCCATCTTGTTTGTTCCTTTCTGGTTCTTCTTTTTGAAGATGTGTATTTATTACTATAAATTGTCCTGTAAGCATTTTTTGTTGTTGTGTCCCAAATGTTTTTGGTATGTTGTGTTTTCATTCTCATTTGTTTCAAGAATTTAAAATTTTTTGTTTTTTGTTTTATTGCTCAGTGGCTTTTACGCAGGATGTTATTCAGTTTCCATTTATTTAATTTTTTACTTTATCTTTCTGTTGTTGATTTCTAATCTTATATAGCTTTATGAGAAAACAGTTTGCAGTATCTTGATGTTTTAAAATGTATTTGTGCCCTAATATATGGAGGCTACATATTCTATTCTGGAGAATGTTTCGTATGCACTGGAAAAGAATGTGTATCGTGCTGTTGTTGATTTGAGTGCTCTATGAAATATGTAAATATATGAGGTCAGGTTGATAGATTGTGTTGATAGATTGCGGTCCTCTGTGTATTTGTTGAGTTTCTTTCTGTTCTTTTTTGATAGTGGTGCATTAAGATATCCTATTGTAGAGTTATCTATTTCTTTAATTTCATTAGGTTTAATTTATGTATTTTGAGTTTCATTGGGAGCATAGTATTGGTTATGTTCTCTTGTTCAGTTGATCCTTCAATCATATGTTACTGTCTTTCCTGGTTGCTTATGCTGATTTTTGCCTTAAAGTCTGTGTTATCAAAGATTAATAATGCATGCCCCTCCTGCTTGATTTCCATTAGATTGATAAAAGATTTTCCATCTTTTATTTTGATCTCTCTTTGTTTTTGAGTGTACAATGTGTCTCTTTTTGGCAGCATATGGAAGGATCCTGTTTTCTTATCCATTCTTTTATTCTTTGTCTCTTGACTGGTATGTTCAATCTATTGACATTCACTGGAATTGTTAATAAGTATGGATTTATTGCAGTGTTTTCACTGGGTGTTTGTGGTTTGTGTGTTTATGTGTGATGCTGCTTGTTTTTTTTTTTTTGGTTTGCATTTTTTTATGTGCTGAATTCATTTTGGGGGGCTTCACTTCTTCATAGTTTTAATGTTTATAAAATCTTCATGGATTTCCCTTTTTGATTTGATGTGAAAGTGTATTACATTTCTTTGAAGTTATTCTGTAATTTATTAATTTGTTTTCTAAATTTGAACAGTTGGTTTTATCATGAAATCTGCTTGCCATCTCCTCATTTGGTATTCTGTAACTATACTTTCTCTTCTTTTTGCTTTGTAGTTGTCTTCATTATAGATTGATACCTCTGATTCCCTGTCTTCAGTTTTGGTTTACTCTGTATACTTCTTTGTGGATTAAATTCTGGGTGGTGCTACTGTGTCAATCTATAGTTGTTGTCTGCTGTTGTTGGTTTCCAGGCCAAAGTACTACCTTTAGTATTTTTTGTAAAGTTGGCTTGGTTTTTACTAATTTTTGTTTATCTGGAAATGTCTTGATTTCACTGGTTGTATTTGAGGGGCACTTCTGCTGGGTGTATGATTCTTGGTTGGCAGTTGTTTTCTTTCAGAATTTTGAATATGTCTCCCCATTGCCTTCTTTCCTGCATGGTTTCTGCTGAGAAGTAAGAACTTAATCTTATTGATCTTCCTTTGTAGATAACATTTCTTTTCACCTGAGTTGTTTACAGGATTCTTTTCGTTGTTGTTCCTTTTGGAGAATTTTAATATGGTAAGTTTTCTATTGATGTCTAGCCTGTTTTGGGTTTGCTCAGCTTCCTGAATACTTTAGCATTTTATCTTTCATGATGTTAGGGAAATTTTCTTCCAGCAGCTCTTTGACTATCTTTTCTGTGGTTTTCTTTGTCTCTTCCTGTTTAGGAGTTACGATCACCTGTAGGTTATTCCTTTTCATGTTGTCACACATGTATCTTAGGCTTTTTTCAGAATTTTTTCATTCTTTTTTCTGATTGTTCTTATGTCTTACTAGTAATGAGAGATTTTCAAACTCA
>NW_006408591.1:2016300-2018012 GCF_000296735.1 Chrysochloris asiatica
CAGGGTTGGTCAGTGTCGACTTTGCAGATTTATAGCAGAGCTTGACCTAGTGATGTTATTGTATATAGCTCTTCCCAGGGCTCACAACCTCTTGAGTGTCTTGGACCACTTGGAAAGTGGGAGATTCCCTGGCGTTATACACTAGTCAGAAAAGGAAAAAAATAAAATTCCACCATTGTCTCTGCAAACCACAGGTAGGTTTCTGCAATATGAATTTGTTTTCTCATTTCTAAAGCTGTTCTTGAAATCTCAAGGTGGCTATGACAGATTCGGTAAACTGCCACTGCTCATTAGTCACCTCCTCCCATGCCGAGTCTGTTCAACTCTCCCTCCCAGTAAGCACTTGATCCACTTTTCTATCCCTTCCTCCGGAGCTCAGAGTTCCAAAACCATCCTCTGATCTGTCTCATCTGGTTTTCCTTGATGTGGAGAGTCCACACATAGCCTTTCTGTCTAGGCCACCATCGTTCTCCTCCTCTTAAATCTGTCTTTCTGTAGTCCTGATGTGTAGGATAAGTACTGAACTGCTAACCACATCATACATCCCTCAGAAACCTTATTGGTTTAAATAAATTTTAGTATTGATGTACTTGGTGATATTTTAACCTCATTAATTGAAAGGATAGAATATGGTATAGATTTGTGTTTTTCATTTTGCAACTTGAAGTACTGAATTTTGTTTGTTTCCTAACAGATACGGCCTTTTATGAAAGCACACCTCAATCGAGATAAAGACAAAGAACTTTTAAAATTAACACAGTACCTCAAGGAAATAGCAAAATTAGATGACTTTTTGGAGCTAAACCACAAATATTGGGAAAGGTAAGTGCTAACCAGCTGTATAATTTTCTTCTTAATACTAGTAAATGCAAATTGTCAGGTGATACCAATATATACAGAGCTCTTCATTTCTATTTTAAAAGGGTGAATGCTAAAAATATTTTTTATTCCAGTGACTTTACTTCAAATATATTTTTCTTTTTGTTTTAACCTCTAACTTGTTCATAAGCCTTATCTCTTAAATACTAATAATAGAGATAACTTTAGAGACTGGTGGAGATTTATGATAATGTTTTTTGAGAAAACTTGATAAGTCTTTTTCTTATGCATCATATGAAATATGGTATCCCTATTCTCATACTGTAGAATACTGTCAGGATTAAGTAAAATACGTGAACGATTTCCTTGAAAATATTAAAAATTACATGTAATCTGTGTTCATAAAAAAAATTTATTTGACTACAAAACAGTCACTCATGACCTTTATATCCAAAGATAGCCACTGTTACCATGTGAGAGCCTTGGTGTGGTGCTGGAGGAAGAGCACTGGACTGATAGCCATAGGGTTGGAGGCTCAAATCCACCAGCCGCTCCTTGTAAGCCCTATACAGGGGTCATTAGGAGTTGAAATCGACTTGATGGCACTGAACAACAACCACTCCCATATGATGAACAATCTTCCAGATGTTTTTCTGAGCTCTGATGTGTGCATAAATCTAGATATAGACTATGCATGAACATCATGAGATATCCAGCATCGTTTCTATCACCAAGGCCTGATTTTCTATTTACCCATCCTTCCTCTTTATTTGCGAGTTTTGCATTCCAGTTACCAGTAATTATCAGTGCATCTTGGTTATATACTTGATCAGTTTCAGACTTAAGTTGTAGAATTCTTAAATTTCTTTATTATTGGCTTTAGTGTTGGTTTA
>NW_006408591.1:2018487-2024048 GCF_000296735.1 Chrysochloris asiatica
CTTAGTCTGAAAGGTCTGCTACCATAGATGACTACCATGGGTGACTCTGCTGGTATTTAAAACACTGGTGGCATAGCTTCCAGCATCATAGCAACGTGCTATCTACCACATTACAACAAACTGACAGACAAGTGGGCGTCACTGATTATAGTACATTGTAAATATTAGAAATAAAAGTCCAGAGGTTTTAATTTGGTGGTAGATTTCTTACAAATAATATGAAGACTTGCTTAATTAATGCCTTTATATCTTTAACAGTTTTGATTAAAGTTCTTTAGTATCCTTGACTCACTATCCTTATGGTTATCTACAGTAAAGAAAAAAGTCATACAAGAAAAATAAGGTTTTAAAATGAAATTTGAGTTATATTTAGAGTACAGTCTTGGGAGCCAAGCTGCCTGATTTTGAATCTGAGCTTTATCACTTTCTAGCTGTGTGAACTTGAGTAATTTGATTAACCTGTTTAAGCAGTCAACAGATGTTAGTGATGAACAGTTACTCATTTTGTAGAATTTCTTATATCCTTAAACTCTATTCCTTTCGGAAGAGAGTTAGAATATTATGAATTTAGTGTGATACTTCTTTGACATCTTTACTTTGTTTCTTGCAGGTATCTCTCAAAGAAGCAAGGACAGTAATTATAAGTTACACTGGAAGTTATTGATGATACTTGAGATCCATGAACTTCTTTCTTGCTTTATGCTAGAAATCATTATGATAGTGCTGGACACTGAAGCAAATATCAGACTGCTTATACTTTGTCTTCCAGTTTTTTGTAAATTTAATTTTATATTTTTTGAATATCATAGCAATATGCTTTAAAAAGAATCCATTTTTTCCTATATGTATATACTGTTACTTTTGAAAAAAATTCTCTCCATCATTGATTACAGAGTCTCCCTTCCAATAAAAAAGATGGAGAAAAATGTACGCTCAACAATCTTATTTTGTAACTTTTGAAAAAAAATATGTCTTGTGTCTTGTCTTGTGGTTTGTCTCAATAACTCTAAGACCGAACACATCTTGAAAATAGTGTTTTTCCCTTTAAAGCAAAAAAACCAGAAAACCTACCAGTTTTTGGAAAATGGACCTAGTATTTAAGTATGTTTAAATTACCCAAGAATATGTTATTAATTTGTCATAATTTCTTATCTGTACTCCGCTACTTAGATCTCTAAATTCTGAGCTGTCTCTGGTCTGTATGTGTGACAGTGTTTTTTGAGTAAAACTGGAAAATGTCACCTCTGGTACAGATATGTCATAGTATGAGAAATAGAAAAGATTAAAGAATCAAATAAGGAGCAAGAGTATGTCTCTCTTTGGTGTCATAACTTGAAGCATTGCTGCCTAAAAGCATTGTTATAAAAACAATTAAAGGCAGTCCATTTGAAAGTGGAACATAGCATTGTTTCAGCCCTAAAAAGCATGAACAAAGGTTTTTGTTCTTTTCCAGCTACATTTGTCTAAGTGCAAACACTGTGTTTCAGTAAAAATATTGCCATAGGATTAAAAAATGTTTTTTTTTGCATTGCTTACGCCTGCATTATAGATAATGTAATTTAACTACTGTTTTGTGTTGACAGTATTGCTTTATACAGTTATTGTATTTGAAAGGAATCTGATCCTTTCAAATAAACGTGGTGTATATTGTTCTTACGGGACTATTTCAGTGGTGTAAATAATAAATACCTTTTCTTAAAAAAATTGGTTGTTTATTCTATATTGTCATTTTTCCTCTTTGTTGAATCACAAAACAAACAGGAGTCTCTTGAAAAAAACTAAATTTATATGATTATTGAAGTGTGTATATCACTGATGATGCATTTAGGATTGATTTTAGCAGTTAATTGTTGTTGGTACCATTGAATTAGTTCTGACTCATAGAGACCCTGTACAGCGTTTTCGAAGAGCATGTGGTAGGTTTGAATTGCTGACCTTTTGGCTTGCATTCCTGTGCTTATCCTACAGAGCCATACCAGGAATACTTCACTCAAATAAGCAGTTTTCAAAACGGTGTACGATATTTTTTTTCTGACAAGAATATGTATATGCAGAAGAGTGAGAAAGTTTAAGTGACTTAATTCAGATGTTTCCTAATTATGACCCTAAGTTTAAATATTTAAAGACACAACAGAATTTTCCAACCTATTAATTTCATTGATACATTTTTCCACTGTAATAACTTATTCCAAAGTAGGCATATTGTTAGGTGCTGTCAAGTTGGTTCCTACTCATAGCAACCCTATGCAAAACAGAACAAAACACTGCTCCTTCTGGTGCCATCCTCACAATTGTTATGCTTGAACCTATTGCTGCTGCCACTTTGTCAGTCTGTGTTGTTGGGGGTCTTCCTCTTTTTTGCTGACCCTCCGCTTTACTAAGCATGATGTCCTTCTCCAGGAATGGTCCCCTCCTGATATCATGTTCAAAGTACAAAAAAAAAACCAACCTGGCTTCTGAGGATGATTCTGGCTGTACTTATTCCAACACAGATTTGTAAGCATGGGAAGGACTTAATCTTTTTAAAGAAAATTGACACTAAAACGAAATAAGAAAGAGCAGAGACTTTTGCTTGTTAAAATTTTGTATTTTAGGTTATATTAATCTATATAGTCTAAAATACAAAAATTAACAAGCACCATGAAGCAAAATAGAATAAAAAAAAAATCATTTTCTGCCATTAGGTGGTGCCCAAGTCAAAGATGATTTAACAGGTAGGATTAATTAAACCACTCTGGGAGAATGTAGTCATTGTTCAAGCTTATTGAGATCATGTGTGCTATGTATAGTTAATGCTTTTAGAGTATAGGCATTTGTTTAGTTTGTCTTCTGTATCACCTAGTTTACTGAACAGATCTATATGGAGTTTTGGTGTGACACTGTAGGATAAGCACTAGACCACAAGGTTGGTTTGAAGTGTAAGGTTGGTGGTTCAAATTCAACAGCCACTCCTTGGAAACCCTATGCAGGGTCACTATGAATTGGAACTGACTCAATAGCACTTAACAACAATTAATGGCTAAAATCAATCCTAAATGCATCAGTAGTAATATACATACTTTAAAAGTCATATAAATTTATATCTACGTGACTTTATACAGCATAGCTAGGTGATGACTTCAGATACATATTCCAGTACATTAGTTACTTTTATGAAACTTGTGTCCCAAACTTTCAGACAATTATAGCCTAATAAACCATTTTAACTTAGAAACTACAGAACATCATTAACAGAGCTGTTGGAGATCTAGTAGCCCCTCGAGCTTTTGTTATGAAAATGAGTTAATTGGACTAATAATTCCTACAGCAGTTATTCAGTTTAAAAGTAACAATAGATAAGCAGGTTGTTACAGTAAATAACTGAAGCATGTTCCTCATTCACAGAAAGTAAAAGTGTTTTTTGGGGGTAGTGATGTAACTGCAGGGCAGGGGACTGGGAAAGGTGGTTATGGAAAATAGGAAAACAATTAGGTTATTGGTTACTTCGTAAATGATGGTTACCAAGAGCAGTAATAAAGCATGAATAATGACTCAAGCAGTTGAGGGTTGTTCTCATTTCAAACAACCTTAACGAGACTGGTTATAGTTTCCACTCAAGCCATATTTATACATGAAAACTCATTCATCTTACTAACTGGAATGGCAGTCCAAGAGATGTCTCTATGGATTAAATTATTAGATATTTAAGTAAGGATAAATGTAAGATTTGGAGTCCTGGTGTGGTGCTGTGGGTTAATGTGCAAGACTGCAAAGCCATTTGAAATGCAAGGTCGACAGTTCAAGCCCACCAGCTGCTCCTAGGAAACCCTATACAGAGTTGCTATGGGTCGGAACTCTGGTAGCGTAGTGGTTACGAATCGGGCTGCGAACCATAAGGTCAGCAGTTCGAAACTACCAGCTGCTCCGCGGGAGAAAGATGAGGCTTTCTACTCCCGTAAGGATTTACACCCTCGGAAACCCTGTACAGGGTCGCTATGGGTCGGAACCGACTCGAAGGCACTTAACAACAACAACAACATGGGTCGGAACTGACTCAGCAGCACTTCACAACAAGCTAGATTTGGGGATTGCTTTGAGGAAGTTATGTGAATGTTGGAAGGTGAAGGGTACCAAGTATTTAGACTGAAGAGAAACCCTTAAAGGTTAGTTTTGTATAAGGGTAAATCGAGAAGTAGTGCTACAAAATCATAGAAACCTTTATCAAACAAAATATCAAAATGAGAAGCTATGGTTTCTCCACATTACCCCCATCTAGTCTAGAGTCTTCTGAAGGCAGTGTTCCATCTCTATGCCCCCCAAAGAATTACGTGCTCTTCGATTTATACTTCAAAACCACATGACAGATCTTGATATGTTCTTTTTGATGACCAATAGTTGTTATTGTCAGATTCAAAATGGCCAATACTAGTCCATTCCAGCTCACTAATGTCTAAGGTATCCATGTTTATGTGTTCCATTTCATTTTTGACAATTTCCAATTTTCCTACATTCATACTTCGTATATTCCATGTTCTGATTATTAATGGATGTTTACAACTGTTTCTCTTCATTTTGAGTTGTGCCCCATCAGCAAATGAAGGTCCCGAGGGCTTTACTCCATTCGTATCATCACTGTCAACTCTACTTTGAGGAGGCAGCTCTTCCCCAGTTGCATTTTGAGTGCCATCCAACCTGAGGGGCTCATTTTCCGGCACTATATCTGACAGTGTTTCTCTGCTATTCATAAGGTTTTCAGTGACTAAATTATTCAGAAGTAGGAAATAATAAAGAAGTAAACCAAAAGTCAAGAACAGGCAAATGTATAGATATCACAATTTATTAGCAGATATAAGGGTGGGAGCACTGGTGTGGCAGTGTAGGGTAAGCACTCGATCTCCAGGTCAGTTTGAACCGCAAGGTTGTTGATTCAAACTCACCCGCCACTCCTCAGAAATCCTACATAGGATCGCTGTGAGTTGGAATCGACTTGATGGAATTAACACGGACAGGAGAGAGACTGGGAAAGAGGAGACTGCTTTTGCAGCACTGAGTTTATGGTGATGGAAAATTCACATTGACTAAATGAAGGCTTAGGGTTGCAAAATTGATTAATATCAATAAATTGTACACTTGCTAAAAAGTTGAATTGGCAAATGTTATGAAATTATATATAAGGACTTCTGGTGTGGTGCTATAGGATCAGCACTGGACAGCGAACCACAAGGTTGATAGTTCAAACCCAGCAGCTGCTCCTTGGAAACCTTTTACAGGTTTTCTATGACATGGCAGCATGCATCAACAAATATATATGTATTGTTGAGTGCTGTCGAGTCAGTTCTGAATCATAATTACCCTATATAGGGTTTTTGAGGAGTGACTGGTGAAGTTTGAACTGCCAACTTTATGGTTCAAACCAACCTTGTGGTCCAGTGCATTATCCTGCAGCACCACATCAGGACTCCTGTGTGTGTGTGTGTATATATATATACAAGGAGCTCTGGTAGCGTAGTGGTTACGAATCGGGCTGTGAACTGCAAGGTCCGCAGTTCGAAACTACCAGCTGCTCCGCGGGAGAAAGATGA
>NW_006408591.1:2024618-2027202 GCF_000296735.1 Chrysochloris asiatica
CCTGACAGTATGTCCGAAGTATGAGAGACGAAGTTTGGCCATCTTGGCCTCCAAGGAGCACTCTGGTTGCACTTCTTCCAAAACAGATCTATTGGTTCTTCTGGCAGTCCATGTATATACATATTATGTATATACATGTTGTTGTTGTTGTTAAGTGCCGTTGAGTCGGTTCCGACCCATAGCAACCCTGTACAGGGTTTCCAAGGCTGATGTATATACATAGTATTACATATTATATACATATATTCACACACACACACACACACACACACACACGTGGTTGAGTGAAAATTATCCGCACTCCACACTCCGATTAAATTTAAATGCCCATCCACATTCACGGCTATTGAACGTGCACGTGAAATGATTCTGTTGAATAGACGAGTGACAGTGGCTTATGTGGAAATCATTTGCAAATCAGCCATGGCTCTGCTCATGAAATAATTCATGACAGACTTGGGTTTTGAAAATTTGTGTGTGAGAAAGATAGCAAACCAACTCATGGAAGAGCATAAACAGAAGTGTTTGGACATCTACAAACAAAAATTTGACTGATACTAGAAGGAAGGTAAGTGTCTTTAAAAAAAAAAAATTGTTACTAGTGACAAGAATGGAATAGAAACATCCTCAATTGTCAACCAAGAAAAAGTTCAAAAGTCAACCATCAGCTTGAAAATTGATGTTTACAATTTCTGGCATTCTCAAGGGCCACTTTTATATTCATCAGGAAAAAGGTTCAGCAATTAACAGTACCCTTTACAGAGAGATGCTCACTAAAGAGCTGAAGCCTAAACTTTGGATTAAATGTAAAGGACTGCTATCCAAGGGCATTGTGATCTTGCATTGCACGCTAACCCACAACTCTGCCTACACTGTGACACTCTGCAAAAACTTCCTTTTGAGATGTTAAAGCATCCTCCCTATAGTCCTGATATTGTTGCATTGGACTTTCACCTGTTTGGTCCCCTGAAAGCAGCCCTTCAAGGATGAAGATTTGCCTCTGATGAAGAGGTGAAGACAGTGGTGCATTCTTTGCTTACAGCTCAGCCTAAAACATTTTTTGAAGAAGAGATTACGAAAGCTTGTTGACAGATAGACAAAGTGAATTGAAAAGCAAGGAGATAACGTTGAAAAACGATATATTTGTCTTTTCTAAATGTTGAATAAATTCTACAGCTAGAGTCAGATAATTATTTTAACTCACCCTCGCTTATTTAACAACAAAATCATAGCAGCTTGTGAGGCTGCTTAGATACAACAAACCACCTCATTAGATTTGGTTTGGAGGTTTAGAGTTTGTTTGTTTGGACTTATGGTTTCATGGTTCATGTCATTTAATTGGACTAATAACATGTTTAGCACTTCTGTTCTACCTCCTAGTTCACTGTGTAGTAACTCAGATCTTAAAAGTTCACAAGTGTCCATCCAAGACTTAACCATTGGTCTCTGTTCACCCGGAACAACAGAGGAGGAAATGAAACATCTGCGTAATTGCCACCTTGAATAGCTACCTTCCTTGCCATGAGTCCAGAAGAACTGGCTACCATTGCCGAATGTTTTGATTAAAGATTCTATGGAAGAATTCTAATTAAAAGGAGAAAACTGAAGTTGAATTTCAAATTTTCATTGAATCTAGTCTTTGTGGAGCCATTGAGACCTAATGAACACCTAAAGGTATTGCCCTGAGATAACCTTCAAACTTAAACCTTAAGCCAGAAATAACCCCTGAAGTCTTCTTTAAACCAAACTTTGTTGTTGTTAAGTGCCATGGAGTCTGTTCTGACTCAGAGTGACTCTGCGTAGGGTTTCCGAGGAAGCAGCTGGTGAGTTTGAACCACCAACCTTGCAGCTCAAACAAACCTTACAGTCAAGTGCATTATCCCACAACGCCACACCGGGACTCCATAGACATTGTTGTTGTTGTTGTTAAGTGCCGTCCACTTGGTTCTGACTCATAGCAACCCAGTATAGGGTTTCTGAGAAGCAGCTGGTGAGTTTGAACTGCCGACCTTGCAGTTCAAACGGCTTTGCAGTCTGATGTAATTAACCCACAGTGCCACACTGTAGACGTTGTTGTTGATAGGTGCCATCGAGTCGGTACTGACTCATAGTGACCCTATGCACAACAGACTGAATCACTGTCCCGTTATGGGTAAACATCATAATTGTTGCCATGCTTGAGCCATTTTGCAAATCCATCTTGCTGGGGGTTTTCCTCTTTTTCTTTGATCCTCCACCTTACCAAACATGATATCCTTCTCAAGTGACTGGTCCCTCCTGACAATATGTCCGAAGTATCAGAGACGAACTTTGGCCATCTTGGCCTCCAAGGAGCACTCTGGCTGCACTTCTTCCAGCACAGATCTGTTTGTTCTTTTAGAAGCCCACGGTACTTTCAATAGTCTCCTTCAACACCATAACTCAAAAGCATCAATTCTTCTTTGGTCTTCCTTATTCACTGTCCAACTTTAACATGCAACTTAGTCCTCAAGGTGACATCTTTGCTCTTCAACACTTTAAAAAGGTCTTCTGAAGCAGATTTGTCTAATGCAATATGTCATTTGATTTCTTGACTCCTGCTTCC